>NC_069657.1:151095643-151398674 GCF_027244095.1 Hemicordylus capensis
TTGCACCAGAAATCCATTCAGGAGTACCTGGTTCATTTTTCAGCTGTACTTGCTATTTAGGGCTGTTCTTTCCCCCTTGCTTCCTCACAGCCAGAGCGTTGGAGAGCTTTTGCCTCATTCCTCAAGGATGTGGGCAATCAAAAGTTCCTTCCCTACAACAAAGTTACCTTCTTGTTAATTACATTGAAACAGGATCAGGACTAGTGCTACCTAGTGGTAAAGGGGAGAACTACCTGCACACAGATTTAGTATATACCTTTATTTGCTCATAACCTTTGGTTAAACAGGCTTCTCAGAAAACAGATACATAGGAAGCTGCCATATACTGAGTCAGACCATAGGTCCATCTAGCTCAGTATTGTCTACACAGACTGGCAGTGGCTTCTCCAATGTTGCAGGCAGGAATCTCTCTCAGCCCTATCTTAGAGATGCCAGGGAGGGAACTTGAAACCTTCTGCTCTTCCCAGGGCAGCTCCATCCCTTAAGGGGAATATCTTACAGTGCTCACACATCAAGTCTCCCATTCATATGCAACCAGGGTGGACCCTGCTTAGCTAAGGGGACAAGTCATGTTTGCTACCACAAGACCAGCTCTCCTCTCCTTAAATACTAGGAGCATACTCACCTTTAACGTTTGCCCATGAGTAAGAGTACTACTTATTATTATTATTATTATTTTTACATTTATATCCCGCTCTTCCTCCAAGGAGCCCAGAGCGGTGTACTACATACTTGAGTTTCTCTTTCACAACAACCCTGTGAAGTAGGTTAGGCTGAGAGAGAAGTGACTGGCCCAGAGTCACCCAGCTAGTTTTATGGCTGAATGGGGATTTGAACTCGGGTCTCCCCGGTCCTAGTCCAGCACTCTAACCACTACACTTCTACTACTTCTTCCCTACTATAGGAATGTCTGCTCATGAAACTGAATTTTGGATAATCAGCATTAATGCACTTTCCCCCCTTCATTATCTAACCTAAGATCCTTCTAGTCCACACTGTGATGGGGCAGTTCCTCAGATTTCATAGCTAGCTGCCAGTGCAAATTCAGCTGTAATTTACAGAAAGTCTCTACTGAACTGACATTGTTGTTGTTGCACCTGGGAATTTCCCACTGCTCTGAATCTTCTTTGTTTTCTGATGGCTCTGAATAACATCAGGGGAAGGCAGACAGTGCAGGTGTAGTGTGTATACACACATAGAGACGTCAGATGTTCAAGCTTCTGATGTGGGAACAGTTTGTACTTCATCCATGAGGAAAGATGAGGACAGTTGCTCTGTGGATGCTACAAGCAAGTTCAGAGAACAGGAAATGTGAATCACTTGTGCTTCCTGTTCCCCATACACTGTATAATGTCTGAAGTACTCTGGGAGAGGCAGAGATAGAAGAGGAATGTAGACAGATAGTCTTTCAGTTTGTTTGCAGCAGCTATAGTAGCAAAGTGGGGAGAGGCCTGGTACACAGTGGGTTTGTATGTGTCTCTGAGCATATTTAACCTAAAGAGGAATTAAAAACATAGCCAAGCCTTTGGAATCCTGCCTACCAGGAGTTCTTCTAGAGAGCGGAAACACGGTCAGCAAAGGACAGGGGCCTGGGATGGAAGCAGAATATTCCTTATTTATGGCTTTGCTTGCCTTTTTTGGTCAGGAGCTTCATACAGCATTTTTGGCATGGCAAGAATAAGTGTATGTGTGTGTAGGTCAGGAGGTGCGGGCATGGGGCTGATGAAGCCAGGCAAAGGACTGGACAGACTAGCTTAATTCCCAAAATTCTCGTGCGGAAGTCTCACTTGTGTAGAAGAGGGATGGCAAGGGATGAGGTCTTTGTGGGCAATGGGGGTTTAGTTCTCAGTGGTAGATATGATCTATCCTTGAATGAATTTGGGAGAGAAACATTCCCCTATACCAGGATAAGTGTGCAGATTGGTGGTCAGTGAAACATGACTCTCTTGTCTTACTAAGATGATCTGGTGGTACTGAGTCTCTGTCTGGATTTGATCCATGATTAACTTGTTAACAAATGAAGTAGGTAGGATCTAGATACAGAACCTGTGGTCAAGAGTAGGTCATCCATGCCTGTCTGTAACTTACTCCTTCGCATGGTGTACAAGTACATTGGAAGGACAGAAGCCATAAAGGCAGTCTGCCTGTGCATCTGTTGGATCTTCCTCAATGCACCAGTGAAATGAGGGGGAGTGAAAAGGAACAGCCCATCTGAACCTGTGTTGGTTTTTCCAAAGCAGAATGCCCCCAGACTGCAGCCTCGTGCTGGGGATGGGCCTTTGTCCCACCCCCTGGCTCAGTCCCTAGGAGGCCTCCTATTGGCTGGGGTTGGGCAGAGGGTGGGGACTGCACGCTGTTTGAGTGCTTTGCTCCCTCTACCCTTTCCAGCGTGGCCGGCTCCCCCCACCCCCGGCGCAGAATGGGCTTCGGCTGGTTGTCCTTTTGGGGGCCGAGTAGGAATTTTTGCCCCTTGGCATATTGGCCGGGCTGGGAGGTCTTTTCTGCGTTTCCTAGTTCTTAGTTAGGTTAATCAGGCAGGTACAGTGCAGGCTGGGTGGAGGTGCACATGGGTTTGAGGTTGGTGAGCACCCTTGGGGAGTTTGGAAAAGGTAGATTGGACAATCGGTCCCTAGAAGCTTGGCAGATCAGGGACTTAGATTCACCAGAAAACCTGCTTCAGCATTTCATACACCTCAAAGGCTGCGCGGCTTGTGGGGTGTGAAGCCCTAAGAGTTGCCCTGATGCTGACGGGTTGACAAGGAGGGGGATGAAGCGGGCTTATCCCATTTCTGTCCTGAGTCAGGGTGTGTCGCCCATTTGGGGGCATGGGCAGGAACAGCAATGTCCCAAACCGGCCTGGTTAGACCCGCACTGCAAGGGGGGCGGAATCTGCTGCACACAGTTCACTGATTGTACCACATCAATAAAATTTGGCCCTTTTACCCAAGCTTACTGCATCTGTGTACTCCTTGGGACTGGGGTGTGGGACCAATTAGCATGTTTCTGCAGGAGTGAAAATCATGACATTTACTGTAGCCAGAAGCTGCTCTCTGGCCAAAGCTGTTTTCTCTGGAGAATGGAAACGGTAAGCTTGCAAGTGAGCTACAGATACTAGTACATGCCAGCCTTGTCTACATATTATTATTTATCATCATTTATCATATACGATACCCCGATATGTACATCTCTAGGTGGTGAGATGTATACTAGTACGTGCCAGCCTTGTCTGGAACCAGAGTCTTGCAGAGTGAAGCTTCCTTGAACTGAGTCAGACGGTTGCTCCATTTAGCACAGTGCTGTCACATTGGCAATGGCTCTCCCATGTCTTGAACAGAAATTTTTGATACTTGCTATGTAAGATCCTTTTAATTGGAGATGGCCAGGGTTGAAGCTGAGCCATTCTGCATGCAAAGTATGCCCGCTCCCCCTTAACGTATTGGCCCTCCCTGTCCCCTCAGCCACGAGTCCTTCCTTTATCCCTTCTCCACTCTTATAAAGGCAGCGGCTGGTGTACTGGTAGAGAGCTCAGACAGTAGTAGAAGCCAATGAGCGAAGGGATTTCACCTTTGAAAGTATCTTTAAAACTATGACTGTGGAGATGCCCTGCCTGCCATTGCAGATTCTGAAATGGAAAGTCAGTATAATGTAGCAGGATGAATTTTACCAATGCAGAAAACTTTCAGTAGTCAGATAAGTAAAAATTCATATGGAATTGGTTGTTAAGCCCCCGCATTTTGCAGAAGTCAAACACAAACTAACAGGATCCTGGGTCATGCAAGCAATAAGAGTCAAGGGTTCGTACCTGATGCCAGTTGAGAATTTGCATCCTCTAGGAAATGCCACCCTCTAAACCGAAGCTCCAACTATGTTTTCTTTCAAGGGGGCTGCTCATCTTCATTCCACTGTGCCATTGGCAAGTTGCCCCACTTCCTCTTCAAATACATCTTGGCCATGCCAAGCCTGGTCATGTGGAGGAGGCAATGCCAGTGACATTCCCAAAGAGAGTTTCTCCACAGAGGCTGCACTGTTTGGCTTTGCACCCCACCCCCCATTAAATTCCTGCCTTCTTGCTTCCTAGATGAGTTCTGGGAGAGAGGTCACAGTGTGAGCATGTATCTCATTAAAGGTTCCCTTTGGCCAGGCAACAGCCTAACTGGGGCAGGCAGTCTAGAAAATGGTAGTGGGCTATGGGAGCTCTAAACAACAACAACATACCAGTTGTGTGACAAATAACTAATTTAGTTGCATTGAGGATTCAGAAAACAGAGGCTGGGCACAAATCCATCTAACTGCTTTCATGCTCTTTCTTGGGAAGATGTATTCCTTCCCATTACAGTAGCATGTCATGTACACTGCAGAACCCTAATACAATCTAGTAGAGTTAGTTAATATGATACCGGCGCAATAGCGCTGGTATAGTTATCTGGAGAGTGCTAAATGGCTTAGATAGAGCAGTTTAAAGTTTTTCTCATTTGAACAGGGGTTTAAAGGGTTGGCAACATATTTTCGGACTTGGGAAGTGCTATTTAAATGATGTAGTCCATTTGCATAGTTTCAGCCTTTAGACTACATGCCAGAAAAGTGCCTTTTGTGTATCTCCCTGGGACCCAATTGTTTTACAATTGGTTCTCAAAGTGGGGTTTTAAGAGGCAGAAAAATGCATTTTTAGTTCTTACAGAGTCTGTGCAGTAGCCGGTTTGAGGTTACAGTGCCCACAGCGCCACCCATAATAAACATGGCAGCTGATTCCTTGCCCCAACCTCGCTGCCCACTGCCACTGCTCCTTGCCACCACTGCCGCCCGCTGCTGCCCTGACCCTGCTACCCATTCCTACCTGCTGCTTGCCCCGGCTCCTGGTCTGGCAAGCTGGTGTTACCTGCCGGCTGCCCCAGCCTCTGCCTCCTAGGGCTCAGATGGCCTCCCTGAATGTGCACACTCCACAAATGCATGTAGGCCATCTGATCCCTGGGGGCGGGGCAGCCAACAGGGAATGCCAGCTGGCCAGGTGCCAGGACAGCGCACTGAAACAGGTGAGGTGTATGTGCGCGCCTGAATCTGTGTCTGTTGGTGCGCATGCCTCTGTGGGTGTATGTATGCACCTCTGTGTGTGCGCATGTGCGCCTCTGCATATGTCTGTGTGTGTGCTCCTGTGTGTGCGTGTGTGTGTGTGAATGGCTGCCTCATTTGTGTACATTTACACTATTTTTGCTGATAATACCATCCTGAAGGAAATTATATCAAGAAGGAGAAGTGTGAAGTTTTTGGGAAATTTCTGAGAAGATAATCTGTAGTTTTGGACAGGGTTGTTAAAATATTTGTTACTTTTAATTGTCACTGTTTTTGTGTGGGTTTTTTTCCTAAGAAAAAGGAAAAAATGACGTACAGATTTAAAGTGAACACAAATTTACCTGCTTCTTGTTGTGTCCTTATTTACTGCTGAATAATCCTGAGGTGGGTTCACACTTACTGTTACTGAATCCACTACTGTAATTTAATTTACTTGTGTTTTTTCGGGTGCAGGCAGGGAAGTGTGACTTTATCTTAGTGGAAGTTTTTACAAAGTTTTTGGTGTTCAACATCAGGAAGCTTTACCTTGTAATTTGGGTAAGCTCTTCCTCATTGTATCAAATCATATTTTCTTTTTTAAAACACTGGAAATTAACTAATCCACAAACCTTTGGTTTAAAGTGAGAGTTAAGCTGCTTTACATTTTCACTCGTGCACTAAAAACAATGGAAATTGCCAGTTAAGGTGCCCATCTTAACTTCCGCACCATGTAAGCTGTAAAGACTTTACAGTTTAGTATATTATGATGGCTTTAAACTGAGGCTCCACTCACCCACACTTTGCCTTGGTCTTTCAGTTGGACATTGGGCTGAGGAGGGATGCAGCCAGGCAGATATTTAGCAGGTACAGCTTCCAAATCACTTCTTAGAAATGCCCCTGATGAATTTCTGCCTGGTGCACCTCTAATCAAGGTAAAGTGTGGGTGCATGGAGCCTCATGTCTAAAGCAATTGTCATATACCAGACAGTACAAAGTCTTTACAGCTTATATGGTTCGGAAGTTAAAATGGGGACCTTAACTTGCAATTTCAATTCTTTTTAGGGCACGAGTGAAAATGTAAAGCAGCTTAACTCTCATGTTAAATGGAAGATTTTAGGATTCCCAAATTATACATTGACCCTCCAGTGTTGTATTCAGATAGCACATGTTTAGTATGCCCTTATTTAATCACAGATTTCAAAGGGATTTAGCCATGTTAGCGGTAAAAGCAGCATAGTTTTGTGGCACGTTGTATTATGGTATAAACTTTTTGGGGGAAACCTACTTCGTCAACATGGTGCTACCATGTAACAAAAGCCAATTAAATTTTATTTTAATCTAGTAACTACAGCTTCTTGGTGTTAACCACAAACTTAATATGTAAATGCTACGGACAAACCTTATTTTAAAAATTATTTTATTTTATTCTGCAGACTGGCTTATTTATAACCTGCCTCCACCCTTTGGATGATTAACTGTACATTTAAATGTATTCCAGAGAGAAGCTGTATTAGTCAATTGTAGCAAAATGTCAAAGAGTTCTGTGTTACCTTAAGGAGCAACAGTTGTATTGCAGGAAACGCATTTGTGGACTAGAGCCCTTTTTGACATTTCATACATCCAATGAACTGGGCTCTGGTTCATGAAAGATAATGCCACAATAAATTGATAGTATTTAATATGCTTGCCACTTTAAGGACGTTTTGATGTGTTTGTACATTTCAGAACTTAAATATTAAATCCGTCTGTTTTAAATGAATAAAACTTAATGAATAAATATTGAAAGTTCACACCCGTACTTGCTTAAGCCTGCCTACCCAAAGCCAGGAACCATTTCAGTGAGTGCCGTGACTCAGCCAACATAGCTGCAGTCGCTGGTGCTTCAATGTGTGTTTTGTGTTACTGTAAAGTGGCTTTGTGTCTGGCCTTCAGGAGAGCAAACTCAGTAAGGAGAAGGTGTAGTGGCCAGAAGGCCCCCTCCCTCAGTCTCAGGAAAAGTGCAAAGCTCTTTCAGGTGCAGCTGCCTGGCAGGGCCCCCGAAAGCTTCCACTCTCTTTCTCTGAAATGCTGGATTAGCAGCATGAAGGATGTCTCTTCGCTATCCACATGACAGGCTGCCAGGAGCAATAATTTCTGTTGCACTCTAATTACCCAGTGGCAATATGCCAGCAGACGGTCCTGCCGGGAGAGCTCACTGTGAACCGGGCAACAGTACAGTCTCTTCCTGCACTGGAGAGTGTGTGTGTTTGTGTGTGTGTATATGCAACATGTTATTTTTCTGTGTCAGGAGCACGAACTAAAATGAATGTAAGTCTGTCTGCACACATGGTGGGATGACCATGTTTTATCATGTGTTTAGCTCCATGTGTTTAGTTCCAACTGTTTGCTAGGTGCTGTTAATAAAGAATAATAATCCGAGTGTATGTACTCTCCTGCCACCTCAGGAAATATTACTTTGATTTTTGAAACCTGCTATTTGTAGGCAGATTCATTGGTTTAATTTCCTTCTCTTTTCATCCATGTCTGATTCTGTGATGTACAGTTTGGGGCTTCTGTCTAGCTCTGCAGTTTTCCAAATGCCCAGTAAAGTCCCCAAAACTGACAGCAAAGGGAGGGAGCATTGTTGAGCAGCTTGATTTGAGGAGGGGATGCTTTAGACCACCTAGTGTCACCTGGGTTAGGTGGTATAAACATTTAATAACTACATTATTAAAAAAAATAGTAAATAGATCAAGCAAGCAAGATTCTGCCTCATCCCTGTGTAGTGGCAGCTAATTAAGTTGCAGAATCAGCCTAAGATTAAACCACGAGGTAGGTGCTGAGAAAGCATAGTCCAGGCTGCTTTGCATGGAATTTGGAATATTTAGTTTTAGAGTCTTGTCCTGCAACTGACTTACCTCAGAAACTGGGACTCTGGGCAATTCCTTTGTGTTAGGGATGTGCATAGAATCGATTAGACACTCCCTTCCTGGAGCGCCAAACTGGTTCTGTCCACCAGCTTTCAAACCGATTTGGGCTGTGTGTGTGTGTGTGTGTGTGTGTGTGTGTGTGTGTGTGTGTGTGTGTGTGCACGGACCGGTTCCATGCACATCCCTACTTTGTGTTGGGTCTCAGTTCCTTGAATAAAATGAAGATTATTTCACAGAAATATTTCAAAATTATTTTAAAATGCCAAGTACTCTTCAGCCTATTAGATGTAGACAGGATTAATCAATGATTTTTTTTTATCTCACCTGTCCCTATCTTTCAGTGCCTACCTTTTTTTTTTTTAGGCATGTTATCGCAGGATTTGATATGGTGATGCAGAACCTAATAGCTTTTCCATTTCTTGAGTACCCCAACTCCCATTAAAAACACACACAGTAATAGTTTATATTCTTACCTATTAAAAGTTAATAAAATGTCTGGAGTATTTGTTGGAAAAGGACCTTGTAGCTGCTTAACACATGGCAACATTCTTATGCTGTAGGAGCTTCCCTGTAGAAACAGCAAGTCACCCGTGTAGCTTTTTGTGTTTAAAAAGAATAGATGAGTGTGGTGTTGTGCTGTGCCTTCTCCTGTGTTCAGATGCTGGGAGGCTGTGATCCTGACTTCCCTGTACATCTACACAGTGCTATGTGCGTGTATTGCAGTCTATCGCAGATCATCTGCTGTATCCCACACAGAACTGTTTTCCATCTAGGAATGTTGTCATATCTGGAAGCCGTATTTGAAAAGGAACAAAAGAATGGGAGGACTTCCCAGGGGATGGAATGCCTCCAACTCCCACAATTTCCATCATTGTCAAGTGCATTGACTGCTTGGCCCCGATGCCCGTTCTGCAGTCCTCTATTGGAATTTGTTATGTGTTAAATTACTTGACTAAGAAGGATAGAATCATTAAGACTGCACTGATAGGCCATAAATTTCCCAGAATAAATTGGGTAACTGAAACCTTTCTAAAAGTTTGCATGGACTTTTCCAGTGAGTATAATAGTGTACAGAATGTGGTTCAAGAATTTGGACATGCTTTTAGTGTAGAATTCTCAACCTCCTGGCTCTTCAGGATGAGCTCCCCCCCACCCCCCGGCCTGTATATTTTGGAGATGTGTTTGATCTATGCATATTGCTTCTGAATGCATGTTTATGCCATGAACTAATACAGTAGCTGCCTGTTGTCGTCAGCACATGTATATGTTACAGCCAAGCTCTCTGCCCTCAGATGTTTGCCATGCTTTCCCCACTAAGTCCATATTGTTATTTACAGCCCAGTATGTTGATCCCTCCCCATCTTTGGTATCATTTTTTAATTCAGCGAGTTGAGTGCTGAAGGCCCTGTAAATCATCTCCCTTCACACCAGGGAGCAGAGTAGTGAGTGTAAGTGGGAGGAGGGTCTATATCTAGTTGGTGAGTGAGGTCATTGCAGGTTGTGGCAGGGGAAATGCACACAGCAGCTGCTTGACACACAAATGCCTTGTCTCTCTGGTTTGTTAATACTCAGAGGGCTATAAATATTGGCTTTAGTCAGGATTTCAGATATTCTGATCACCTTTGTGGATCAGAAAGAGCAGGAAATGCCCAAACTTCAAGGGTTAAGTTTGCCTCTCTGTCGGTCACAAATCCAGCATCACACCCTGTATTTGCACCCTGCTCTAACTGCGAGTATTAGCCCAGTGTTTTTGTTGCTCACTGTTATGTGTTTATACTTCTGGAAGGGCTGTGGTCCTTGAGTAAATCCATGCTCATGACAAGAGCTCAGCCTCATCACAGTTGTTAAGATATGCTATGCAAGAGGCCAACTGCAAGGCAATGAGGATTAAAGTTTATAAAAAGCAGAAGAGCTGAAAAATGCCAATTACATTGATGTTTCAAATCTAAAAAGTGGCACTATGGAATCTCTTGATATATTTGCTTTAGACAGTAAATTTAGAACTGTGATCTGCATGGATGAAAACATTAAAAGGTTTGCTCCTGGTTGTATTTGGAACTGTTCAGTGCATGTTTGTTAAAATGTTAGCCACCGTGTTCTGTTCTCCAAAGGACCGTCATAACAAATAAGAATCACAGCCCACAGTTACTCTGCCTTTTCTAGCTGCTTCTTTTTTGGCTAGGATATGGGGTACACATTGGAGTGGGCACTGTCATCTCAGAATCGACCTGTCTGGGCAAATCTATCTTAATGGGTTTGGTCCAGCCATAAGTGGCATGCACAGTGGTCAACGTCCTCACTAATGGTGTAGAGGCAATGCATTTGAGGCACCTCTGTGGTGTTTAGTAACTGCGCAGGGGCAGGACAGTTTTCCTGATCTCTCCTTCCCCTGGAAGTGCTCTCTAACACATGAAAATCTGACCCAGAGGGTGTGCAGCCCCCAGGGACACATTTAAAAAGTGCTCTAAAGAGTGCCAGGAGTGTTAAAGGGTGCTTCCAGTGGTGAAACCCCACCCCCAATGCAATGGGACTCTGGATTACTAAATGCTGCAAAGGCACTTTTCATACAGCACCATTAGTGAGGATACTGGGCAGTGTGACTACCTACTAGCCCATCATCATCATCTCATTCTACAAGGCTGTTCTCATGACACAAGCTTCCTGGCCTATCTCAGGCAGCTTGTGTTGTCCAGAGCACCAGGAGTGGAGGGCCTCTAGCTGCTCCATAAGAGGGTAACCCGACTATTTAACCCAGCATTTAATCAAGGTCAAATGAACCTGTGGTTCGTTTTACCTTGGTAGGCAATTGTGTGAATGATTGTCCCTGGATAAAAAGGCTTCTGCCCGGCCCACTGCCATTTCCAGCAGCAAGCCAGGGGGGAAAAGTGGCTGTGTCCATGGCACGTGGCACTGTGAGATGCTGTGGGGCGGGGGAGTCCTCCTGCTCCCAGCTTTTGCCTTCACCACTCCGCTGCTCGTGTGGGTGCACGGTGCGCGAAGGCAAAGCTGCCACTGATCATCTGCCGAGAAAAGCAGGCAAAATCTTTCCTTCCCCCACAGACCTTCCCAGAGGCGGCGTGAGAACAACCTCTACTTTTACTGGCCAGCATGATGCTTCTAGGCAGCAGCACAGCACTCCTTTTTGTTGGAAGGAATGGAAAGGAGTGCTGTGCTGCTGCCTGGAAGTAGTTTAAAGTCGTTCCGCAGCAGACCTCTTGCCACTCTGTCAGGGCTGTCTTTGAAGCTTCACAGCAGCCCCAGTGGGTCTTTACCATCGAAGAGAAACTGTGCATCATGTTGACCAACAACGTGATATATCACAACATTATTTTTTGTTTTGTTCTTGCCGTGTTTTAAAATGTGTGCCTTGCAAAACATTGGTTCATTGGAATCCCCAGTGACTCATTGTCCTTGGGGACAATGTAACCCCAAACGATAAACACAATATGAAACATTATCAGTGTGTGATAATATATATTGCTCTATTTTAACAAATATGTTCTGCAACATTATACTGCTATACTTAATCAGCAGTAGGAAAGGGAAGCTGAGTGAGGGGAAAACTGTCCAGCAGGTTTTTCCAACTCTAACTCTTCCCAGAGACCCTGAAGGTTACCATGGTGTGTGGTTACTGAAAGCAGTTGGGAGGCCCAGGAAAACACTCCCTCCTCTTTCTCCAAGCATGAGCCACCCACAGGTAGATGCAAAGCAGACCTGAAGCCAGACTAATACGGATCAAGATAATCAGTATGGTTCAGAAGTCATGGAACTGTCACCATTACAGTTTCATTCAATTACCTTTCCCAAGAATGGTTTATTAGAGACTTGCTGGTAATTTTTGTGTGCACAAAAAATAAAGTGTGGGTAGGGCATGCAGTTACTGTTTGTCTGGCTAAGGTCTAAATAGGACCCCCAACCACAAAAATACCCAAAGCACCCTTAACATAAGCTCCGGGTAGCTCTAAGGGCATAAAATTTCAGCCACTTCCAGTCCTCTTCTGCCATAGAGAACGAAGATAAATCTGGGCTTAGCCATGCAGGGACAGTAGAAATAGATGTCCCCGAATATTTATTTAAGGGACTCTCTGTAAGACACCATATTTATCCTGTTAGCCTAAGGTTTTGTGGTTGTCTCATAAATAGCACTGAGGGCAGGACAAGAGTAGCAGAGAGTGTAACCAGACCACTGTGGGTTTCTGAATCATGCTGGGATAGTGGAGAGATAGAAATGATTGGAAGACCATCATGTGGAAAGGTTGTGAAGCTGGATATCAGTGGACTGTGCCTGGCAGCTCCTTCTGCCTGTGAGTATTTGTGGCTACCAGTTTTCGTGAAGGTTCTCCCTGGGAAAGTGATGAGACCTCTGTATGTTCAAGGCATTTAAAGGGTGGTCAGAGGGTGGAGGCTTGTGGGCATTGCTCATTTGCATATGCCACTTTGTTCAAGTATTTGCAAATATGGTACGTGACTACTGTTATTTAGCCTTTGTTTACTGCCAAGATCTACTAAGCATTGTGCCGAACACACAAGAGAATGCTGCCAATCTATAGGGCTTATTATAGCCTATGTTAGAAGAGCAAAAGCCTTTAGCCTAAAGAATGTTTATTTTCAAAATTCAGATTAGAGGGAAATGAAGTGACCATCTTTCCCTTTGCAGACAGCTTTTGTGGTGCTGCTAACATGATGTGGATTTACTGAAATAATACTTCTTTTTTTCTACATGTTTTTTTTTTCATGCCATCCCTTCACCTGCAGTCAGTACCAAGTTCTTTGAACTTTCTAAATAGTTTTCTAAAGCCCTTGCAAAGGACTTTAAGGGTTGTTGGAAACTTAGAATGACTGGTTTTTGGCTTATATCCGGATCATAACAACTGCACGCCATTGACTTGTTCTGCACCTGAGTAATCCTGTTGATACACATTTCTCTACATGCATGCACATATGCATGTATGTAGAAGCAGCCTCGAAATGGCTTGAGTTGGATTGGGGATGCAGGACTGTGGGAAGAGTGGGTTTAACCCTTCTCCTTCCATGCCCCTACCAAAGGAAGGCACTCCAAGCAGAAGTTGCATTTGCCTGAAGCTTACTCTGTTGTTGATCCCTGCTGTATGTTCTCTGTGTTTCACTGCTGGATTGGTCTTATTTGGTATTTGTAATTGTTTTTTTAATGTTTGTATTTAATTTTGTTGTGCACTACTTTGAGTAAGAGTGTAGAAAAGCCATCTCTAAAATTGATATATAATATAAAAGATAGTTATTGGAATTGCTAGCCTGGTGTTGGTTTCAATACCTCCCAATCTAACTGGGCATTTAAAAGTCCTACCTCTTCCAGCTCAGCCTCCTTCATTGGCTCATCTCTTCTTTCATCTTCTTGTTGGTTCTTTCCTTCATGCTTGTAACATTCTTTTCCCCCCTTGCGATTTCCCCAACCAACTATTGTATAAACATGAAGTAGGAAATGTGGGCTTGGCCCCTGCCTCCAGTACTGTGCATTTCAGATACATGAAGGTGCGGTGTCCTCTAAATTCCATCCCAGGCCCATCCTTTCTGCTTGATCACATACAAGGGTCATCTAGAAGGATGCAGGAGCACAGAGGAGAGAAGGGTGATGTGAAGGAATCCTAGCTATGTGCATTGTACAGAGTTGGGATTTGACTTGTATCTGAGCCACCCAGCCCAGTAAAAGGTGACGGAGGACAAATGGCTTGCTATAGCCTCTGGTAATATCCATGATTGCCATCAGTTTCTATGAGCTCTGCCCATAGCTGACACTAGTGCTCCACCCGCTTCGGAAGCATCGATAGGGCAGAGTGGTATTGGCTGCAAGCTGAGCCAAACCAAGAGTGCTGATGATTCGTTAAGTAAAAAGACCACAGTAGTCAATACACTTTCAAACCGCAAAAGACAGATGGAGAAAGGAGGATAATGACTGGCTGCCTTTCACACTGCATTGGGCCTTCAGTCTGCTTGAACTGCTAACTTTATCGACAACCCATCTGAAACTCCCATCAGCAAGCATTAAGCTTTTGTTTTCATCATTGTGTCTGGCTCCTTCACTTGCTCTCTCTCCTCTTTGGGGAGATGGGGGCTTTCAACAGCTGACTAAACCAAGGGGGATCGACCTCCCCCACCACCATCCCCTCTTTGTTGGCATAGAATACCTCTTCTGTGGCCTGAGATTTCAAGGTGCAGCAGACTACAGGCTGACAGAAAGTCTACTCAAGTACCGCAGTGCAGAAGTCTTTGTTGTGAATAGGGCCAGCCCTGCTCTGGGATGTGGTGCATTATGAGAAAAAAATGGTGGAAACATGGCACCCCTTCTGGAAAAAACAGAGGTTGCAGGATATATCTTTCCATATCTGCTCAGTTTGGGACCCTCCTCAGTAATTTGGACTTCTAAGCAACCTCCCCCCACCCGCTGGAGCTTCAATTAAAAACACATACACACATCCTCGAGGCTCAAGCTTTGATTCCTGTTGCTTCTCAGAGTGACATCGATCTGGAACCAGCCTCACTCCCCCACTATTCAGTGAGGCTGGTTCCGGGTGTCACTCTGAGAAGCAATGGTAGTGCAGAACCAAGAACTCATTGGGAAGAACTGAATAGTAAAGATCTCTTCTGTTTCAGTGTTTTAGAGCTACCTTTGCAGTTTTGCTGATCAAGCCGAGCCTGCTAGCCCATGTGTACTTGCACCAACTGGCATGGGGACTGGCTCCCTAAACTTGCTGACTGGCTCCCTAAACCTGTCTGACCTGTGTGTGCTGTGAAATGCAAGCAGCTTAAGAAAGCAGAAACCAGAGTTTGGGGCAGGGTGCATCCTCTGACAAAGCAACCTTGATGGGCCCCCTGAATTTGGAAGAGGTGGGCTATGCTGACCAAGATTTCTCGCATGCATGCTGCCTCTGACCTTGGATTCTCCATGCAAAATGAGCATGGCAGTGTTGCTGGGACCATGACTGTTTGCTGTTCCTGGAGCTTTTTCAGATGGTGACTTTACCGCAACTTTCCTTTGGGAAGGTAGGTGTGCATTCACATATCAGCCAGATTTCCCCCAAAGTCTGTGCAATATTTCTGAGAGCACTTCACATATGACTTGGGTTTTCCCTTCCGTATTGGGACCTATCCCGATCTATGTCCGGGGTAAAAAACACCCCTCTTTTTGCATCAGAGTATCCATTATGCCCTGAACTCGCCTGCTATCTGAAAAGCCTCCTGGAAGTTTTTCACACAGGGCTTTTAACTCACATCTCCTCTGGAATGGAGGGTGTATGTTCTCATATCAGCCAAATTTACCCCAAAGTCCCTGCAAGCTATCAGGGAGCACTTCACATACAATTTGAGTTTTTCATTCTCAAATCAAGTGTAGCCTGATTTGAATCAGGGGTTTTAAAAAATCCACTTTTGGTGTTAGGTTTTTGGCAGGGGCAACTTCGAACTCTCAGTAAAGCCTCACAGTATAGTCGCAGTAAAGCCTGCTGTCTGGGAAAGCTCCTGGAGATTTCCAAAAAGAATTTGAAGATTTCCTTCAAATTCAAGAGAGCCTAAGTATATTTGATTGGAATTGTGTTTAAAACAATCGCACTTTGAGATCTTCCTGTCCTATAGCAGCAGCAGCCGCTGCCAATGCTTGCATTGCAAGCTGAGCTCTGATTTTTGCCTCACAGGCACAGGCCCGTTTGAAGATTTAAGGCTCTCTCAGAGTGCCATACAGAAGGCTGGCAGCACTTCCACTGCCCAGGAGCTGTGGCAGGGCGAGCGGAGGAGCAGTACCCTGGGAACTTGTGGGGAAGGAGGAGGAAACATTGCCAAGAAACATGGAAAATCAATTATATTCCTGTCCTGATCTTAAGTTTTTTGATGGGCTACATCAGTCTGCCCATTCGTTTCAGCAGAGCTAAAGGTGTTGAGTTCACTCTAACACTGTTACTTAAATTAGGTGCCGTCTCCTCTTATTTAAAGAAGAAATTCCCTTCCCATGTCTTCACTGTTCAGCAGCTGGAAAAATGCTGCTGTGGTTGTGTGGGGTCCCTTTGGAAGAAAGAGAAAAAATTTGGCAAGTGTGGAATGGAAAGGAATGGTCTGGCTGCGTCCCTGGTCTCCTCCCCTTAGGGCAGAATTGTCTTTTCTCTCCCCTGCCCTTCCTCCTCCTCCTCCTCCTCCTCCTCCTCCTCCTGCAGCTCTCTCTTTCCACTCCCTCCTGTCATTCTGGCTTTTTCTCCACCTCTTTTCTTACACCCCACTCCACCCCAGCTCCAGTCACTCTCAGTGACTGAGCTGAGTTCCAGCAACCCTAGTTCCATACTCTGGACACTCAGCCTCTTCTGTGATGTCATCCTGAAATCGCATAACTACGGGATGATAAGTGAACCTCTCGGGACCTGACTGGCTGAAATTACAGACAAGGTTTTATCCCACTCGCTTCCTACAAGCCAGAGGAAAAATAAACCTCACTTCGTGCCTGACAGATGGAAAGGCACTGCACTCTTGCAGGGTCTTTTAGGAGCAGCCTTACTCTTCAGCTCTGAGGAATAAGCAGCCAAGCACAGCTTTTCTCCAGCTACAGAGGCTTCTCTCTATGGTGAGTTCAGCTTCCCTGTGCCAGGGTTTAGTTTTTCTGTTGGGGTGAGCCAAGCTCATAGCCAGCAAAAATGGGGTCAGCTTCAGCCCCTGCTTCTTGGGTTGGAGGTGCTGAGGCAGGGGCTGGCTTCTTGGCATCACCAGCCTCAGAGGTGGGCAGGCAATGAAACAGCATTAGAATCCAGGCTGAAATGAAGGATCTGAGTACAGGGTGTGCTCGCTCTCCCAGTGGGACTGCTGCAGTGCTGTATCTTCAAGGTCCCTTCACCCAGCTGCCAGTAGATCACCTTTGTGGCATCAGGGCTTGGCACAGACAGATGCTCTTCTAGCTACAAGCAGTTTGCCAGGGACAAGCTGTATTTTGAGAAGTCACCCCACCCCACCCCAGCAAATTGCACCTATCTTTTTATATGAACTTGATGGGACTTGTATTTAAAAAATCTCCCTGGTATGCCTTATAGAGGTGTTTTGATCATCTGCTGTGTGTTAAGAATAAGAACATCACTGAAATTCTCAGAAGGGTTTGAGGGAGAAAGGATGCTAAAGCTTTACCTAGAGTAACAGATGGTTAGAAATAACTTTTGAGCACAAATCACTACTTTGTGGGGTCCGTGTGGGGTGGGCTGATTCACTCCAGTTATACTGCTTGATGCCATCCACTGTGCATGAGTCAGAAGCTGGTTGCATGCAAGCTAGGATCTACAGGACACAAGGGCTGTTCTGTGAGGATCAAAAACATCTTTTTTGCACCACCAGTTCAAAGCAGATGATTTGATTTTGTACTCTGTTGCCCTGAGACTGTTGTTGACTTCAACATGTAAACGATTCCTTCTCATTAGTATTTTTACGCAGGGGCGCAACTGACGCCAGTGAGACTTGCAAAATTATATTTGGAATGGACTCCCATCTTTTTCAGAAAGCTGGACTCCATCCGAATTGGCAGTACCATCTCCCTTACGGCTTCTTCTTTTTATAACTTTTGTTTATCAGGACATGGACTTGGAGGTGGGCAATATATGGAAAAGGAGCTGTGGTGACGCAAAACTGCCTGCCATACTTGTGTATTGTCCATTTTGTTGGCATGTGTGGTATGCAACTACAGAATGTGGTATAGGTCTACCTGGCTATGCTGGTGAATTTCCCTCAGTGAAGCAAAGAGAGAGATGGAGAGATTTGGAGGGAAAGTGATTTCTTTTTTCCTGGCAGCACAATCCCCGCTTTTGCTGTGTGAATCAATACAGATAGCTCAGGCCATCTCTTCCCCGCTTTCATACCACTGCAGTATCAAATACCTCTGACGGCTCTGGCAGCTGGGTCAATAAACAAATGTGTGTTCCTCCTCCGCCTGCCTGCCTGCCTGCATGTCACTTGACTGAACAGCTTTGCTGGCACTCATTACCGTAACAGAGCAGATCGACAAGGGGGCACCTGTTACGATGTGACTGGGCATCGCAACAGAATCCTTTCATCCAGTTTTTTTTTTTTTTAAGGTTCTTGTGCAAGCTGGAGATGCTCATTTAAGTGTGTGGGAAGAAAGGGAGGGAAACAAACACTTCTAATATGGTATTGTCAAAAGGAGTTTGCAAAAGCAGTGTGTGTAGGGGTGACCCTTTGGTCCTGGCACATATGGTGATTCTCCATTTGTAGGAGGGCGTCGGCAGTCGTGCTGATTTTGCTTGGGAACGGTTCATAGGAATCGGAAACAATGAGGAGCAGTGCAAATGTTCATCTCCCAAAAGCTTCCTTTTTACTTTGTAAGATTGTTGAGGGGTATAGTCTGTGGAAAGGAAAATCATATATTTGGAAAACTTGAAAGTGTGGGCCTCTGAGGTAAAATATATGGCATTAATATGCTGAGGGAAAACATTGGCATTAGAGAGGGTCTCAGTGTTACAGCTTTTGTGAAGCAAGGAAGACCAAATATCCCATTGGCTGTGTTGCATCTTGCCATAAGAAGAGGGAGGCAGAATACAGCACCCTTCTTGGTGGCTGAACCCCTCACTTCTAGAAACAGTGGAGACTGCCATAGGTGTCTATGTGGCTTAAGCCCCCACAGTGAGGATGTAGTGTCACAGCCTCTGTGTGATCCTGGGCTTCTAGAATAAGTCAGAGAATGCTACCATTAGAGGGAATGTTGGACCACATCATCTCTGTAAAGAGCCACCTCATAAGGGGAAACACAGATTGCAGCCTTGATAGGGAGGAACAAACTTGCTGTGATGTGTGAGATCCATTTGCCCAATTAATCCTCCATTTCTGAAGCTGCCTCACAATATCATACAGGAGCTTACAAGTTTCCTCCCATAGGGTGAAAACATCCCTCCTCTAGTGCTGCAGTCCCAGTCAGATTCCTCCCTTCCATAGCTCCTATTAATTGAAAGGAAACTGTTGGAGATCTTATTTACCATTCATCCATGTTCCGGTCTAGTTTGGCTCCAAGCTGTCCTATCTACACAAGGATTTCCTGTCTACTAGAAACATTGTTGTGTTCAACATCACCACCAGAGGGTAGAGCGGCATACTTTGGGGCACGTTAGGTGTGCCATATATCCTCAGGTATCTCTACGCTTGCCTTTGTAAATGACCTGACATGCCCTTTCTCCTCTGAAAGGGGAAGAGAACAGTCTATAACTCTTTGCCCCCCTACTAATGTTACCATGGACCCTTCAAATAGCATGACGTGGCCCAGGATGCATCCTGGGTTCTTTTCTGGCTGTGTTTTCAATTTAAAAATAATCCCTTGAGCTTGGCAGTGGGATAATGTTGAGAGGGTTCTGCTGGTATCAGTGGACAGGTGCTAGACCTAGAACTAAATAAAGATATTTGTGTTGTTTTCTCCTTTATCATGCACTTCATTTCTTAGTAACGGGCCTGTACCACCTGCCTCTGTGCTTTGGTCCACCAAGCAGCAATACCAAAACATCTAGTTAGACACACTCACACAGGCTACAGTTCATGTTTATCTACACAGAATAAATAAAAGTTGTGCCGTCGAGTCAGTGTCGACTCCTGGCGCCCACAGAGCCCTGTGGTTTTCTTTGGTAGAGTACAGGAGGGGTTTACCATTGCCCTCTCCCATGCAGTATGAGATGATGCCTTTCAGCATCTTCCTGTTTTGCTGCTGCCCCATAGTCTGGGAAACATACCAGCGGGGATTCGAACCAGCAACTTCTTGTTCCCTAGGCAAGTTACTGCCCCGCTGCACCATTAGGTGGCTCCCACAGAGAATAGCTTCCCCAAAATACCAAGGGGCACTGCGTTTGGCTGAGGGAGGTGGTTAGAGCTATGCAAAGCCCTCCTCCCCCTTTCATACTACTTGTGGCTTACCCACGGAGTAAACCAGTTGATTTGTGCGGCTGTCCAGCCCTTGGGAAGAATGTTGGAGCCTCATCTCATCTTTTTAAAAGAAAATAGGCGGCATGCCAGGCAGCAGGCTGGCAACCTGGGCTACAAATAGCCATTGTGGGAAATGTCATCTCATAGAAATTGTGCTTTGAGTCACTTCTTGAGAGACACCAGAAATAGGTTGCTAGGTTTAGGTGTTAGCAGGAAGAACTAGGAGGTTAGCTAATATATGTTGTGGAGACACTTATATGGAGAGAGATGTGTCAGGTGCATGTTCACTGGGACACAGTGCACGCCATCTGGACTTATGCTTTCTTCATGTTAGAAATCTGTCTGCACAACCCTTAAGGTTCTCCTGCCCTTCGGGGGTATCGGTGGCAATAGAAGGAAGGGTGGGGGGGATCAAGAAAGATTGTTGTGCGTGGGCAATATTCTTATGCAAGGAAGTGTTAGTTTGGATGCTGCTCGGCAAGTCTAAATGCATTTTGGTCCAATGAAGATTGTGTATCTGTATCAGCATTGCTATGATTGCTGGTGTATGTAAGAAGATGCTTGTGGGTTGTGTGCGCCTTTTTCTGTACACATGGTCTGGTTAGGTCTCTCTGTGGTTTGTACTTAGTAATTGCTCTGTGTGTACACAAATATGGAATCCATGGCAATGTTCGGTCTGAGTGTATTTATGCTACGGTGTATATGCATGCATCCACATCCATGTACACTAAGCTGGTTTTTTGTAGTTGTTGTTTTGCCATGAATATATATACTAATTCGATGTTGCTGCCTGTATTGTGAGCATTCCGTATCTTTGGCACTTCTGCAGAGGAGAGAAAGAAGTTACCTCGTTAGAAAAACATATACATTTTCCTTGCTTGCCTGTGTTATGATTTTTGCTCTGAATGCATGCTCACACCATAGTTGCTGCTTCTGTGTGTTGTGTATGTGTTCACCCTTGCACTTTGCCTAGGTGGCATTCTGTGGAAAAGAAGCGTAGCTCCTTGCTGGCAGGTTTGGGCTGTGAGGCAGTTTCGGAAGTGCTGGCTGTCTACAGATAGGAGCCTCTGACTCCACATTCTTCCATTAGCCCATCTTCCCTCCCTGAATCAGCCCTTGGCCCATTGCCAGCTAGAAGTCACTTTTTCCCCTAAATGAGAGCATTCCATATTGCAGGGAAGACTCTTCCAGGAACTCTCACAGAGGATCTAGGAAAAGAAGCAGAAAGTGTTTGGGTAAGATGGCTCCCCACAGTGTCAACTGGAACTCACAGTGTGGCAGTCACATACCCCAGATTGCTTCCTTTTCATTGTGATTATGATTAAATATTGAGCTATTGGAAAACATGGTTTAAAAAAATCAAATCAAATCAAAACTAGAGCCCAGTTCACACATAAAACAACTTAGGATGAGTTACTGAGACCATGCAATAGGACTGTGCAGTTTTGCAATGGCAAATTATGTAAGCATGTCTATTTTCAAAATATATCATCCTCCCCCTCTCCCCACCCCATGTGAATTGCTGTCAGTCTGGCTTCAGCTTTAATTTGCTACAAATTACCTGAAGGTGATGGGGTGGGGGTGGGGGTGGGGTGGGAATTTGCTACTTGGTAATCCCCAGAACTGGAGAAAATATTTTGTCTTGCAAACGCTGTGCAGGGTGCTTACTAAATTAGTCCCTGCAACGGGGTCACGGCGTATCTCTGAAGTGTGTTTCCACACTCCCTGTGTTGTGACACCACAGTCCGTACACTGACAGCAGGGTGCCATTCATTTTCCCAATGCCTTGTTTTGAATTTAATCGCTGCAATATAGTGCTATAAAGTTGTATATCTGGCGTTAAAAAGTTGCTGTTTTTTCAAGTGGTTAGTTTTCATGAGACTGCTCCCTCTGCTGGGCGTGTTGCTCTTTACGTTTTGAATGTGATTTACCTGAACGGAAGCATTTTGCTGCTGTTGAGCAGCTAATGTGGAAAGCGCCCAGGCTCATCTCCAGATCTGTCTTTAGGCTTGCTGCATTCCCTGGATGCTGGTGAGAAATAACTGACCCTTCCTTTGTAGGGAAATTTTCTTTGCTTGTGTGAAGAAATGTTTTGGTGAGCTAT
The DNA here is from genome assembly GCF_027244095.1 of Hemicordylus capensis. Classification (NCBI taxonomy): domain Eukaryota; kingdom Metazoa; phylum Chordata; class Lepidosauria; order Squamata; family Cordylidae; genus Hemicordylus; species Hemicordylus capensis. The sequence goes on from NC_069657.1 coordinate 151,117,616, forward strand.
AGTCTAGGTCAGTGGTTCCGTTCCCAATCAAGGGTACATGAACCCAGTACTCAGAGCACTCCTGCATTTCCAACTAACTTGACTAGTGAGTAGGACACAACTCCGTTGCCTCTTATTCAGAGGAACTGACTATTGCAGTCAGTCATTGAATTATATCCAGATTGAGTTACTCATGAGTAATGCTATTGCAGTTAGTGGGGAAAGTTTATTCTATTAATTTCTGTGGGAGTACGCATGAATAATTTAGTCTAGATATAAGCCAGTGACTGTAATAGTATATCTCATAACTATAACATGTGTGCGTGTGTGTTTCAGTTCCAAGTTGGCATAAAAATGGGGAGTTCCTTGTGGACTGTATTGGGTTTAGTGGGTCACAAATTGTACCCCACTGACTAGATGTCCCTCAGATCCCTTGTGGTCTTGCAGTGTTCTGGTCTTAAAACCCCTCCCAACAGTTTTCCAATTATAGAAGTGGTTTTATTTAACCCTGGATCAATGCAGATGCATTTGCTGCAAAACATCCTGTGTTCTGATGATGTGAAAAAGAAAAAAGTCAGTAAATCTGTTTTGCTCCAGTAGCCAACAGCGCTTCTCCAACCACGATCAGATCCTGTGGGAATGGAACATGGTGGAGCTGTGCTGCCTTCAGAGACACATACTGGCGTCGCTTGTCTGCAGTAGCCTGGAGGGTAGATGATGTGATAATGACTGGCAACTGGTTGGCAGGGTCACAGTGTCCCTTCCTCTCATAGCTAAATGCAGACAAATGCCTGGGTACCATTTGTGTCTTAATTGGAGCTTTTAGATTTTGCAGCACAGTAAGCTCACAATTAAATTTCCTGTTGCCTCCCTTGTCTTCTTTTCCATGCAGAAGTTGGACATACCCAAGGGCCTCTGGATGGGAGCCTCTACGCCAAGGTGAAGAAGAAAGACTCGCTCCACGGCAGCACCGGCACCGTCAACACAAACCGCATTACACTCTCGGCCGCTCCCAACCACATTGAGCACACCCTCTCTGTCAGCAGCGATTCGGGCAACTCCACCGCTTCTACCAAAACTGACAAGACTGATGAGCAGGCAGTGCCCACCGTTCCCAGCAGCAGTGGAGGAAACAATCCTGTACTGACTCCCGAAGAGAAGCGGGAGCTTGAGAGCTTGCTCAGCGGCTTTGGACTGGAGAACGAAGCTGCTATGCATAACCACAGCCCCAGTGGGGGAGCAGTGGTTGCCTCCACTGCATCTGGTCGCCGTGTCGTACCAGCTCAGGTGCATGTCAACGGGGAGGCCGCCAGCTTGGTGGCTGAGAGGGAAACGGACATTTTGGATGACGAATTGCCCAACCAGGATGGGCATAGCGTGGGCAGCCTAGGCACCCTCTCGTCTTTCGATGGCACCACCAACACTAGTGACATGGGCTACCATGAGGCTCCACGGATGGAGAGCCTCTCCTCCTTGCCCAATGGTTCATCCAACTTCAATGGCATAGACAAGCTGCATGATTCAGAGACTGTCATCAATGGTGGCTACCCCTATAACAACCAGAACACCTTAAGGAGTATGATGGGGCGTCACCCCCAGGATCCATATGGGCACATCCGGCCCTCTGTGTCTGCCCAGGAAAATTTGGCTGATTACTATCAGCATGGCTTCCCCACTCCTGGCTGGCTGCAACCTCAGCCCCCAACCTCCAGCCAGCAGTACCCCTATGGTTATGATCCAAATGCCATATACCGCTCCCAGTCCTTCCCCACAGCTACTGCTGAGACCCCCCAGCTCCCACAGGCACCCACCCGGAGCACGAGTAGTCGGGAAGCTGTTCAGAGGGGACTCAACTCCTGGCAGCAGCAAAGTGGCAGCAGGCCACCGTCCCGTCAACATGACGGTGGCCGAGAGAGCCACAGTCCCAGCCTCTCGAGTGCAAGCCCTCAGCCCAGCCCTTCGCAAGCAGCACCTTCTCAGAGCATCAGCATCCCTGAATTCCCCAGGGTGGCCTCTCAGAAGGAAATAGAACAGTCCATCGAGGCTCTCAACATGCTCATGCTTGACCTGGACCCCTCAGTGTCTGTGATGCACAAATCCCAGAGTGTCCCAGTGGCCTCCAGAGAAGACAAGCCACGCCCGGTAGCTCTGTCAGTGTCTGCCCAGCCTGTGACTGGTCCTCAAGTAGTGCAGCCAAGGTCTACCAATGCTTTTGGCCCCATTCCAGGAAGCCCCTCACACAATTCTGCTGGCACCATTGTGGCCCAGCCACCCGAACCAGCACCTAAAGCTCATCCTACGAGACTACTGCTCCATAATACCGGAGAGTCAGAGTACTCACCACAGGATTACAGGGAGGCCTGTTCACCTTATCAAAACCAACAGCCAAGTGTCACACAAGCAATGAGCTATGGCCCGACTGCAGGAAGTCCTCCGACATCTCCCAGGCCTCATGGGATGGCATACCAGCTCATGGAAGGGCAGCATCCACTACTTACATCGCCCCCATCCCCTGGGATGACCATTCTGGCTCAGGTACCCATAAAGGAAGCAGAGAATTACGAAGAGCCTTCTCGGCCCTTGGAAGAAGAGCCCCTGCACCTCGAAGGGCTGGTGGCCCACAGGGTAGCAGGTAGGAAGCCTTTCTCTCTGCTTTCTTGTGGACTTGGGGGGGGGTCTCTGTTCTAAGAGCTTAATTTTTGTCCCCCACCCCAATATCTTTTGGAGGTTAGTAGAAAACCAAAGATAAACTCAGTTCTGTTTCTATGACTTAGTCCAAAACAGAGTGAATAAACTGAAATATTGTGGTAGGATAAGGTACAAAACCCCTTCAGGACAGAGAAAATGAATGCTTCCTTTGCATGCACAACAGCCTTTGTTTGTTTGTTTGTTTGTTTGTTTCCATTTATATCCTGCCTTCCTTCCATCATGGTGCTCATGACAGCATGCATGGGGTCACCCATCCAGGCACCAGACCTTCAGATTCTAAACTTAGACCTGTTTAGCTTTGGGAAGATGCCAGTGTCACGTGCCCTCAGACCATGCCCTGGGACCATGGGCCCAGGTTTTCCATGGCTGCTATTACTGCTGCTTTACTCTTGACCAAAGAATGGGCTTGGACCCTGCACCACACACGTTTATGGCTCCTATAGCCTAGATGGATAGGACAAAGATGACGGAAGATGAGATGGCTTGGTAAAGCAGCAGTAAAACTGATGGAAGTCAAGAGTTAATTGGTAGTAGAAAGTGCTGTTTAAAAAAGGTAGTCCAAAGAAACAGTTATTACAGAAGGACACCCAACCACACTTGCAAATGCATCTACAGTACAGTAGATGAGAATCTGATCATGTTTCACATGTGCACATGCCTTCTTGTTTTATGTCTATACCAGTGGTAGTTGATCTGGTTGACAAGTGTGTCATAAGTCCAATGCAAGGTATTTGTGGCACTCTAGCGTGTACTGCAGCCCATGTGTATGCTCCTTCCCTCATGCATTGGGATGCCTCCAGTAACATTATGGGGGAGCACACAGGAGTTCAGACCTGACTCTTTCCTCTGGCCAGGACTGCAGGCCCTTCTGGTCCTGTCCAGAAGTGCCATACTGCCTGTGAGACCTGTGGCTGCAGGTAGGCCATTGGTAGTGTACAGAAAGTCTCATATCATGAGTTAGCGAAGATTATTGCAAGTGTTTTCCGATACTTTGTAGATTTATGAAGGTTTCCCTTTTCTTTTCCTGCACTTACCCTTAAAGGGAAGCCATTGTTGGCCTGGGGGCAATTGTACACATGTCTAGATTTAGATGTTCCTATAGCATTTACCTGGGCTAGGAACATAGGAAGCTGTCATATAGTGAGTCAGACCATTGGTCCATCTAGCTCAGTACTGTCTTCTGCAAGATTGTAGGCAGGAATTTCTCTCAGCCCTATGTTGGAGATGCCAGGGAGGGAACTTGGAACCTTCTGCCTGCAAGCATGCCCATGCTCTTCCCAAAGCAGCTCCATCCCCTAAGGGGAATATCTTACAGTGCTCACACATGTAGTCTCCCATTCATATGCAACCATGGTGAACTCTGCTTAGCAAAGGGGACAAGTCCTGCTTGCCTCTCCTGAGCTTGCTGTGCCTCCCTTCTTCCGAAGCTGTATATTTAATTGGGTGAAAACCAACATGCTTGATTTGTAACCACTGGTATTTGGCATAAAGGCATGTAGTGCAGAGCTTAGAAGTAAATTGCTCAGCAATTTCCTCCTTGACAAGACTGTGCTTTGACTTGATTTTATGCTCACTGAGTGAGCAGCACAAGGACCAGTGTTCCCTCTAAGGCGTGGGCTCACACGTTTTTTGATATCCGCTCAGTTAATTTTAGATCCTGCTCAGGCTGAATCAGGAAGGTCCCATTCTGAATGCATGTGCACACACACTGCCTTGATACTGCTACCCCGAACAAAACTCATTCCGCACACATATGAAAAAAAAATCAGAAAGAATACTGACAAGGACTCTAATGTTTTTGCATTTAAGACATTGAGTCAGGAAGGAAGTGTCCACCGCACCCACAAAGTGCAATATTCCATAGCCTTGGGTACTTCTGTGTCTTCCTCTGAAGCCCAGAGCACTGGCAGTCTTGGGCAGGACTCCGTGTTCTCTGCACCAAGGAAACTGAAATTCACTCAGAACAAATTAGGCACTTCTGCTTAAATGGGTGTAAGTTGTCCAATTTGTTCTGCTTGCAGTGTTCTGGCTTTTATGGCAACCAAATCATCATTTCTGCAGGAACTGGAGTGATGATCAAGGGCAAGGAAGGCTGGAGAGACATGGACTGGAGAATAGTGCTCGAAGCCATGGGGAGAGGCATAGGTGGGCCACCTTCTGGCTGCTTCTTTGACATCTAAGGTTTTGAGCCAGCATTGCCTGCTGTGTTTTGAAACTTTTTTCCTGAGATCCTGAGGGTGAGGAGCTTGCCATTTTTTTAAAAAAATGGAAGCAGAGATTCTAGAGGAATCCAGTGTCATGGCAGATTCCAGATACAAGGATGTGACTAAGTATACCGAATACACATACATATGCCTGGTTTGGGGCACCTTCTGATGCCCCTGAATGAGCTACACATTTTAAATGCCCTAAAATAGAGGGGGGGGCCCACTTCTCCTGAATATCCTTCTAATTTCCCACAGACTGGGTTGCTCAAGAATGTATTATGGGGACGTTTTCCAAAACAATTCGTCTTTGGGACTAAAGCATTGGGATTCCCAGTACAGACAGTGCACATCTGGTGAAGGAATATTGTGTTGGCTGCATCTGGTATGCAGCCTTGGCCTCAGCAACCAAGAGGCCAGTAATTACACAGAAAGGTTTTTAATTGCAGAACTCCTCAGCAATGTCCTGGATCTTATCCAGCCTGCAGCACCAGGCTCCGCTGATGAGCTCCTTCCAGCACAGCTCCTAGGCCACAGGTATTAGGCCAGAGGGAAGTGGCTTGGTTCTGGGATAAGGAGGAGTTCAGAATGGAAAACCAAGCTGCAGGCTGAGTCACTGTGGCACTTGCCGATATGTATACACCCCTGTACATATAGTTTGAGAGGCAACCCTGCTCTGGAAGCACATCAACCAAATTTTCTTTAGATATACATTCTTCTCTCACAGATTGGAAATTGGTCCTGTGTGTTTACAGCCAAAGCTGGCTGCTAGCAGCACTGATGAAGGCTCTCCGCACGAGCAGTGTCGAGAGCCGGCTTGACCCACTCTCCCCTCACGCAAGCATCCAGCCCACACGATTACTGGCACAAGTGTGTGGGACATTCTGGGGAGCCCCCTGATGCCAGGAGACTACTTGCAGCCTCCCGGTCGGAGGTCTCCTCGTGAGTCTCCACATTGCGGCGGGACACGATCATTGCAACAGAGTTACTGGCACGTGTGCGCTCCGCTAACCTCGTTTGCAGGGGAAATTAAGCGGGCTTACCACCGGGAGCCATGTGGCTCCTGGTGGTTCACAATAAAATGCGCGCAGGAAACCGGACTGGGCTCTCTTAGCCGAGTTTCCTGTGCATGTGAGAATAGCCTCATGGCCTGGAAACTGTGAGGTCACTAACCCACCTTCCTTACCCTTTCCAAAGTAGTTTTTTCAAAAGGTTAGAAAAAAGGATCCCTCCCTCCCCCCCCTCTAGATACATATATCCATATGTATATATTTATTCTCTCTCTCTCTCTCTCTCTCTCTCTCTCTCTCTCTCTCTCTCACACACACACACACACACACACACACACACACACACACACACACACACGGTGGGTGAATGTAATGATTAAATGAATATGTAGTGGTTAAATTTTTTTTACACAGAAAGTCCGTCTATCTGAGGCATGGAAGGGAATGGCAAAGCAGAGGCGAGTCGGTGCTTGATTTACTGGCCATTACATCTGTCAGTGGGAAAGGGGAAGCTGGGCTCAGAGTGGAGGAGGAAACCAAGTCTCGAATAGCCAAGTCTCTGCAGGTGTTTAGAGTAGCAGTCTTACTTGCACACCTTTGTGCACACTGCAAGTAGGCAGATTGAGGAGTATCGCTGGCACATGTATATCACAGAGAAATAAGGTCCCCACAGCATTTGCACAGTAACCAGAATGCTTCGGATGTTTCCAGATGTCCGTGACTTAATGGGGTGGGGGTGGGGAAACAAAGCCCTAGAAAGGTTGGCTGCCGAACAATACCCTGAATGTCTCCAAAGGAAAATGCATGACTCCAAAGGAAGATAAATGGGACTTAGCCAGTATTGTGGTAGCGAGCACAAATTGTGCCCTTTGCTAACCAGGGTTTGCCTTGGTTTGCATTTGGATGGGTGACTACATGTGAGCGCTGTTTGCTGTAAGATATGGGGCAATAGCTCAGCAGTAGAGCATCTGCTTTATATGCAGAAGATCCCAGGTTCATTTCCTAGCATTTCCAGGTAGGGCTGAAAAAGACTCCTGCCTGAAACCTTGGAAAGCAGCTACCAGTCAGTGTAGACAAGACTGAGCTAGATGGACCAATAGAAACATAGGAAGCTGCCTTATACTCATTCAGACCATTGGTGCATCTAGCTCAATATTGTCTGCACAGACTGTGGCAGCATCTTCTCCAAGGTGGCAGGCAGGAGTCTCTCTCAGCCCTATCTTGGAGATTCCAGGGAAGGAACTTGGAACCTTCTGTATGCAAGCGTGCAGATGCTCTTCCCAGGGCGGCCCTATCCCCTGAGAGGAATATATTACAGTATAAAGCAGATTTTTATGTTCCTATGACATTGATAAGAATTTTCATATTATTGTGGCCTATTCCAGTCCAACTCCTTTCACTGCAGGAAGAGCTGCCATACTCTAGCTTGCATAAATTAAATGTTTAGTCCCTCCCCACTCTGAATGCAGTGTGCCACAAAGAGGAACCAAGTGGCACCAAGATGTGTCATGCCAGCGGTGCCTGTAGGGTCACGGAATATATTTCTGAAATCCTGGGGGAACAATAGCAGCTGCCCTGGATGTTGATGATACGTGATCCTATGCTCTAGGTTCACCGTTAGTACTCAGTGTCCCCTGATCCCAGGACATAAAGTGAAGCGAGAGATCTGACAGCTATCGGAGAATAATGAGAAGGAGAATGGAGGGAATGGAACTGCCCTGGACAAGCTGGGAGAGAGCAGCAGCCAGTGTGTTGTTTACAATGCATTGCTACTATAAATTGCCTGTTTGTTCCAAGGCGGGTCTGTGGAATTTCACAGATCATCCTCCTCCCTGGTTCTCGCTGTCATGAGAACTCTGATTTCCTACCCAACAGGGTGGGGGTGGCACTGTAATAATTAAGACAAACGAACTGCAAGAAGACTCCCTTTCCAGACAAAGCTAACAAGGCCCCCCAACCCATGCAAATCCTGCCCTACTCAAAAGACCTGGAAGCTTTTCACACATGGGGCTTTCAAAGCCCTTTAACTCACATCTCCTCTGGAATGGAGGGGTGTGTGTTCACATATCTGCCAGATTTACCCTGAAGTCCCTGCAAGTTATCGGGGAGCAGAGAGTGTATCCCGATTTATATCTGGGGTAAAAAAATCCACTATTTGTGTTGGGTTTGGGGGACAACTTTGGGTTCTCAGTAAAGCCTCCCTGTAAACTCACGGTAAAGTCTGCTGTGTGTAAAAGTCCCTGGGGACTGAAATGGAAACAATTAGCATGATCCAACTGAGTCAGACACTCTACTCAGACATTATGTTGTACGTGCATACAGGTGCCTGTACACATACATATAATTTGGGGCCCCATGGATTGGGACTGCAGTGAGACAGTAGTGGAGGCTTTAGCCCCACCCCTCCTGTGGCCCTGATCCAAGTAGTGGCAACAGGAGCGCCCCCCCCCCGGTAAATATCAACCAGATTGAGGCCACCTACAATTTGGGACCACAATAGGAGAGAGAGTAGTTTGATCCTTTGTGGTAATCTGCTGAAATGTGGGAAGAAGGGAGAAAGGGAAGAAGGCTTTTGAGACTGAATTTTTTTTTCCTTGTATTTGAAATACAAATAAGAATGCACTCCAATCAGTCCAAAAAATAGAAGAAAGCCAAAAGTGGTACAAAGATGATTTATTGGAAAGTAACTAAAATATAAACTCTCATTAAAATTTCAAGAATTTCAAGGCATTTTGAGTCCAAGAATCTCTTCAATGAAATTATGGAATAACAACAAAAGCATATTAAATTGTCATGTAAAGCCTGTACTTGCACATGATAGTTAATACATAGAGAGCAAGACAGACTGGGAAGATTGTCATGAAAAAACATCCCATTGCAGCAATTTAGGGGACAATATAGGGGAAATTTAATAGTTGTGAATAGCCAGATTTATCTTTTGCTAAAAAAGCAATGACTAGAGTATGGGTGAAAAGGAAGAATGAGTACAAGACTGCAGTGGGACAAATGTGTTATAGCAATTATTAAAAAAAATTTGCTCCAATGATGGAGTAGGAAAGGCAGAATATTAGTTAGAAAGGGGAAGTGAGGAAATCTAGAAGTCCAACACTGAAGAGATAATAAATATGGTGTGGGTTGTGCCATCTCAAGGTATTTTCTGTAGTTGATTGTTCATTGAGGAAAAGGATAGTATGACATCTTATTCATCTGCTCTCTAAAAGGGCTTTCTACCTATGTATCTATCTAGAAAAATCCCCTCCCACCCTTTCCCTGGGAAGCATGCTTTGGGTACAGTACAAAACCTACTCTGTGCCCAAATGTACTCAGTGCTTTTGTTGAAAAGCGATATTCTTAATATTCATGTTAATAAGAGCCTGCATTTTGTCTGTCATATTCTTTAGCTCTTAATCTCATTCTTGTAATAAACAACTTCTATGATCAGCATTCTATTTATTCTGCTGCATTAGACCAGGAATAATCTTCCATAATTTGGAGGTACTTATTGTGCGAGTCAGAACTTGGGAGAAGCTCTTGATCTGCCGGTTCTGGATGGGGTCACACTTCCCCAGAAGGAACAGGTATGCAGTCTGGGGATGCTTGTGGAGCCGAACCTTTCCCTGGTGTCCCAGGTTGAGGCGGTAGCCAGAGGTGCTTTTGATCAGCTTCGGCTGATACACCAGCTGCGTCCATTTTTTGAGATAAACAATAAACAGCCTCAGAACAGTGGTACATAAGCTGGTAACCTCCTGACTTGACTATTGCAATGTGCTCTACGTGGGGCTGCCTTCGTATGTAGTCCAGAAACTACAGCTGGTTCAGAATGCGGCAGCCATGTTGGTCTCTGGGTCATCTTGAAGAGATCATATTACTTCTGTATTGAAAGAGCTACACTGGCTGCCGATAAGTTTTTGGGCAAAATACAAGGTGCTGGTTATAACCTATAAAGCCCTAAACAGCTTAGGCTCTGGGTATTTAAGAGAACATCATCTTTGCCCTGAGCCCCACTGTCCATTGAGATCATCCAAAGGGGTTCGTCTGCAGTTGCCACCAGCTCATCCTTTGGTTACTCAGGGATGGGCCTTCACCATTGCTGCCCCAAGGCTTTGGGATGTTCTCCCTGTTGAAATAACAGCCTCCTCATCTCTGACAACTTTTTAAAAGGCAGATGTTTATAAGACACATTTGTTCATCCAGATTTTTAATTAAACACAGTTTTTTCAGTTTTAACATTGTGTTAAATTTTTAATTGTTTTAATGTTTAATTTGTATTGTTTTTATTGTAAACCGCCCAGAGACATACATTTTGGGTGGTATTTAAATATGATAAGTAAATAAATCAGAACCAAGGCCCAAAGACATTATGAAAGGTAGATAATATTTATTAGTTGTGCCATATGGGTGTCTGGCTCCTCTTAAATCGAAATAAGTCAAGGTATCTCTATGACATTTAGTCCCTTACTGACTCCTGAGGTTATCCCGCTTTCCAAAAGTCATGTGTGAATAGACTGGCAGTTGAACTGCCTCATTGGTGCCTAATACCATTATGTTGACCCATCCTCACCTCAGGTCTCAGTGTCTTAGTCTGGGTGAGTTTCCAACTAATACGTTCTCTTGTGTTTTTTCCCCCCTTTCTCCTTTATCTGTTGTGATGTTTGTTCTGTCTCTGAACACTTTCTCTCACTCTCCCTGATGGATTTTGTTTCATCCTTGGTTGACCTTCTCCTGTTCCTCTACTCCTACCCACCCTACCTCCGTCTCCCTCTATCAGAGTACAACGCCAAACTCCGGGACATCCGGAAGAGCATGAAAAGCCCCCATCCTCCTCTTCACCGACAGCGATCCTTCTCCTTTTCTGGTTTGTTCTGTTGCTGCTTTTCCTTCTTCTCCTCCAATCCTCCCTTCCCTGGGTCACCTGCATGGTTGCTGGTTCCCCTGCTATTACATGGATACCGGAAGGTGTGTGTGCTTCTGCTGGGGTTTGTTTCCACTCTGTAGAAGTGGAAGGACAGGGCTATTTAGAGTCCACTCCAAAATGGAGAAACCTAGGTCAAGGTAATCTCATTTGAAGAAGGGAAGTCTTAAAGAACATATGTTCTGCTTCTTCTCAACATCCGGTCCCCTCAGATAAAGCCAGGCATCTTCCTCACACATTACGTAACTTTTGGGCGGTATAAAAATGTTTTAATAAATTTTAAATTATGATTGCATGTTACACTGGATAAAAAGGTTTTCATCAGCTATTCTCAGAAGTATCTGATCCAGTTGTGCCTACCAGTACTGGACTCTAAATACAGCCTTCCTCTAATCCCAAAGCTCCTTTATTTTATTTTATTTTGCTCATTGATTATGCCTTTCTACTCACTCCTCCCTTTGCAGTGTGTCTAATTGACTTGTTGGTGGATTCATTTGCTTTGTGTGGTGGTCATCTGTGGTATATAGCCAGAAGTCACTTGCATAAGAAAGTGGCTTGTCATCAATGCACACTGCACTCACGGCTGCTTTGTTGTTGGTGCTGTGTCAGTGTCTCCATAAATGCCAAGGGGATGGAGTTTGCATGGTGGGGGAGAGGTAGGATGATACTAAAGTCCAGGAATGGGATGGTCACTTGTTGTAGAGCTTGGCTGCATATCAAGGTTTATTTAGGAGCTGTGTGTGTGTTCCACAAGCATTGCTGGGGTTTTCTACTTCAGATCTTTCCACTGGGCCTGGCAACATTGACTGGAATCAGGACAGGAGCTTCCAGTTCTGCATGGCTAGCAGGAGGACTGTGCAAGTGGGTGTGTAAATTCTTGGGTCCTTACTCAGCAGGTTGCTTTGGAGAAAGGAGCTTGCCAATGGATTTCAAAAGGGTGGTTCCTCCACAGTGTGCATTCTGTGTGTGGGTATTTATGGAACGTGAACTCTTGGAGCCAGAAGCTCTGCAGAGAAGGAGGTAGCAATGGGACAGATTTTCATGGTGGAACCTCTTATTCAGCAAGGATTCCTGGATACTTTTTACTTGAGGGGAGGGAATCTCTTTGATGTGTCAATCTCACTTAATACATACAATTTTTCTCACTGGTCTTAAGGCTGCTGCTGAAATCATTGCTGATGTGTATCATCTCTATTTCTCATAAATTACAGGATGCCATTCTAACAGAAGTTTTTTGTTTGTTTTATTTGTTCCATTGGTCCCAACACAGGATACTTGTGTCTTCAGAATTCACTCACCCCTTTCCCTACAGGTTTGGAATTTGTACCCCTATAAAATTTCACAGAACTCTGACTGACTTGGTGACTGTCTTGCACTCTTTTGCTGCCGCCCCCGCCCCCCCTCCACGGGCTAGAGATAATATCCCATGGATTTTGCCTGTCTCACTTTCTGCTCCAGAATTAATGCAGCAGCATGTTCTATGCATGATAGATCACTTTGGCTTAATAGTCTTCCCTTGATGTGATGGATTTGGGTGTATATATATACAATGCTACAATTTATTCTAATGAAGAGAAATATGCATACCATAGCATGAGACTCTGGAAACCAAGGCATAGACTGGGGGAATGGGCTCTTTACATGCTTCACTGCTTTTGGACTCCGTGGGGCCCCATGCACACATGTTTTATAGAATGTTGTTGAGATGGTGGAGGAAGCAAAATCTGCTCCCCGGCACACAGCCCCACTACTCACTGTTGAGATGAAGTGGTGGAAGACGTGCTAGTGCATAGAATGTGTTATTCCCAGAGATTCCTCTAGGTATGGCCAGCATCTCTTCTGCTGGAAGGCATTGTTCTTCCACTGGGGGCCAAACTGATTCAACAAGCAGGGTCTCGTGCTATCTGATCTCCCACCACCACCCCACCCATGCTGATTCCTCAACTATTGACACTTCTGGGGAAGTAAGAACAGGATATGCATTCTGTATTGTTGCACTCCTGCTATTGGTTCAGGGATTCTGTATTACCTGTAAGGTTCTTTTAGACTAGAGGAACACTTCCCACAGTTCTACCGAAAAAGGCTTAACTTTTCAAGAGGCACAGAGCTGCTGCCAGTCAGTGTCTCTTTGCCACCACCTCTTCATAACATCTGAGGAAATGTGACACATGATGTGATGCCAACATGCTGTGTGTTGTCCTGCTTGTCCTGCACTGCCTCACATTGGTTGCTGGCCATGGAGATGCAGCAGTGCATAGCACTTTGATGTCATGCCTTGCTTTGTGTTTGCCACCCCAGATGTTATGAAGAAAAACATGGACATAAATCCATAGTGGCAGCAGCCCCCTGCCCAAGATAAAACTACAAATCCCATGATCTGGCAGAAAATGATGTTTCTGAGCATGTTCAGAAGTGCCATGTCAGCTTCTGGAGCTGAGTGAGTTCACTCACTGGCTTCCCTGTCTGGGAGCTGGGGCTCTTTCTCACTGCTAATTACTCTCCTTTACAAAGATAAGGGTTTTTTTGAGGGGAGGGGGTTTCTTGCAGATGTGGTTGGATTTACCATCTGGGTTTTGCTAATGATAAGGTTTTGTGGGGGATTTTTGCTTGTGAAGTGGGTGGGGATTGCCTGGGGAAGGAGGGGGTCTGAAATTGCAACCAGTTTCAGAGACTGATCCATACTTGCATAGTCTGGATGGATCAACATGCATTGTGTTCAAATGTGAGGGCAAATCACATTTCTGAGCCCCCCCCCCTTTTCAGGTTCTTGCCCCATTCCTGGCCCAGCTAGATGTGTTGGAGGCTGTCCCATGCACATGTAATGTGGGGTGAGGAAATCTATTTTGTACACGAGAAGGAACTTGTCGGGGAATGAAACCATCCAACCCGCACCTTGCTTTCTTGCTCTCCATTCCTTTCCGCTGTTTTTCTCCCTGCTTGTTTGACTTCTGCTATCTGAGCAGGGCTGAGAAAAAACTGTTCCAGTCAGTGGAATGCAGTCAGGTAAGAACTGGGGATGGTGGAATACTTTCATTCCCCGCACTTCTATGCAGCATTTTATTTAGGTAATAGACCCCCGCGTTATAGATGAAGGGCATATGCATGAATAGACACCACATGACTGCCCCGAGTTTGGCCCAGCTGGTTGTCAGGCTCTCCAGTACCATCTTCATGATTCACCTCGAATCCAATGATCCAAAGCCTCATGATGACACTCAGTTGTTGCTAAACTCAGATTATCCTGGGAGGGAGTTACTGTACCCATGTAGGTGAAGAACTATGCTGCAAGTTACAAAAGATGGTGGCCTTGCACACAGTACAGTGTATCTCAGTTTAGAATGCCGCTAATCCATGTAGCACAGAAGGGAGAGAGTGCCAGATAGAATTCACTGAGTGGCACTTTACTAGTTCCTAACTTCCTCCACTCCTCACAAATTCCAGCTCAGAAGCCTGGCCACCCTGAACCAAGGCGTCACCACTCTTGGCTCTCAAACACTGGTTCCCTTATTCTTCCCTCACCCCTTTCAAAGAGAAGAGGGAAGCAAGGCATATCAATGCAGGAGGAACGGAGGATTTCTAAAGTTCGAGCAAAGGGGGAAGATTGAAGCCTTGTGCAGGAGGCATTTGAAATGTGCCTGCAACAGCAATACAGATGGAGCAATGGTCGCCACTCTCCTGGTGTGGGAGTCCAGTGGAATGCATTGCATCAGAGGGCAGTGGCTTCCTTCCACATGGTGCTTGCACACGCTAGCAGAATCATTATGATTTTTGTTCCCATTACAGTGGGCTTTGACCCTTATCTGTGCTCACTACTTCTGAATGAGTTTTTTTGCTCAAGGCTCCCACGAGAACGTGAGCTTCTGGCTCTATTTTCTTCCCCACTTCCATGGATCTCGCTCTTCCTTCCCTCTCAAAAGAACAGACTTGTGCCTTCCTTCAAGATCCCTTTACACTGGAAACTGGTGTCTTCTGTGCTCACTATGTTCAAGATTCAACTTAAAGTTGCAAAGGGCTCATGTTGACCCTCAGGCTAATGCCAGCAGCTGCAAAAGTACAATTCAATGGAAGTAAAACTTCAGAGTAGGCCAGCTTGCACCCAGGGATACTGATGATGGGAGTATAAATAGAAAGAGCTTTATCTCTGAAAATGCATTATCCTGAGCTTCAAAATGCACCTACAAGGAGGAAGACTCCACAGCTTGGCAATTGGTGAAACCACCTAGAACGTGTACATGTGGTGCAGTGACAAGGCCTGGGAAAAGAAAAACATTTTGCAATAGTTCCTATTCAATCCAACCTACATCCCTCCTGTAGCTGTTAGTGGTCTCTTCCTTGTGCTTCTTTTTTGATTGTGAGCCCCTTTGGGACATGGAATGTACTTCTCATTCTCTTTTGCTATGTAAACCACTTTAAGAACCATTCTGCTAAAAAGTGGTATAGGTTGACCTCGTTACACGCAGTCCTGGCACCTGTGGTTTTGCGTATCCGTGGTTGGGCAATGGACCCCCAACCTCAGTGTATGCGGTAAAACAAAGGGTCAAGATCTGCAGTTCCTAGGTGGCCAAGTCATTTCTGGCCATTTTCCTTAAAGGAGCCGTTTTGTGGCTCTTCAGTTACCAAATCTTTTTTAAAAAATCCTGTGACTTTTCAGGGGAAATTGGGAGGTTTTTTTGGGGGGGGGTCATTGCTGGACAACTGGAGGGCATGGCATGTTGCTTTTTTGCTCCTTTTTCTGAAATTTTCTGACTTCTTTAGTCCTCCAGGAACCAAATCCCACCCATTCCCATTCACTCAATGACTCGTTATCTGCGGTTGTAGGGCAGAATGGAACCCCTGTGGATAACGAGGTCCACTTGTATTTACCTTTTTTAGTAGCTTATTAAAATGTGAGCAAATTTAAATTCCAATTGACTGGCTGGGAAGTCAGTCCTAGCAGAAAATAGAATCAGTGTCTCTTTTTAACAGAAAAATGTGGTGTTGTGTGTGGTACTACTTATTCAATCAATGGATTTTCCATTTATTCGGCTGTTACACTTTGGTTGCTTCTGTTGCCATGGATTCAGGCTCCCTCCTTCTTCTCTGCCTCAGACAGCTTCTGTATTGAAAATCTCGGAGCACAGCCCAAAATCTGTGTGTTTCTTCTTCTTTTCCTTTTTCTCAGCTGTGTAAAAGGCAAGGCTCTCCACAGCTGAGAAGAATGGCATAACTGTTGCTAATCAAGGAGAGAGCCTAATTTGCAGAGGGGCTCAAATGCAACTCAGAACTCCCACACATTTTATAAACTTTTAAAAAGATGTCTTCCAAAGTGTCACCTTCTTGACAGCCAAGACCTTTAAAAAAAAACCCATCCAAGTGTGTTAGAAAGATCATGTTCGGGTGCGTGAGGAGGGAGTTTATTGCTGCTTGAATAAACGAAGACAAATAAGTGGGCTGGAATGTGATCCAGATTCCTGGCTCTTTTCCCTGACTTGAACGTGCTGAAGTGTTGCATCTCTGAGGATTGTGTCTGCAGACTTTGAGGAATGATGTGAACAGAGGCCCTCCCCCTCTTCAGTGAATGAGACCCCTCTCTGTAGCTGAGCCTTTCTGTACAAAGTGCTGTATGTCCCCATAACTGGTGACAGTTTGGCACCTTGCTTGCTCTGACTGCATCTGTTCCCGGGCCCTAGAGTCAGTTGCACAGCTGCAGGACATGCTTGAATTGTTGCAGGTCCTGTTCCCAGTGACTAAATCTCCAGGCTGACAGAACCAAATATTGCAGATGGCCTTCAAAACCTCATTCATCAGTGCAGAGTGGATGAGCACACCATTTTCCTAAGCATTTTGTGGCACAGAAGCTGTGTCTGCTTCTGTGTGCTGCTTCTGTGCCACAGACGTAAGCTAGTTAAGTGATGGACAAGCTTCCCTATGCTTGATTTGGAATAGGCTTGCTTTAAACCAAGCTAATTTGGGTTTGGTTAGG
Source organism: Hemicordylus capensis (assembly GCF_027244095.1). Classification (NCBI taxonomy): domain Eukaryota; kingdom Metazoa; phylum Chordata; class Lepidosauria; order Squamata; family Cordylidae; genus Hemicordylus; species Hemicordylus capensis. Next base: position 151,134,392 of record NC_069657.1, read on the forward strand.
GTCAGGTCAAAACTAGATCATGTAAAGCCTTTTCTGAATTTGAGATGATATTGCACTTCTGATGGTGTCATCTGGAACACAAGGAGACCTTGAGGTCTCACAACCCCCTGCTACCTTCTTCCTTTCCCCTGAAACCTATCTGGAGGCAGTACCAAAGAAAAGGGGTAGTGGTGGCTGCTTCAGGCCTTTAAAATATTACAGAAACACTTAAGAACCCAGCATCCTTGGGAAACTACATTTCCTAGGGACCTTGACTCTCTCTACAGCAGCAGCCCTTTTCTTTGATGCTGCCTCCAGATGGTTTTAGGGAAAGGGAAGGTGGAAGGGGGTTGTGAGGCCTCATTGTGTTCCAGGTGACACCACCAGAAGTTGGTCAACAAGGAAGTCCCCTCAAGAAGGAGGATTCCTGGGAAGCACTGCACTAGGGCCTTAGGTCTTGAATGATGTCATGCCTGTTTGCATCACCAGGGAAGGATACTTCCATGAATACTTTATCTGCAGCTACATTTGAAAATGCTGGAGCAGATAGAAGGGAATAGCTCTGTGATGAAAGTGTGCAAAGGGATGTGTGTTTCCATCAGATAATATCATCAGGGAGGGATACTTCCATGATACTTCCACACACCAACACCTAAGGACTACTTTCCTCTCATTTCTGGCATTAAAAAATGCTGTGCACACTCACTGTAGCACTAGGACCTGGAAAACATTGAGTTGTTACTGATATGTAAGATACAATTTGTTTCCAGTAAGCATACTTACATATACAGTAATATGTTTTGTTATTAGATACACATAAGACCCTTTTCAACAAAGACTACTCAATATGAATTAGGGAAGAGTGTTCCCTTCCCGCATGTCCAATCCAGAATGGGTTGGTTTAAAATGGATTATTCTGAATGGCAGCCACTGGATATCCAAAATTAACTGGATTTTAAATCGGATGTGTACCAAATCAGGAATGTCTCTAGGCTCTGCTGTGTTCCTGATTACGTAGCTGGGAGTCAAACGTAGGCTAGAGGCTTCTCTGCAGCTTGTATTTAACAAAACCCCTCTGGCTACCTCTCTTTCCTCAACTTACCAAGGTGGGAGACAGTGGGGAAGACTCCTAGTAGGATGACTGGATGGATGGATATACTTTATTATGGTCATTGACCAGCTGCAAGCCCCTAGTAGACAATGGGCATAGCCTTGAATGTCCCTGGGCACTGCTTTGTGCATTAGAAAAAGGGACACTAAGGGCAATGGGAAATATCGTCCCTGTACTTTCTTTTCATCAAGCTGTCAACTCTTGGGTAGAAAACTCTGGTCCTGTTAATACTCTGAGTTAAAAAAAATCACTCTTAAGCTGGAGAAGGGGAAAGTCAGGAATGTTGTGTGGCTATGCTTACCTGATCACAGTTTTATTAACAATCACTTTATCTTTTCTTTGACTTGGGGACCTGGGTATGAAGTACTTCAGATCCAGGTATTGCGCTCAGGTTTGGTAATTAAGAACCAGTATTATAGAACATACACTCTCAAGATAAAGAGCCAGTCTACATGTTCAGAATCACCACATGGCATGGCAGCACAGCTCTGTTGGGATTGTCACTTCAGCTTAGTAGTGAGGAATTAAGTGCTCCCTGGTTTTAAGAAATCTTGCATGTAGAATTCGAACACATTATAGCTAGAACTTAGTGCAAGATTAGCTCTTAAATAGAGAAGGAGTGGGGGAACCCCCCAGCAACAATTTATAATATCTTACAATTGTTTTCTGGGTTACATTAGCCAGTGAACTTGAGGAGTTTTGCATTCCACTTTGTGTTGCGGATTTGCTGAATCACTTGAGTCAGTTGGAGTTATTCCCTCTGAAAATACCTTCCTTCTGCTTCAGGCACAGTGTAGTCTGGATTGTACAGGTAGATCTGAGAGAAGATCTGGTAGGTACTGGTTGGACAGTGCTTCAGGTCAGGGAATGGATTCGGCGAGCTATTTGTTCAATTCCAGAGGCCTAGATTTTTTCCTTGAAAGATGTATTCTACCTCTCCTTTCAAATATTTCCCAGACCATTATTTTCAAATAACAGAGCAGAGTGGAAGATGGAAGGGAATAGCTCTCTGATAGAAGTGCCAGAAGCTAAGGAACATGTCTTTACATCAGATAAAGGGAGGCTGATCATCCCCCCCACCCCAAAAAAGCATGGGGGGGATTATGTTTTCCTGCCTTAAGCAGGTGCAGTTACGCCCCACTGAAGTCAATGGCCTCATTCATATATTCAAGCATTCCTTCATCTCATGGAGCAGCCCTGCTGTCAGTCATGTCATGGAATCCTTGTCAATAAACAACCATCCAAAATCACCCTGCTCACCTGATCTCTTCCCCTCAAAAAGTGTGTGTGTGTGTGTGTGAGAGAGAGAGAGAGAGAGAGAGAGCGAAAGAGCGAGAGATCAGATAAGTGGGGTTTCCTGGGGATTGGGCATCAGTGTGGACTCAGTATGGACTCTCCCATGTAGCTGCAGCTATGGGGGCTATTTCAAGTGGGCAAATTTTAAGGCATGAAACAGGGCAATGTCGTTTTGAATCTTGTTTGCTGGTTTTTACCCCTAGTGGAAAATGCAAGATCTGCTATTTTTCCCTCATTAATCAAATATTGTGTCCCACTACCACTTTCTTTCTAAAGCCAGAACACAAGTTAAAGATCTGAATACTGGCCCTGTGTCCTAAGTGTGTTAAGGCTCACGAAGGCTTGCTACCCTCTTCTCTCACATTGTCACTGAACTTTCAGGAGTACAGTCACCACGAGAGAAGTCACCAGAAGACACTGAAGCCCCGATTCGGAGACGTACCACCAGTGAAGGCCAGTATGAGAACAGCCCCCAGGACCCCAGTTCACCAAGAAGCCCCACCGTCCGCTCTCCAGTTCACTGTGTCTCGCCAGAAGTGGTCAGCACCATTTCTGCCAACCCTGGAGGAAGGCCCAAGGAGGTGCTTTTTTAAAATTATGATTTCCCTTTCTGATCTGACTCTGTGTATGCATGGAAACACAGATGGAATTGCTGAGCGGGACCCAGGGGTATTTTGAATCCACTGTGTGGTGGGGTGGGTAGAGAAGGCCAGGATTTTGAAGAAATGTATTTAGTTTGGCACTAGAATAGAATAAGGAATTGATGTATGGCTGGCTCCACTGGATTTAAAATGGAAGAAAGAGGTCAAATGAGAACATAGCATACAATGTAAAAAAAACCTGTGGCAGAACAGGGGGCAAAGACATATAGAAAAAGAGAGAGCAGGGATTCTCTCAGTTGGCTAAGAGTTGGTGTGAGAGGGCAGAAGGCGGGGTATTGAATGGTGACAACTGATTCTGCTTTTCTTTCTCCCTTTCATAGCCCCATCTCCATAGCTACAAGGAGGCCTTTGAAGAACTACAGGGAACCTCTCCAAGCAGTCCACCCTCCAGTGGTGGTGAGACCTCTCCCCCAACCCCTGCCTTCCCTGTCTCACCACAAACCCCTTACAGTAACCTGTGTAAGTGTATGACTTGGGGAAGGGGATTGGAGGGGGGCAAAGCTGGTGGGTGGTTTTAGCAAAGCCAGACAGAGTCAGCTGGTCAAACCGTTCTCAGCTTCGTGACACCCACCACCATTTTAATCACACACTCATTTTCCTGTTTCTCTCCATCTGCCATTCTCGGCTCCTCCTCCATCCCTTTTTTTCTCTGCTTGTCACAGTATTATTATAATGTCATCATTACAAATATGTATGCATTCTGTCACAAAAGTTTTCTTCATAAGAACAAAGTTTTGGGTAATATACCAGCTCTTGTAGAATATAGTCCAAGTTCAAGCCATTAGCTACCAGCAGGTTCTGCAATGATAATAGGGTTTAAAATAGGCCTATACAACTTGTGAACCATCAGGCTGAATGAAGCCCACCAAGCATATGTGGCACCCCATCCAGGGGCTTGATAAACATCCAATTTTTGCTGCTTGCTTGGTACTGCAAAAATGGGGCCAGTTTGTTAAGCGAGAGTATATGTTTGGTAAGTGCATTTGGCTTGATTCGTTACAAGATATTTAGGCCTCTTTGAGAGAAAGCAGTCTGATATTCTAATGGCACGTGAAATGTAAAGCATGAGTTCCTAGATCTCAGAGAAATAAATCATTAAACTGTCCACTCTTGTAAAAATCCTGCTCACCTTATCATGGACAAATATGCCATGCCTGAATAATAAGTCTTAGAGGGTTTTATACAGTACTGAAAATAGTTTGGTTAAAACTATCAGCAACACTTAATATTCATTCCTATGAGTTCTGTAATGTGTTTATAACAATGACTTGTGATTTATTATCCTCTTTAAAAACACTTACATAGGGCAACTTCCTTATTGAGGAAGTATTATTCTGCACAATAAAGATTCTGATTGCATAAACTTCCAGTGGGGACATATAACATGCTGTTCTGGTCCTTGGTGTTTTGAGTGAAGAATTCCCCATCCTGTGAAGCATCTGGCAGGATTATGGACTACATGAGTAATTACATGTCCCTGATTGACATTTAAACATTTCTCTGCACTCTTGTGTTTAATCCATAGAAATCCCCTTAGTTCGATCTTACAGAGATATGCCTGAACAGTGATGGCATTCTAGGGGTTTGTTTGCAAAAGCAGTTGCATTCTTAAAACTTGCCTATCGCACAAAAATGCCTGGTAGAAGCTGACAGACATTTTTGTGACAGGCAGTTTTCAAGATGTCTTAAGGAAACAGCATTTCAGTATCCCAAAGCTACCAATTGATGGAATAGGAATCAGGTCTTTGGTAAACCTAACACTTGAGCCTAACTATGGAATGTCCCATGGGAGGGATATTTAAAGTCCTAGCTTTATTTTGGCACATAAATCTCACCTTAGGCTGTTTTTTAGTGGTTTCCTCTGAGCCCCTTTCTGTGGGACAGGCAGCTGTTTTCTGCAGGTGGGAGGAAATTGATGTTAACCTGTGTTCTCTCTAAGGTGTGCGCATGTTCGCGCACTCACATGGTTTTTGATGTACATTCAGTTAATTTTAGATCCCACTCAGGTGAATCAGGAAGGCCTCACTTTGAATGCATATGCACACACACTGCCTTGATACTGCCACCCTGAGCAAATCACATTTCTCACACAAATGAAAAATAATTAGAGGGTACACTGATGTTAACCCAAACCTGAAGATATGTTTGAAATAGCATTTTGGTAACTTGCTCCTCCACAACAGAACATATACTCCATACCTGCCAACATGTCCTTATTTTCCCATTCACCTGATTGGGAAAATAGGGACATGTTGGCAGATATGATCATGCAAAAGTAATGAAGGGGGTTGCATCCATTTTCTGTGTGGAACGGTCCTCACAGGCATTTTGGCAGTTCATTTTGCTTACTGTTTGCACAGCTGTACTGCCAAAAGCTCCTGGTTGTAAATCAGGACCAAGCCATGCTATGTGCAATATCTTCTACAAATAATATAGTATGTGCAAATATCCCAGATATCACAATTTATTCCATGTGTGTGTAACACACACACGCACGTGTGCGTGCCTGGTTTCTGGTTTTCATGGGCATGGTTTGGGGGCATTTACTGTGTGCACACCTGTTATCCTTCAGGCCTCAAGTGGAAGCAAAATCTATAACAATTTGCTGGGGAAAAACCTGTAGGCTTGACCATGTCAAGAAAAAAAAAAGGGGGGGGGGTCATTGCAAAGTACCCACAGAATGGCAGTAGTCCCCACTACCAAGAATGCTGGTTCCGTAGAGTTAAAGGATTTGTGTGTGCCTTCAAGGCCAAAGTTGGAGAACCAGAGGCCAAACAAGTGCGTACACGCTTTGACTATGCAATGCAAGAGAGAAACTTTACTGCAAATTTATATAGGTTTCAGTGTGAGTGTGTGTGTGTGTGTGTGTGTGTGTGTGTGAGAGAGAGAGAGAGAGAGAAAGAGAGAGAGAGAGAGAGAGAGAGAGAGAAATTCATAGATTCACCCATATACAGAGTTTGTTTTTTAAGATAACATTTTACGCTGTTGCTTCTCCCTTGGTTGAATGCATTTGAAGTTCTGTCAGGCTGTCACTGTACCGATCAGCTGAGACAGTAGTTACATTTGCCTCAGTTGCTAAGAATTCCATTCATCTGCTCAGAAACCTCCAAATGTGGTCACTGATTTGGGGAAGCCATTTCTCACAATCAGGCTACAGTGTGATAGATGTAATTACAATCTAATCATGATTCCTGCTGTTGTATGTCCAGACATTATAATCCAGATGCCTCAAGTCCACTTTGGGGATATGCTTTTATGAAAGGCAGTGTGCAAATATATGTGTAAATAAATAGACAGACAAATACATAAAAATAAGATATCAGTGGTAGCTCAACCATTAAAACTGTGCAAGAAAATCTGACCTTTAACTTTCTGTTGCATGCTCTGTCTTCCTAATTCTTCTAGTCAAGTATGCTTCTGACTGACTAACTCTTGATAACTTGGTGGTGGGTTTGTTTTTAAAATAACAAATTCAGCTTTGAACAGTTCTGCCAATATTTCATTGGGCCAGTGCTGATGCGGCTAAGTATGGACCAATAACAATGAACCACTAAGCAACTGGGAAACAGCAAGTATTCAAAAGTAGGAGGAAGATCTCACAATTTGCAGAACAGTCTGATCTAAACTGGAAGCTTCACTTCTGCTTCCAGAAGAAGCTGATTCATATTTCCAAGTAGCTCCAGTTCTAGCACTCCTGTGTTAGCACTCTAATTTTTGTTAGTTGTCAACTCTCATTTATAGATTTTAGTAAGGTATTATAAGAAGCTACTCTTCTTTCCCAGAATCATAGGGGTATGCTTGTATAACATCAAAATGAATGAGATTCCAAGAAGTCATGGCAGCAATGACTTAAATATCTTTCCTAGGATCTTCTAAGAATGAGGGAAATTGAGTCTTCTGAACTTCACAGCTGTGTCCTCTTCACACAGTCTGCTAATGTGACATATAATGGCTGTGTTCACACAATGCTGATTTCAAGGACTGAATCTGAGCACAGGTCATCCTTCTAAGTCTACATGGGCTGCCAGGTTTTACTGATTTTGTTTCAACTCCTAAGATGGGCAGAGATCATTGCAGCCTCATCTAGACTCTGCAATACATTGAGCCCCCCCATTGTCAGGGCAGCCAGTGTCCCAGAGAAGTTGTACTTTACAAGCATGATCAGCCCAAGTTAGTTGTGGCTAAGCTCTGCTCATGTAGGACATGTAGCCTGTTCCTAGATGTGTTTACTCAGAAGTAATTTGTACTGAATTCAGTATGACTTACTTCCAAGCAAGTGTACCTAGAATTTCAGCCTTCCTCATAACTAACTCTTGCTTTAAATGCTCAGGCATGAGGCAGAGGAGATGTAGATTCATTCTGGTTCTAGTGAGCTAGGGTGATGCTGTGTATTCTTAAAGTAGCAGGCCAGGGTGGCTCTGCTGTTAAGTATGTGACCCTGTGGAATTCTTTTTTCCAGCATTTACAAATCAATGTTGTGAACTAATTTCTAATAATACCTGTAATCTTTGCTGGAAAACTGAATATGGAGACTTAGGTACCAAGGGCAAAACTCTAAATACTTGTGTAGTCTTATTCTAAGGACAAGGATTCAGTGTGTCTGTGAGAGGCATGTTGATCCTGGGCTACACCACCTTCTGGACATGGAATTGCTTGTTTCCCAGTTACTCATTGGCAAATAGTAAATAGTGATAAATTGGATAAATCCTAATAAAGCCGGTGCATGATGAAATAGGCTCTTGGTAACTGGCTTTTCTTTAATGCGCCTGCCTGCCTCCCTCCCTCCTTCCTGCTGTGTCCTCAGCGTGGGTGCCCATCTGAAGCCGTAAGTCAGAGGATTGCAATGCAAGTCATGGAGAATGTGTTGAATTTTCCCCTCATGAACAATAGTGCTTCATTTGTCTGCTTACGCCCACTAATCCTTAGGGCAAGAAGTTAGATTTTCAAGTTAGAAAGCCTGAATTGTTTAGAGCAAGTAAAATGAGCTGCCAGAAGCAAAATTAACCAGTAGATTGAAAGCAGGGGGGAGGGCATTAGAAAGAGGGTGTTGGGTTTTTTGTGTGAGATTGGCTTTCAAATACAGGTGGCCCTTGTTATCCGTGGACATGCGGATCATGGTTTCATGTATCCGCGGCTGGGTCTTGGAGACCCAGTTTCTTTATCCACGGGTAGAAAAACAGGCAAAATTCACTTATCCTTGGTTTTGAATGGCCAGAAATGACTTCCGATGACATTTTCCAGCCACCATTTTACAGCGGAGAGCCATTTTGTGGCTCTTTTTAAAAATGGTGAATATTTGACTGTTTTCGAGGTTTGGGGGGCATTGCTGGAGACCTGAAGAATAAGTGCTTTTCTCTTATTTCTGCCTCTCCTGGGCTCCCCCCCCCCCGCTCTCTTTTTTGTGTTAGGAACCTAACTCCTAGGACTTAACCCTTATATTCCTATGGGTAAGGTATCGTTATTCGCGGTTTCTGTATTCGCAACTATAGGTGAGAATAGAACCCCAGAGAATAACAAGGGCCGCCTGTACATCTCATGTATACATCTGCATCGATTTGCTCCATTCCTCTCTGCTGTGCATATATTTATATATGCACACGACTATCCTACATGCTGTTCTCCATCTTGGTATGTGTCGATGCAATTGTGCAAATTGTGTGTTGATGCACCTGTCAAAAATACAGATATCCACATCTATATATGTGTTGTATATTGTACCAACTGTTTGCGGTGTACAATATCCACTGTAATGCTTGGGGTTCCCATTTCTGTCTAATGATCGTGATTTAGGCTCTTTGCGGATGCCAAGTCTATCTTGTAGCAAAACTGTGGCAAATTATGATGCTGTCCATTCATTCTTGGTAATTTTTCAAATATGCTGATAATTGGATGGAAATGCTCTGGTCGTTTTGCCACCAAAGATATTTCTACTTCTACTTGGGCCATTGTACTGGACTCTTCCCAAAAATCATAAAGAAGAAGCTGGAAGTAGTTAGGCATTGGTAGTTTTCTGCACTACCCTATACTTGCAAAAAAAACCACAAATTGAGAAGTATAGTAAAGAGATCATGAGAATCTTTCCAGTGCTTAGAAAGGAAGGAAACAGAAATGTGGATGTATCCATCCTATGGACATTTCCCCAGGGATATTCCTCAAAGAAGTGTAGAGGCAGGAAGATCACAACGCTATGTGAATCATCACACCCAATCTAGAGAAAGTCCCAGTGAAATCTGTTGAACAAAATATTTCATTCAATTTTAGCAGGGCTTAGAACTTATATTAATGTCAACTTTGTGTGCTCAAACCAAAGATAAATAATGTGTACTGGGATCTCGTCCATCAAGCGAATAAGAACCAATAAGATCCCCACCATGTTATATACAAGCCACATAGTTAAGAGTATGTTAACAAATTGGTTTAATATAGTTTTAACCAACCAAGGTCAACCAAGGATGACAATTGGGAATCACATTGATAAAGCTAAATGTATTGCAGTAGAGAAATAGTGAAGTCTATTTTGTATGAAAAGTCATATAGTCTATTTCAAACAAGTCCACAAATCACAACGGTGACCCAGTGACCTCTCTTTCAATCTTTGTCTTTGTCAAGTGGGGAATAATCTTAGAAAAGTTCCATAAACTTGACAGCACTGGTCCAAATGCTCCAGAATGCAATAATGTATAAGCTATCTCTGTTATTTCTAAAAAATGTACTAAGAGAACCAACTTACTGTATCATTCTAATATGGTAAAAAAACTAATTAAAAAGCATTTTCAATAAAGTAGTATTGTTTTACTACTTTTAAAAGTAGTAGTGTTCCAATGTTAGTCAGTGTTAGATACAATGCTGGAAAGTTAAAAAGAAAAAATCCAGCTATTTTTGGCACGTGGCTAGACGGTTGGTGGTAACACAGGACACGGCTTTATCTGGCAATAGAGTTGTGGCTCTTTTGTCCTGGTTATGGGAAGATGTTAAAAAGTCTTCTCAGGTATTCACAAGCCTCTGAAAGATGTCTATGGTGACAAGGCAAACGTTGACTACCAGACCATGGCATTAATAGATCTTTGCTTCCAGTACATACACAAAATCAGAAGCTTGGCCTTCTATTCTGTAGGTCTGCCACCCCACTTGCCGTAAGAGAGCAGACTACTGTATTGAAGAGAGACTTTCCACTCTCCACTTCTAAAGTGTCCCCTCCCCCTTTCAACACAATGGCACAGCCAGGAAGTAACTTGCCTAGGGAGCAAGAGGTTGCTGATTCGAATCCCTGCTAGTATGTTTCCCAGACTATGGGAAACACCTATATCGGGCAGCAGCAATATAGGAAGATGCTGAAAGGCATCATCTCATACTGCGTGGGAGATGGCAATCATTCTACCAAAGAAAACCACATGGCTCTGTGGTCGCCAGGAGCTGACACTGGCTTGACGGCACAACTTTAACTTTACCTTAACATGGCTGGACTCTATTCTCTGCAAAAGAGAAGTTGTATGTTAGCCAAAGGTGTCACTCACAGACAGAGGGTCTTCTCTCAGCAGCTACATTCCTGTGGTTTTAGCAGCCGCCCTGAGCGTTTGCAGGCACATGTGTACAGAGGATCTAGTTACAATCATGCTGAGCTTTTGCTATAAACTGGTATTTAGCAACAAACCTGAGATGCCTGGAGTTGTTGCTGTTCAAGTTTATTTAATCTGTTTTTGTTTTGTTAATCTCTCTCTCTCTCCCCCCCCTCCGCCCCCCAACTAGTGCGTTCTCCACCAGGACTGGCAAAAACTCCTCTTTCAGCCCTGGGCCTGAAACCTCACAACCCAGCTGAAATCCTGTTGCAGCAGACAGGAGGTAAGTGAGAGTACTGCAGCCCTGGAGAGGCTGATATCATGCATCTCATTGTGCCTGTCCAAATGTATTATCCCTTTTCCAAGCCAGAAGTCACAAACATTATACATGAAGAAGTTTTGAAAGAACCCACCTCATGCAGACTTCATTTTAACTGCATATGTGGTAAATTTTGGCTCTGGAAAATAATTATTTGCTTCCTTCCATTTGGCAGCAGCAGCTCTCCTCACACAGTCTCTTGATGTCTTTTTGCTGGTTGTGTATTGAGGAGGACAAATAGTTGCATTTTCATTTCCACTCTAGATATTTTTAATTGCAAGTGGTAGGGAGAGAACAATGTTCTCTATAGAGCCAAAGCAAATCTGAATGTTAACAATCAGATTTTGAACTTGCAGGTTTGTGTATTCTTTATTGGAAATGTCATAAAATTTGGATTTCAGCTTGCCATGTAAATGAAAGCAACTGAAATAACAATGACGCCAGGGTCTGTCGTGTGTGCATCCAGCATTAACACAGCCATTTCTTTCCTTTCCCCTGCTTTGCTCATGGTTCCTTTTTCATTGGCAGACTGTTTGAGAGGCTCTGTACTGTTGACATGATAGCCTGGCAGGCATTTAAGCAAAGCAATATCTGTTACTTCCCCCTTCCTTGAAATATTTCTCTTCATGCCAGCCCTTGACCTCCACTGTAGATGATGAGTTGTCTCAAAAAGTTCCAGATGGATTCCAGCTCATATATTGTATGCCAGAAATTCCTCCTTCCCTTCTCTTCTTTTTTAGGGTGCTGCAGTGTTTTCATGTTAGGCATTTCCCATCTGCTGGAGTGGTTTAGAAAGGAATGGTGAACTATCCTAATAGAAATTAATGCTGGAGTAAAAGCTTGAGCCCAAGCTATAGATGAAATGAAGCACATCTGGCAAACCCTCACACTTCTGGAGGGTCAGAACTTGCCTAAAGCACAGTTTTATAGCTATGCTCTGAGCCCTTCGATGTGTGTGTGGAAAGGAGACTATTGAGTAATGGAAAGGCTGAAATACAGATATTCAAAAATCTCATTACTAAAACTACTAAAAGTCCCTTAGAGTGGAACTACTAAAACTACTAAAAGTCCCTTAGAGTGTTCCAAGTTACATTATCTTGCACTCCTTACAACAGCTCTGTAAGGTAGATCAGTATTACCACTGTGTTGAGTATTTGGGCAGCAGATGTGGGCGGGGGGAGAGCTAAGAAAGTAGCTTGTCTAAAGCCACCCAATGCATTTGTGGTTGATTCAGTTCAGGGATTTCATGACTCATATGTCAGTATATCTTAATCACTGTGCCATGCCAGCGTTCTAATTGAAAAAGACAAACTGGATCATACCTGCCAGTGTTTAGAAATCAAAATTTAGGCTCCTTTCATCAGTTGCCCCCTGTTATTTAAATGCATAGCAATAGCAAAAACATCAACGTTCTTTGTATTGTCGCTTTTTAAAGGCTGAATGGGAAAGGCTTTTGATTGATTGATTAAAATCTGATTTTAATTATCTGCTTTAACTGTTGATTTCAATATTTATAGATATTTTAATCAATTGTAAACGGCCTAATTACAGCTGTTATATAAATGTGCTAAATACATAATAAATGGTAGATCCTACCCACCCACCCTACTCAGTTTATTACGTCAGTTCTAATCTCAGCTGACTTGTAGCTGACTTCATGGCTGAGTTTTTGCAGAATTGTTTTCAAATCTAGCAGCTTAGCTGTGCCAACCCTCAGGTTCAGGGAGGCTTCTGAAGCAAGTATTACTGACAATTAGGCTTAGCTTGCCAAAATATAAATGCTTTAGTCCTGTGCACAAGTTGCAGTGTACGGATGGATGCATGGGGTGGGGGGATGGGAATCCTACCCCCAACTTTTGTGCTTTCAAGGTCTCCAGGGGCCTGTATGCATACACTTTCCTGATACATAATCCATACCCTACAAAAGGTGAGGGTACAGATTGTGTATAGGGAGCCCACACACATTTGGCTATACACACATAGGCCCCTGAACCCATTGGCCAGGGCCAGCAGGTGTGATCCGGATCCCTTCGTGCGCACACTTATTTATATGATCAAGGGCCATCTTTGTGGGCATCTAGAATCACTTTACTGACCAGAACATCATTTGGTGCAAAAGTACCATATGATACTGTTAGGTTCTTAAAATTTAGCAAGTTCTAGTCTGCTCAGTGCCTGGCCCATGTACGCTGCTCTAGGATTCTCAAAGGTACAAAACATAAATATAAATTTAAAAAATAAAACTAGGAGAGAGAAGTTAAAATCCAACAGTTGAAAGGGATAGATCAGCCCCAGTAGGGGCAGTTTGCTGCCTTAGTAGTGTTTTCAGGGGCTGAGTCAACAGTTACAGAAGTTTACATAAGCACACAAGAGGCCTGCTACAGATGCTTGCATAAGCATGAACTTGCTAACCTGTCCCAAGCAGAGACTGATTAGAAAAGACAGAAACTAAACCCCAAACAAGCCTGAAACATACTTTGCAAGATTGCTCCATCTTCATGGGTATAATCAGCCATTCTCTGGAAGCGACTGATACCATAAAAGGCCATTGAAAATTTCATCCTTTAAAAAAAAGGGGGAGGAAAAGCTTCAGAATTAGATCTGTTTCTTAGTTAATGTTAGAGACTTCCATTAAAGTATTATGTAGTACTAGTAGTTTTAAGCCTGTTTAAATAATGGGCGCTAGGACCTTGTTGTTGTTGTTGTTGTTGTCCTTTATTCCTGGAGATGTTGTTTCCTTCCCGCCTCTCGCCCACCCGCCCTCCCAGCTTCCCAAAATCTCCTTCCCCGCTCCCCCCTCCAATGATTAAGGGCCAAAATGGCCCATGAGAAAGCTGCTGCCGCCCCCCCCATCGCCCCCCCAGCTGCCCGAGCCCACCTTACCCGCTCCAGCCCACGACAGTCGGGCGAAGAAAAAACATAATTCGCACAGAGGAAGTGAGGAGCTCACAAACAGAGCTCCTCTCTGTGCAAATCTGCTGCCCATACTGTTGCTCCGCGCATGCCCAGAACCGTCAAGGGAGGCACGAACACACGCTTGGTGTCCGTCCACGGACGGACACCAAGCGTTTTATTAGAGAGGATGGGAATTTGCTTGTTTGAAGCCTTCTGTCTGACATGTAAGTTTTTCAAATGCAGAGAGATTTTGACGTGGGGACGACCTTTCAGGCTTCCCATATGTATTCTGAGGTAGTACAGCCCCAGGTACCACTTGCCTTGAATTTTTGATCCAGTGAGCAGTGTAGAGGGCCTGGCCTAGCTGCAATGCTACATCTGTCCAAGTATGGCAAGAGAGAATGGTATAATCCATATGTTGCTCATTTGAGACAGGCAAGGTGAAAGCCTGACTTGCACATCATAGAAATTGTTCAAGAGCATCCACCCCGCCTCATGTCAGCTCTAATCCTTTGGCATTTGGATTCAAAGACCATATCTCAGTGGTATGTCTCATGTTTTTATATGCAGATGTTCCCAGGTAACCGTTCATTTCCCAGGAAAGACCCCTGTCTGAAACTTTGGAGATCCTCTGCTAGTACTGTAGACAGTACCGAGCTAGGTGGGCAAGTGTTCTGATTCAAAGAAGGCAGATTCATATATCCGTATAGGAATCTTCTAATTGTTCACAAAATGGGAGGAAAAGTGGGTTTCCAAATTATCAAGGACATCAAGGTAGGGGGAAAACTATTTTGACCCTACCTCAATGCTCAGATCCTGGACTGGAAATAAAACACAGTTGTAGTTGTCCACTTGAACACACATCCAGGACAAATCACAAGATGTTTCCATTGAGTAGCCTGCAAAATTCACTGTTCAGGCTGCTCTGTGTCACATAGCTAAATGTAAACAAACAGGTTGACCAAAAATTGCGGGGCAGGTTGGTTTTTTTTTTTTTGCAAAGTACAAAATATGCTGAAGGTGACTAGGAACATAGGAAGCTGCCTTATAGCAAGGCAGACGCATAGCCTCCCATTCAAAAGCAAACCAGGGTAGATCCTGCTTAGCAAATGACAAAATTCATGCCTACTACCACAAAACCAGCTCTCCTCTCAAGTGAGGAGGCATCTTGTTACGGAAAGGGGCAATGTTGATGCCTTATCTAGTATATATTTTGAAGAATTTGTTGGTTTGTGTGAATTAAAAGCATACTTCTTGATGACCTACAGATATCAAATTTTGCATACACAACCTTGCCACTGAAATTAGCTGAATGCACTACTTTTTACAGCAGAATATGCTTGATGAAGATTTAAATAATTTTTTGTAGTTTTTTTGAAGAAATTCTGAATATCATACTTCCTGGCTACCTACAGATACCAAATTTTGCATGAACTCCTTCCGCTTAAATTAATTGAATGCACTGCTCCTTACTTTGGAATGTGCTTAAGGGAAGGTTTAAATTTTTTTAGTATTCTTTCCCAAAAATTCTGAATATAATCATCATATTTTAACTTTTATTGTTATCAGAAAATTTTAAGCACTCAGTAATCATATGAATAATTCTAAAATGACATTCATCCCCAAGAGAAGCCGAAGATCTTTCTCAGATTCAAATTAATTATGATTCAAATATACCATATATGGTGAATAGCTTTATTACGATCAGTGATCAGTTATATATACAAACAGATGATACTACATTCAGATAAGAAGTAAATCATACAGAATACACCAACATAGAAGCCTCATGTAACAACATCTAAAAAGAAGGGCTGTAGGTTAGCTGTTGATGGATCTTAACAGCAGCTGCACAAAATTTGGCAACCTTGTAGATGGTAGAAGGTTTCTTATCTGCATGGAGGAGTGTGGTGTAAAATTCAACAGTCCGGCCGAGAAAGCGTGATAGCAAGGGAGAAATAAGACTGTACCGGCTACTATCATTATAAAAAGGTGGACAGATTCCACATGGTGGACAGATTAAACCTCACCTGAGCCACAGGGGCATAACCAATTGGCCAGAGGGGTTTTCAGAAACCTTCCAAATAAAACCACTGATGGTAAGGTGCCATATCTTCCTCTGAGGAAAATCTTGTGATGGCTTGGTAAAGAGAAGGACAATAGATAGCAGGTTATCGGTTGAAATCACCAAGGCACCCTCTTATGGTCTCCGAGATGGAGCTTAAATCATTCTGATGTTCAATGTCCAAGACCCTCTGTTTGAGGATCTCCTTGGCTTGACTATAATAATGACAAATGTTCAGCAGAGAGGCTGAGTGATGACAATTTACCCATCAGTGCTTGTGTCCAGGTGGATTGAAACCTATCGGCCAGCATAAGAGGGATCAATCCCAGAGGGGAAGAAATGTATCCTAAGCCAATAACTGAGGATTAAAATCCATGCTTTTGTTTCCATCCTCTGGAGGCCCGTTTCCAACCTCAATGCTACGTTGGAGATACATCGAGCCCCTGGTGGCGCAGTGGTAAAAAAACTGCTGCCCTGTAACCAGAAGGTTGCAAGTTCAATCCTGACCAGGGGCTCAAGGTTGACTCAGCCTTCCATCCTTCCGAGGTCGGTAAAATGAGTACCCAGAATGTTGGGGGCAATATGCTGAAATCATTGTAAACCGCTTAGAGAGCTCCGGCTATAGAGCGGTATATAAATGTAAGTGCTATTGCTATCGAGGGGACCTGAATACTGCTCTCATAAACTTGGATTGGATTATCTTCAGTGGCCTATAGTTAGGGTAGGGGCCCAGTTGTGCACCGTACAAAAGTTGGGCCAATAATTTAGCAGCAAATAACTGCAGGTATAACCACTCTACTTTTGGAGCAAAATAATCTTAGCGTTGCTGAAGCACTTCTTTGTGCCTTATGGGCAACGTAGTCCACATGGGCCTTCCATGACCCAGTGGCATGAAAAACCACACTCAGATATTTAAAACTATTGACCTGCTCTATACAGTGGCCTTCTTATATGCCAGTTAAATCTTTTAGGCCTCTTGGCAAAGACCATCACTTTGGATTTCTGGAAGTTAATTACCAAGTGGTTGTCCTTGCAATAAGTGGCCAAGAACCTAAGCGCTTTCCTAAGGCCCACAGGCATTCGTGAAATGATAGCAGCGGCATCTGCATACAGCAGGATTGGGATAGTTGTACCTGCAATAGTTGGGGACCATATATGGTAAATATTCAATAAAATGATCCATCAACCCTTGCCTCTTGCACCACTTCTTTAAACCTTAGCTGAGAAGTGGGGAGAGTGGCTCCTTAAACTTTATACCTTCCCACGCTTCTCAGCTGATGCTCAGGGAGGTTTAAAGTTTAAATAGACGCTCTCCCCGTGCAGTCTGCGCCATCCACTCTCACCGCAAGAGTGGATTGTTTAAGGAACCCAACTAAAATTGTTTGGGTTAGCTCAAGCATTCCAATATCACAGTTTCCACAAACGTTACCCTCACAATATTAGAGGGCTTGCTGGATTTCAATTCTTGAACTTTCCTAGCAGTGTACTCTCTGCAAAATGACTTTGCCCAGTCAATAATGGGCCTCACCTACTAGTGAGAGATATTTCATATCCATGAGTTTACAAAAGATAAAGAAAAAAAATCTGTTTAAGCCTCCTCCAAGTACAATTAAGGCAAGGAAAAACAAAAGATTCCAAGATTACTAGCACATACCTCTGTCCTAAGCCCAGTGGCAGATAAGGGAGAGAGCATGGCCATGCAGGCCTATAATACGTTCCGAGGACTTCAGTGGAAGATTTTCAGGATGCTGCAAAATATCTGCTATGTTGGCTGTCAGTACCATTAGTGACCACAAATTAAGAGCTACCTAAATAACTGCTTATGTCAGTCTAGTTGAGGAGGAGTGACTGAAATGAACAAGGCTGGCATCTTCACCCTGGATCAGTCAGAAGTTCAGGATGTGGAAATGGACTGTAGATTGGCCAGTCTGAGAAGCAGAGTTCATAACTCCATGGGCAGTTGTCAGCAAGGGAGACTTGCCTCACACTTTCAGAAACCCCAAGTGTGGTGATTGCTCAGGCAGATGTGTCAGCATTTATTTGATTGATTGATTGATTTGTATACCACCCCAAACTTCCATTTTTGGATGTCTTACATCAACATAAAACAAATTAAAACCTTAAAACAATTAAAAACCACAAGTCTAGTTAAAAGTCCAGAGTCTTGGGGCAACAACAGAGAAGGCCTGGCCTTGTGTAGCCACCAACAAGCTGGTGGCAATTGCAAACGGACCTCTCCAGATGATCTCAATAGGCGATGGGGCTCATAGTGAAGAATACGTTCTCTTAAATATGTGTTTTCTCTGAGATTTGAGCATCAGGATCTGTCTCTCAGGCAGTATCTTGTACAATTATGTTCACTGATTTCCCTAAAGGCTGAAATGTGTAAAGATTTATGCCTTTCATCTGCTGGGAATGAAAATCTCACTTAAAGAGGTGCAGTATGAATATCTTGGCATTTATCATTTTAAAAAAACTGTACTTTGTTTTCATCTTCTTCTGAAACCTAGTTTTTAAATATGAATGATTATATGAAGTTTCCTTGTACAGAATCAGGCCATTGATCCACCTAGCTGAATATTGTCTTCATAGACTAGCAGCAGCACTCCAGAGTTTCAGACTTTCCCTGCCCTATCTGGGGACGCCAGGTATAGAACCCAGAACCTTGTCTTCAGTTGAGGAAGAGTTTTGGTTCTGAGTCTACCCCTCCTCCTATTTTTTAAAGCAAGCTTTGAGATATGTCTAATCTGTATGTGTGGATGCATATTGCTGGCCCAGTTCCTAATAGCGTTTTGCAGATATTTAGGACTTTTCGAAGTATGCATATGGATTTGAACATCTACCCATGTTTAGACCAGCTATGACTGCTACTAATATTCTGTGTTTGCTTCCTGAGAGAAATCCTGCTAATCTCAGCCACTCTCTTTTTCTTCCTTCCTCCCATTTTCATTTCCTTGCCATCTTCCACTTTTCTTCCCTAAACACTTCCTTCCTCTATGCTTGCCCCTCAGAAATAGATGGGAAGACAGTAGTTGAATCAGATGAAGGTAAGGAGGGAATTGTTTTCATTTTGTATGGATTGGTTTAACAGAAAAAGTGATAGTAGATCACTGTTAATTCTGATTGCCAAGACTCTGAGTTGGCTTGCTGTGTGTGGTCAGAGAATTTTAGGAAGCAGTATATTTCACTGCACTACAGATTTCCTCAAAGTTGTTGTACATGGGAATTAATCTCTAAGTAAATAAATGTGGACAGAGAAATTGGCAAGGAGGTGATTGCTTTTCTAAGAATGTTGCTTTCAGCCAGCTTGATGTGAACATGCTGGAGCAGTGGTGCCCATACTGATTTAGTTGAAGACGTTCTTGCAGAAAGCATGCCCAGGCCAGCCTGGCACATGAGGCAGCATGGCAAGTGATCACCCCCTCCTCCCACTCACTAGGGATGTGCGAAACGTTTCGGACACAAAATGTTTTGTACCCAAAACAGCCTGTTTCGAAAACAAAACATCCCTGTTTCAGCTACAAAACGTTTTTTTTTGTTTCGGACCTCCATTTGGTGGTGATCTCTGAGTCAGTCTCCATTTTGTGTTTGACATCTCTTTGAATTTCCCACCCTTCCAGCCTGCTGGGTTCTGCTGTTTCTGTGGTGTTCTGAGTGTAGATTTTCTTGTAGCATATGAGAGTGGATTCTTGTTTTTCACTGAAAATCTCATATGCTACCAGAGAATCTACACTGAACACCGCAGAAACAACAAAACCCAGTACCCCACAGGCTTGTGGGTGTGGGGGTGGTTGGCACCCTATGTGCACTACACAACCCCTCGCTCTGGGCAACCCCAGTGCCCCCCAAGTGGAATTATGGGGCTGCTGAAACCTCCATTATTCCCCATGGGAGAAATCTTAAAGACACGTAAACTTCAACAAATCACAAGAGATCAGCCCTTTGCCCAATTCCTTTGAAATAATTCTGGAAGTTTCCTTGCCCCCATTGGGCACTACCACCCACCACACTCTGCTCTGGGTCATCCCTTTCCCCTTGATTTGAAGCGATACATTTGCTGGAATCCCCATTATTCCCTATGGGAAAATTCTTAAAGATGTGTAAACTTTTAAAAAATTCACCAAAAAAATCAGCCCTTTGCCTAATTCCTTTGAAATTTGGGTGGTAGCTTCCACCCATTGGACATTACCACCACCACCCACTCTTTTTGCCCTGGGACCCTTTTTAAAAATCCAAATTGATTCGGATTCGGATTTGGAAAATTTGGCTACAAAACAAAACAGGGCTGATTCGGAATCAGAAAATTTGGGTACAAAACAAAATGGGGATGTTTTGATTCGGATACAAATCGAAACAAGAAAATTCCAAAATGCACACCCCTACCACTCACCACCTTTTGAAAAGGAGCCCTTCAACACTTCCTTTTGCTCCATTCCCTGCTTTCTGCCTTTTCAAAAGGCAGGGAGCAGGAAGATCCCTCCCCCCAGTAGGATGAGAGCAACTGCTAATGAAGCAGTGAAGCAGACAGTTGGTGATGGAGACAGCACCAGGATGCCTTCCCCTGCACCAATCCGCCCCCTGAAGTGGCCACCTCATGACGCCTCATTAGCAACCAGCTCCGAAGGCAGGATTTTCTTATTGAATATCCCCACTTTTACCAATTTGTTGTTGTTTCCATAGCATCAATGGTAGTTTGGGGACCGTATTTCAGATTAGATAATAAAGATTCTTACAGCATTTCTATAGCATTGCTGTTTTTAAATGCAAGATACGGAGCCACAGAGGTAACACCTAAAACAAGCCCTTTTCTATGGCGGTAATTTTCTGGTAATATTGCATCAGCTACTACAGCAGCCTTTTTTTTTTTTTTTTTTTAAGGTAATGTTTGTGGTGATATTTCCACACTCTCTCCCCACACCCCGCTCTCTTTTAAAAACATTTTTTATCCCACTATTCCTCTCGGGAACTCAGAGCAGTGGTCTAGTTTCACGACAACCTTTTGAAATAGGTATGAGCCTGGGCTTCCAGCTGTACGTGTAACATCATTGCAGATGGCATTTGGGGGCATTTGGTAATCGTCTCTGAATCATATGTAGAACTTAGGGAGCATCTCCCTTCCTTTCTCTGTGATTCTACCTTCAGCAGTAGTAACGTATTGTTGCAGAGTAAAAGTCAAACTATACACAACAATGAGTTGCATGTAGTTCCTGCCCACCCACACTCCCTTGCGGATTTATCCTTTTTTCACTAAATGCAGCTGTAGAAGCTTCAGTCTCCCTTAAAAGATCCATGCAGTAAGAGAAGGGGCTCTTTAACCCTTCCCTCTTATGGTTTTTTTTAGCTGAAAAGCCCTCCCCGTGGCTTTTCACCAGGGGAAAAATCCACTTGAGGAAAGGATTAACAACCACCCCCACCCAGGGGCATAACTATATAGGGCAAGGGAAAACATTTGTCTGGGGGCCCACTGCCTTGGGGGGGGGCAGAGGCAAGTCACATGACTGACTCCCTCAGCCGCACACCCACCTGGGCTTCCTTCAGTTGCATTCATCCTCCGAAATTGATGTGAGTGTTAAGACCTGGAGCTACCAGAACAGCAGGTCTTTCTCTAGTACCATTAAATGACTTGCATCATTCACAATTTACAAAACCTTTAAAAAAATAATTTAGGATGATGTTCTATTGTGGCACATAGGATATCTGTATATATAAATTTTACTCTGCTTTTTGTTACCACTATTCAGCCTCATTTAAGATTTCTTTACTTCATGAGCTGAGCTTCAGTGAGGGGAGCCCCATTTTAAAACCTTGTCTCTGGGCCCACTCCAACCTTGCTACGCCCCTGCCCCCATCCCACCCCCATCTTCTACAGTTCAGTTTTGTAAAAAATGAACCCTTGAGGGGAAAACTCAACACAACTCAGTTTTATTTGCAGTTTTGGCCCTCAGGCATTTGTTTTCTCTTAACAAGCATGCACTTTTGCACTGCTCCATAAGTATGCAAAGGTCCTGAATTCCTAATAATCCCCAAGGTCTGTGCTATTACTGACCTTTAAGGGTGTGAAAATAAGCAGGACAGCAAGGAGAGAGTTCACAAGTTTAAGATGCTGTTTGGGACACAGCCCAGCTGGGGTGCAGCTTCGCCTGTTGGAGGGCTGCTACATTTTAGATATCTCAAACAAATGTTGTTGGAATCCTACACATTTTCTAGGTAGGATGTTCAACAGTTTCTAGATAGGGAGCACTAGCCTGAGGGGAAAAAGGAACATATAACAAAAGGGCCACACGTGTAAAGAACAAACCAAAACCAGCAAACAAACCGTGTGCAAACAGCAAATATATATAAATATACAAATTCAAAAATTAAATAATTATATTTTAAAATATATGTGTCTTTGATTCCTTAAATAATTCTTTAAGCTCTTTAAATAAACACTAGCAAATGTCCAAAATTGCCCAGAGCACAGAATAATGAAGATGGTAAAAATACCAGTCTTGCAAAATCAGTATGAAGGACTATGATTGGGAAATAGTTAAATTGTTTTGGTGTTCTGTTGTTACATCATAGTCCTTCATACTGATTTTGCAAGACTGGTATTTTTACCATCTTCATTATTCTGTGCTCTGGGCAATTTTGGACATTTTCTAGTGTTTATTTAAAGAGTTTAAAGAATTTAAGGAATCGAAGACAAATATATTTTAAAATATAATTATTTAATTTTTGAATTTGTATATTTTTATATATTTGCTGTTTGCACATGGTTTGTTTGAGGGGGAAAAGGAAGCAAGGTGTTTCAACTGTCCCATCTTGCCAGTCAGGACTAGTGAAACCTATTTCTTTTTTCAGGAGACCTCTGTATCACCATCTTTCATTTGGAAGTGTTTGCTATATATAACTATACATTTGAAATCAGATCTGAAAGGGGAATGTTCCTATCTCCTTTTGTCACCACTCTCACTTTTAAAAAAAGTCTGTTAGTCCCAAAGCTAACTCAGAGTTGGTTTAATGATATTTAAAGTTGTTCCTGAACCAAAATGTGATGTCATGAATCCCAAGTTGCTAACTTAGGAACTTTGAGAATTGTCAGTCTTTTGGGATCACTAAGAAAAACTTCATGGAATTCTCATCAGCTTTGCAAAACTGCGGGTCTCAGGTTCTTTAGGGAATGCCACAAACATTCAACCTTTTCCAAACTGTTTTAAACTGGTGTCCTAATTATGCTATAGAGAAGGGCTTCAGCCAAACTAAAGACATACGTTGTAGCAAAATTATCCTTGAATGCCCCCCCCCTTTTTTTTTACTAGGTCCTATCTCTTCCTCTACTGTGTTGGGCAAGTTCTTTGAAATTTTTGGAAAATGGAGATGATTGTGGTTGTCTTTGTATTAGAGTGAAGTGGCCATGTTCTCAAATGAAGGTTGTTTGAAATTCTGGTAGCCAAGAGATTGGGAAGAGGTTGCAGGCTCTCTCTCTCCTCTTGTGCAAATTCTCCCTGCTCATCTCTTGATAGGGTTAACTGCAGTTTGGAATGGCTCCAGTATTTGCAAGCAAAGTCTCCATAGTGTTGAAAGCAAGATCTTAAGGCTGTTCAAACGAGCAGCCCTACCAGGGTAGGGCTGATCATGTGACACGCCAGGATCGAGGCCAATCCTGGTGCTGCCCCACCAGGTAGCCTTGGACTGTTTTACCTTGGACTGTTATCTAAGCAAGCACGGCCTCCTACCCAGGTACCCCGTCATGTGTATGTGTGGGCTGCAGGCAGCCTGACCAGACACAGAGCTGGGCTGCAAGAGCGTCTGGCTTAGAGGGAATCCCTCAATGCACTGTGCTCCTGGTGTGATGCATTGAAGGATGCCAAAGGACTTCCTCCTCCAGCTCCCCCGCTCCGGCCAGCATTTTTGGTTGACCTTGTGTGACAAAAAAATTAAAAATAGAAAGATTTTTGGTTTTCAAGATGGAACTATCTGGGCTATAGAACAATGTAGGTTATGAAATTAATATGGCTATCTTATCCTCACCAAACCCATAGGAGTGTCTTGTTTTTCTCTTGCTCTCTTATTTTTTTCTTCCACACAATGAACCTTGCTTAACATAAACATAAAAGGGGTATTTTTGGTTATCTTTTGATATGACTCAGAACTTGAAACATTACCTAGTGATGTTTACATTGGCTCTAGTCTCTCAGTACATTCTCATCTCCTTTTAGCATTTGCAAATGGTTTACTAAAAATCGTTGCTAATTTTTCAGTATCACTCAAATAATTTGTGCACAGCTGGGGTTTAGAATGTAGTGCATCCAGAGGCTTGAATACAAAGCCTGGGCAAGGCTGCAGCACTGTGTATGTGTGGGGAGTGGTGGCCGGGAATGGTACAGCTGATTGAGAAAAATGTTCAAAGGGAAAATTATCCTGCATTAAAAGCAGCTCATGCTCCATTTTTATACATGTGGAAGAAACGAAGTGATTTGCATACGTCAACTTCACTGCCCTCCTTTGTTGTCTTGTCTTTGCCGTTGTCCTGCACCTTTGAACTTCCTGGCATTTGTATACAACTCACTGCTTCTTTTCCCATCGAATAGTTCTTGGCTTTTCCTGGCAGTTTCCCATCAGCTTCTTAGAAGCTAACTCATAGATACAGAGCTGTGCTATTTTTAGTTAGGGAGGGGAAACGGGAAATGTGTAGCAGTAACAGATGTAATTACTTTAAGTAGCATAATGGCTTATTATGTATTTCTCAAGTCATTTGAGGCTGCACTTCGGCCCAGCACCAAGACAGCCAAATGTCCATGGGCTTGGCTCAGATGGTAGTTCTGGGCTTTCGCCTCATGGAATGTTCAGTATGAAGAGGGCAGACCACCCTTCCTCCCCGTTTCATTCCTTTCCTGCCCCTCCTGCCTTGGTGGGCTTAGTCGATTGGCAAAAACAACTTCGGACACAACAGGCTTGGAAAACCGATTTATCTTTTCATTGCTGAAGTCCTGCGTTGTATCCAGCCAGTTAAAAGGACTGCAAGAAGATTGGCTATTGAATCACCTCAGCCAGCCTGCATCACTCTGTAACCTCTTCTGTAGTTGGCTCTCCACTATATTTTAGAGTGCCTTCAATCATTCTGTGTTTTGACACAAGATTTGACAGAGAGTGTTTTTGATAATAGAAAACAACTGTGAAGTAGCTTCCCTGGTTGGTTTAAGCACCCCACCTCCCCCCCCCAAAAAAAAACTACCCAAAAAAGCATTCTACTAATAGAGTATGTGTTTGGAAATAGTCCGTGTACAAGTACTATATGGATTTGTTACTTCTAGGAAAATTCTAAAAGACACAGGTTTACCTCCATGGAAATAATCTCAGTATTCAAACTCAGATTACTCTTTGGTGCTCCAATATTTATGAAAAAGATTGCTGTAGGATAGAGTATGAGTGAAGAATTTCTCAACATTGTGTGTTCTCAGGATCACTTGATTTGTTCATCTACTCCATCGGGCTTTTTTAAGATGGGGAAGCAGGAAAGAGAAAGTGGAACTTGGTATATCTGTCAAGAGAGATAGAGTGGCCAGTGGTGCAAGTTCAGAGAGGAGTAAATGGAGTGACAGACCCTGAAAATCTGAAGCAAGTTTCAAACACTTAGTAAATTGACAGGGAAAATAGAAACAAACTTTTCAGTACTAGTATTGGTGAAAAGAAAGGAAGGAGAGGGTAAAGTTGAGGGAATAGTCCAAAAGTTGCTTATTATAATATCACCACTGAAATTGGAGGAACTACTCTGGAAGAAAGCAATTTAAGGCTTAATTGTCTTCAGGGTCACACTGCCAGTTGGAGAGAGTTTCCAAACAGCCAAGGAGCACAGGCCAAATATCTCAGGGGCATTATATCTGGGGATTTTTCTATTTGTGCAAGGAGATTGGACTTTTGAACATGATTTTTAATTTACTGTTTGAAATCTATATCAAACATGGATCCATAGAGCCTTCACTGACTACAGTTCTACATTCCACTCCCCCCCCCGCCTGCCCTAGTAAAAAAGCAATAGTAGAGGTTGTTCTCATGACCAAACCTGGGATGGGGGCAGAAGAAGGGAAGGCAGGCTCCTACCTGCTTCTTTTTAGATGACTTGCACTTCCTCTGGGCTCTGCCACTTGCGTACCCACACAGGCAGCGCAGCGGCTAGCCATCAGGAGGGGAAAACTCATTCTGGGTTCTCCAGGAGCCCATAATGCAATGCGTGAGCAGTGGGGTGGCTGCTCTTAATGTTGCAGCCGCTCCACTCTGAATGGCTACTCCTCCATCCCCCGGGCTTGCTGCCTAAAATGGCTGGTGGCTGGTCAAGAGCCCAGCTACCCGCAGCAATCGTGCACAAGATAGAACAAATGGTAGTTTTGTTCTATTTGGTTAAAGACCTAGGTACAGAAGCTGAGCTACTCAGGTCTGGAGCAGCCCGGACCAGAGGGCTTCCAGTGTACCAGACAACATGAACTGCTTGGGTTACCCTAGGCAGCTTGTGTTGAGTGAACAGCTTCGTAGTCTCTCTCCTTCCTCTTTCTCTGGAGTTCTAAGCAAACAGACTTTTTTTTGTCCCAGAATGTTGACTTGTTTTAAAGAACATTATTACAGTAATTTCTGAAGCACTCACAATCATGTATTTTGATTATATTTGAAGTTTGTTTGTTTAAGGATTGTGGGTGCAACCATCATGAGGTTGCAAGAGGTATTGTGGATCCACCTGCCATACCTCTCCCAATATTTTTCTGTAAGAAGCTCTGTTCCAAATTAGATTTCTGGGTTGTTGTTTTTTAAGTTGTTGACTTGAAAAAAGTTCTTCCTCTTCTGCCTGTGCCAGTAGAAACTTGGGGCTTATGAAATTTCTGTTGCCTGCATATTTTCAGATTGCAGGTTTATGATCTCCTCTGCCAGCTTAGGATGCCCATGGTGATGCTTTCCATGCTTCCTGGAAGTGGCAAAAAGAAACTGCCCCTTCACTGGTGAACTTGCAAACTAATTTTTGACATGATCTAATACACTGCAAGAGTGTGATGTGGAAGAAAGGATTGTGGGCTTGTTTTACAGTCTTGTAGGGACTTAATTTAAAGTAGATGCGTGTAGTTGTACCAATTAAAACCCATAACTGCAGTAATGGTCACGCAGCCAATCTCGTGAGTGTTCTGGTATGTTTTCTATTTCTTCTTTTAATAGGCTTCAAATTGCCTTTTGTATTTCTCAGTAGGGAATGTGCTATAGGGAGGAAAATTACAATGGTGCATTTGCTTTGCCACTCCAAGAATAAGCATTCTAATCTGCATTTTGCCACATGCCCAACTAGGGGAAAATGTCTGTGGCTTCTTTTTTTATTAGGACATAACCACTTAGTGGTTTGCAAGGGCTTTGGATGTGCGCTGCACTGAGAGCTTATTTAGTCTCAGGGTCTAGACCTGTGACAGATGTTCAGCGGGAAGTTGGGAGGAAAGGCAGGAGAAGAAGGAAAGAGAGGGAGGAGGTATCAAGAGGGAGCAGGAATAGGTGGTGGTGAGGTTCGGAGAGGAACAAGGCAGTTTAGGTGATGATTCTAGGAGGGGAAGGTGATGCTGATCCTGGACAGGATGATAAAGGAAGAAGCCACAGCCCCGAGTCTTTGTCCAGACAGAGTACACAAATGCTACCCCAGGGCCTCTTCTGTGCCAAAGAATGGGTCAAAAACCAGTGGGGCTTCACACTGGGATTTCATGTGGTCCAGAGATAAACCCTGCTTCCCTCACCTTCCAAACAGTACACCAAAGTGTCTCTCACAATTTTTAGCCTTATGCTTAAAAGGAGAGCAGTGACACTGAACGGAACTCAAAGAGCTAACAGAAACCTTAGATGTTCAGTAGTGAGAAAGGAAAGCAGTGGGCAAAGAGAGCAGATTGCCATTCACAAATATGTTTTCAAAAGCCCTGCTATGTAAAGTGCGGGTGGCGGAAGGGGGGAGTCCTTTGTGGTCTCTGTGGGCAAGACAAGAGGAAATGCTCTTAAATTGTACAGAAAGAGATATAAATTAAAATTCCAAGGGTGGTGGTTGTTTTTTTGTGGGGTGTTTTTTTTTTTTTTTTTGGTAAGCATAAAATTAACTAGCCAGTGAAATGTGTTTCCAAAAGAAGCTTCAGGGTTCCCTTCAGGGAGGAGTGGTGGAGGGCAGGCAGAAAAGCTGTGTTTACGGTATAAACATCTGTCAAAGATAGTTGAAGTTGTCATTGGGCCAGTTCACATAGTCAGAGTCTGCATGCAAAACCTCTTGAGCTGCAGTTGTGCACAAGCTCACAGGCACGTGGAAGATGAAACACATAACCTCTTCTCCCCATATGCACAACCACAGAATACTTACCTGACATGGATTTTTTTCAGTTGTGTCTGTACTGTCAAGCTTGCTGGATCTCAGCAACTTCATCCCTGTGTGGTCTGTTCAGGTTACATTTTCTGTGCATTGTTGTGATACCTCTGTTTTGAGATCGGTCAGCATTGTACATGTATTGTACTTACGAGAGAATCTGACCATGTGAAGCAGCCTTTTGTCAATATTATCACGAAGCAGAAACCTTAAATAAGTCCTCATTTTGTTCCATGATTTGGGGTGGGGAGAGCAGGGGGTGGGTAGGAATCTGGCCCCACACTAATCTGATTGGTTCTAGAGATCCAGAGTAAAAAGCATGTTAATCAGCAGCATTAGTTGTAAAAGTAGTAAAATGCAGGAGATCTGGCCCCAAGCCCTCGGGCAAACTAAAGTGTGCCGTCGAGTCAGTTTCAACTCCTGGCGACCACCGAACCCTGTGGCCTGTGGTCGCATATAGAATACAGGAGGGGTTTACCATTGCCACCTCCTGCGCAGTATGAGATTATGCCTTTCAGCATCTTCCTTTATTGCTGCTGCCTGATATAGGTGTTTCCCCTAGTCTGGGAAACATACCAGCGGGGATTTGAACCGACAACCTCTGGCTTGCTAATCAAGTCATTTCCCCACTGTGCCATTAGGTGGCTTACCTCAAGTATAATCCTTTCTTGCTTTTCTGTTTCAATCCAGAGCCCCGGAGCTATGTGGAATCCGTGGCTCGTTCGGCAGCAGCTGGCGGTGGCAGCAGCCCTATGGGGAAGTTCCAGACTCCACCAGCTCCACAGATCTCCAGCACTGAGACACCAGTGAGGAATGGGTCCTTCATCAACTCCTTCACCTCCCCAAGCCCTGTTGCTGCCAGCAGCCCCCTGCACAGCATGGACGGGTGAGAAGGGACAGCTGTGGGATAGCAGGGAGATGATGAAAGGTCTGCTAGGCTGTATCGGAAGACTCTTTGATAGCTAGTGGTGGGACTGTGCTTATCGTCACAAGTTCTCTGATGCGTGATGGTTACAAGGGGCTCTTTCTCTTAAATAAAAGTGGTGGGGTCATTCCCACTCATGCTTTGGGCAGCAGCTGATCAGGATTCAGACTTCTGGAGGTAATATTTAAAATTGCTAGCCCAGTTATTGTAGGTACCCCTGTTGTTGAAAAATGAAGTCAAAACCAATGGCATTCTAGTGCCTTTGAATTTGGGGGCAGGAAGTCTTTGTTTCAATGTGTGTTGTGAGTGTATGTGTACACTTGTGTAGAAGCACCTGTTAGGCTTGTAGAAAAAGCTTATGGATCCAACTATATTATAGTAGGTGTGGATCAGGGGAAGGTCATACCATCAGAGGGATTGGCCCCCTCCATTTCTGAAGCAAAACTCACGACAAGGCAACTTTCCCCTGCAGTATTTCAGGATGCAGTTGTTCTTATCACATGGGGGCAGGAAGAGTGCTTTCAGAAGCTCATTTTACCTCGTTAATATTGAGGATGCAAGGCACTCTATGACGATACCTCCATAAGAGTCATATTAGGCCAAAGTGATCATGTAGTGGTTTGCCACGTGATCTTTAATTCTTTCTATCTCAGGCACATAGCTTCAGAACAGAGCCAAGTTGGGAGGGGGTAAGAGGCAGTGATATGGGTGGTTCATCACATGGTAGTAGATGTTAATAATCTGAATGTATAGACTTACTGCAAATGTGGGCACAGTGTGTAGTGCATATAGGAGCTTGCTTCAACAGGTGTATAAACAGAGACTGCTTGCACTCACAAAGGGGTGTGAAGGCAGGAAATGAAGGGTGTATCAGAGAGTGTGGGCTGAAGTTGTGTAGAGCATGGAACCATGAATAGAGTCTGAATGCAGCAGGAGAGCACATGCAGGAACCTCCTGCTGTGATGGTGTGTAGAAAGACCGTGCATTGTTATGTGTGCATACAGGTGGTATCGTGCAGGGGTTCTAAACCTGTGGTACTCCAGATGTTGCTAAACTACAATTCCCATCATTCCCAACTACAATTTCCTGTGCCTGGGGATGATGGGAGTTGTAGTTCAGCAACATCTTGAGTATCACAGTATAGCTTGGGAATTGTAAGAAGTGGCTTCTCTGTGTTTTGGGGAAACGTAGGTGAGAGGACGAAAGTATTTTCTGTTTGGGAGCAGGAGGTCTTACGTGAGTGAATAAGTGAATATAGAAAGATCTTTTAATGGGTATAATGAGAAGAGCTAAGATAAAAACAGCATCTAACCCCAGTTTTCCTCCTAGTGGGAAGTAGTTGAATAATTTTAGGCAGGTGAAAACACAAAAGTGTCTATCAGAACAGCCAACTATTCTAATTCATATTTGACAAGCACACGAGAAAGTAGAATTCAGGTTTGGAAAAGTCACAAAGGGATTTTCTCTTACCCCCACTCCCCTGTTCATTTTACAGTTTTTATTTAACATCTTCCACCCACAATCCTGTTAAGACAAAGCTGTCCTTTTAGCCATATTTAGTGCAACCACTGCAAAGTTCTCCTACACAGGGCCGCAAAATGGAATGGAAATTGTACAAGTGAATATCTGTAAAGAAGTTCCCAATGGATTATGCCCATTCATTTCAACAAAGCTTTAATCCTGTACTTTAATTTTAATAGGCTATGGACCAGGCTTTAGTTACAATGGTTTTCTACTGTGGTATGTACAATATGAAAAGCCACCTAATGGCACAGCAGGGAAGTGACTTGCCTAGCGAGCAAGAGGTTGCCGGTTCGAAACCCCACTGGTACGTAACACCTATATCGGGCAGCAGCGATATAGGAAGATGCTGAAAGGCATCATTTCATACTGCAGGGGAGATTGCAATGGTAAACCCTTCCTGTATTCTACCAAAGACAACCACAGGGCTCTGTGGGTGCCAGGAGTTCACCGACTCGACCAGCACAACATTACCTTTTTGTGCAATATGACATCTCATATTGCAATAAACTAGTTAGCCTTGAATATTTTCTTTTCTTACTCAAAAACATATTTTTCTTTTATGGAATTGTGTGTGGCTGCTATACATTTAAACAATAGAGCTATGTAAGAGCACTTTGCAGTGGATTGTACTAAATATTAGCAAATGGAGTGCTGCTCTCTCTTAATAGGGTAGTGGATGGAGGGCTGGCACTTTTTGACAGCATGCTCACATCAACTCCTTAATGTTTGTCCACACACAAAGGTCAGATTCCCAGGTTGCTGTGAAATATTTCACCCTTCAAAGTGTTTACATTTATAGAGTGGTGCAACGAATTACGAACTGAGAAATTACAAGATGAAGCCAAAAATGGCAGCCTTATAGGAAATGACTCAAGTCCTTTCAATGCGTGTTTCAAGAAAATATGAACATTTCTGAAAACAAACAAATATGATCATTTATCTGAGATACTAGTCTGAATATGATGCTTGGCTGGTTTAAGGTCTTATAACTTAGGGCTACATGAAGTTCATAGGGAATTCGGGGGACCAAGAACTTTGGATAACAGGTTTGGATAAAAAGGGGATTCTGGTGTTCTTGAGACTCACCCTGTAACCTCATCAGACTATATAGGAATCACTTGATAATGGATTCTTTTGGTTTTTATTGCTTCATTCAGGATCTCTGTATGTAGCTACCCTTCAGAGAACAGCACCAGCATAGCCATACCCTCCCAGCCCTCAGCGGAGTCCAGCTTCCAATCCACCAATCTTTCTCAGGTGCCATCGGCACACAGCAGCTACCAAAACACGTCTTCATCAACTCCTCAGGGCCTCCCAGTCTATATGAGCACCGAATTCCCTGATGGCCGAGCTAGCACCCAGCAAGATAGCCACCCAAGGCTGCAGTCCCAAGTCAATGCACCTGCAGTCCAAATCATGCCTGGAAGCCCCCACTCCCTCCACAGAACAGTAGCCACCAATACTCCACCTAGCCCAAGCTTTGGGCGAAGAGCTGTCAACACCAACATGTCTGCCACTCCAGGAAGCCCAAGTATGAACAGGCACTTAATGGGTACTCATGGCAACCTCGTTGCAATGCCTGGGAGCCCAAACCTTAATCGGCACCAGCCCATCATAGGAGGCAGTACATCCATCGTCTCTGGGAGTCCTGGCTTGGATCGGCACATAATATATGGTTATTCTACCCCAGAGGAGAAGCGTCCAACACTATCCCGCCAAAGCAGTGCCTCAGGTTATCAAGCACCCTCTACCCCATCTTTTCCTGTCTCCCCGGCTTACTACCATGGAGTTAGCAGCCCACATTCCTCTTCCCCTGACTCGGCAATCTACAGGCAAGGCAGCCCCACCCCACCCCAGCCGGTGCTCCCAGAAAAGAGGAGGATGTCATCAGGAGATCGGTCAAATAGCCTGCCTAACTATGCCACTGTGAATGGCAAGACCTCTTCACCTATCTCCAGTGGCATGTCCAGTCCCAGCAGTGGAAGCAGCATGGCCTTTCATCATACTCTGCCAGATTTCTCTAAGTTTTCAATGCCAGGTAAAAAACTTGAATGTTACTACTTCTCACTTGAGTAGTAGGGATGTTGGGGATGGAGAAAGGATTGGTTTATGGGTGTCCTGTCTGTTTATCATGCCCATCAGTAGGAGAGCTGGTCTTGTGGTAGCAAGCATGACTTGTCCCCATAGCTAAGCAGGGTCTGCCCTGGTTGCATATTAATGGGAGACTTGATGTGTGAGCACTGCAAGATATTCCCCTCGGGATGAGAATTCCCCTCAGGGGATTCCACTCTAGGAAGAGCAGAAGGTTTCAAGTTCCCTCCCTGGCTTCTCCAAGATAGGGCTGAGAGAGATTCCTGCCTGCAACCTTGGAGAAGCCACTGCCAGTCTGTCAAGACAATACTGAGCTAGATAGACCAATGGTCTGACTCAGTATATGGCAGCTTCCTATGTTCCTGTGATGGATGTAGCTTTGATCGCTATTGATGGTAAAATGGTTGTCTTCCTGTTTTCATTTTGCAAAATGCATCCCTCTGGCACCTCTGCCATGGTACACCAGCTCCCCTCCCTTGTGATTCCTTGTGTACTCCATAATTGGATGATATGGTTGCTTACAAGTATCCTTCCTCATCGTAGGAGGTAGTATTTGTGTTCAGCTGCTAATTTCTGAAAATGGACTATGAATACAGGACATCTGCTTGTCACAGAACAATAGGATCCCAAAAACAGTTGGAAGAGATCTCAAGGGATCATCTAGGCCAGCCTCTGCTTTGGCTCTTAAACCATGATCTAACCCTGAGATAACTGTGCCTTGAGACGTCTCTTGAAAACCTTT
Source organism: Hemicordylus capensis (assembly GCF_027244095.1). NCBI lineage: Eukaryota > Metazoa > Chordata > Lepidosauria > Squamata > Cordylidae > Hemicordylus > Hemicordylus capensis. The sequence continues at coordinate 151,167,906 of NC_069657.1, forward strand.
AGGGAAAGGCTATTCCATATTTTTCTTCTTCCACAGCTTTTTCATTGCTGAGCAGCCAGCAACTTGAATCCATTATGGTTTGTCTTTCCATCAGTGGCTATAGTAAACCGGGGTTCCCCTATTCTTTATGGGAGCCTTAAGGTGATTCTTCTCTGCTTTGTTAATTTTGAGCATATTCCATGTTACTTAATCTGAAATTTTTAGAAGTTCATTAGTTTAAGATTATATGAACACTCCTTTTTGCTTGCTTGCTTACTTATTTGTTCTTTATTATAATATCATCAACTTATATGGCACTTTACAGAAAAACATAACTAAAAGACAAATTTGGCCCTCTTGCGTGGGCATCCGGGGGAGTGGGCAAGAGAGGGCAGTTTCCCCTCCTGGATTGAGCCAGCTCCCATGGAATTCAATGGGGCATACTCCCAGGGAAGGTAGGGGTATTGGATTGCTGGCTTCCCCCTGCCCATGTCCTCTTGATTAGAGAAGCAGAAAGGAAGACAACAGAAAAATAAGATGAAGGTAAGGATAACAGGAGACAAATATGAGCAAAGGCAGCTGTGAATATTTGAGCTTCACTTCCATTTAACCTTTCTGTTTGAAGGGATCTTGAGAATGTGCCCCAAAGGGTCAGCAGACAATTCTGATCTTTATTAATGATCCTGATAGAACCATAGGGTGGCATTTATTCCAGATTGATAGGTTAATATGGAATAAAATTGCATTATTTTAATTATATCCCATAAGATTTCCTTTTCTTGAATGTTTCACCTTCTGTATGTTTTTCTTCCTCTGTCTCTCAGACAGCAGCCCTGAGACCCGAGCTAACGTGAAGTTTGTTCAGGATACCTCCAAGTACTGGTACAAGCCAGAGATCTCCAGGGAACAAGGTGAGTTTATGTCTTGGTTGAGTTTCCAGCATTTCACAACCAGAATCCAAGCATTTCTGTGACTTGCTTTGGATGTCAGGAACCAAGACTATCAGAAAAAGCAAGGAAATACCTAATGCTACCAGAACATTTTGTACAGGGGACACCATTAAGACTTGGACTTCACTTGCTAGCAATGGTTTTTTTCAGGTACATTTATTCTGCAGTAGCCATGAGAGGTTACACAAATTGCTGTTTTATAACACATCTACAACTAATGTGTGACAATATTCTCATTACCACCTGTCACAAAGATAGAGATGACCAAGCTGCTCTCCTGGGTTAAAGGAACTTTCTATAGGGCAATTTGATTTCATGAAATCATTTACATTTCTCTCACTTCCTGTCTGTTTTTAAAATTTATTATAGGTACTTATCCCCTCTGGGGGCTTATCACCTCTCTGAGGCTGTGTGAGGGGGTGTCCCTGGAGGTTCCCCCTCCCCCCGCCGGCCTCCGTTATGGCTTAAGTCACCCAGTTTGGGCAGTCTTCTGCCCTTTCCGGACCTTTCCCTGTTGGATGCCCATTTTGAAGGCTGCCGTGCATGGGTAATGGGCCCCTGTGTGGCCGCCTCTCCCAGTGGGGGGAGGGGGAACCTCCAGGGACACCCCACACACATCCTCGGAGAAACCCCCCAGAAGGGTTAAGTACCAAAAATATAAATAAATTGAACCCTGCCCCCGAATGGCCGGGGGACAGAGTTCGGTCCAATGTCAAGCCGAACCGGGGGTGGGTGGGCGGGGTTTCGGCTTGACATTGAGCTGGTGAACTGAACCCGTTCAAAGTCGAACTGATTCAGATTCGAACCTGTTTTCATATCTCTACTTACTTACACTAATCAAAATACAACTCTGTAAAACAAATAATATAATAGATCAACAGCACATAACAGTTATACCATACCACCAAAGATTTTCTTCCCCCTGTAGAAAATTCACATGAAAATTCACTATTCCCCATGAAATTCACTGAATTCACATTCTTTAGAGATGCTTTTGTACATTTCAGAACAATTCTCTTGTCCTTACCTTCAACATTCCTTCTTCAGACTAAACAGTTCTGGTTCCTTCAACCATTTCCTCATGCAACTGGCATTCCGAAACCTTGGCCTTCTTTGTTCCTCTCCTCTGACTCTAGCCAGTTTGATGGCATTAAAAATAAAGTACAGTTAAGCAGCTTAATCCTTTAAAGACGAACTCCTTTCATCTGTACGTCACTGTGTCAGCTCACGCAGTGGCCCCTTGTATCCAATGGCTGTGTAAGTTGTGATGGACACATCTAAGGTGATGATCCCTCTTCCAGGAGTGAGCTCAAGATGGAAGAAGCATCTCTTGTGGCCTGTTCTTCTCCAATGGAATCAGTGGAATGCTCCTCTAACCTCAAGGGAGCAGAATTTGATTCTGAGAGCAAAATCAGGGGCGGATTAACTTTTTGCTGCCATAGGCAAGAAAGGATTTGCTGCCCCTCTCCTCTCCCTTTGGTCCTGCTGAGTCGTGTCATGTCTTGAGTGTACATAATAATATACATTCATAAAGTTGGGCCAGGCAGTGCCAGCACTGCCTCGTCCCGGCCTCCTCTTTCTCCTCCTCCTTTCTCACCCCTGGTGAGAGTGGGCCAGGCTGCTGGGCTGGGGCTGCCTGGCTGGATCATTGTACCTACCTCGCTTCTGCTCCCCTGGTGGTGTGTGTGTCACCTGGCCCTCTCAACGATGGTGTGGGCCAGCAGAAGGCAGCACTGTCCGCAGCCCCGCACTGCTGGCTCCCTATGTGCTCTACACCACCACTCGCTCTGGGCCACCCTGGTGCCCCCCAAGTGCAGTTATGGGGCAGGAATTATGGAGGTCCATCATTCTCTATGGGGAAGAACTTTACAGATGCGCAAACTCCATTACATCTTTAAAAATCAGCCCTCTGCCCAATTCCTTTGAAATAATTCTGGCAGCTTCCTTGCCCGACTGGGCACTACCACCCACCCTACTCTGTTCTGGGCCACCCCTTTCCCCCCAACATGAAGCTATACTTTTGCTGAAACCTCCATTCTTCCCTATGGGAAAAATCCTATACTTCAAAAATTCACCAAAAATCAGCCCTTTGCCCAATTCCTCTGAAATTTGGGTGGTAGTTTCCACCCATTGGGCACTACCACCCCCACCCACTAGTTTTCTCCCGGGGCCATTTTCAAAATCCAAAACGTTTCGGATTTGGATTTTGAAATTTCGAACAAAGAACAAAATTGGGGTGTTTCGGATTGGCTGATTTCGAACAAAGAACAAAACGGGGGTGTTTCGGATTCGGGCCAAAAACAAAACACACAGCCTTAGGAGGCACTTCAAGCTCTTACCCCCATAAACTAGTAAATTCATCTGCTCCAGACAATAGTAGTAAATGGCACTACCTCCTTGAAATGTGGAAATTGCAGTGCTGTATGGCATTACAAGAGTGCTATGGGAAGCATTTTTCCATGGGTTCATCCCACAGCACTCCTGTAATGTTTAAAGGTCCATTACCATACCAATGGGACGGATCAAATTGATTTCCCCCACAGAATGAGCTGTGGCGATGAAAGCTTTCAGCTCAGAGCAAATAGTTTTGAGGGGAGCTTCATCTGGGTCATGACCATAGCAGGGGCAAAGCGTTAAAATCTCTCTCCTCCTACTTCATTGAACTAATATGGATCTTGTGTGTTTTCATCCTCCACCCCTCATCGCCTGTTTTGTGGGGAGGAACAAGTACATTTAATGTGCATTTGGCCCTTAGACCATGCCTCTGGATGGGGTGATTTATGAATGAATGAATGAATGAATGAATAAATAAATAAATAAATAAATAATATAGGAAGAGGCATATGCACATTTCGAACTCCTTTGCTGACATGGCACATGACAGAATGGTAAAAAAAGGGAAGCATTCACTGGTGGAATATAAATGGTATTGTGCTATCTTAAAGCTATACTTGTTCTTAAAAAAGCATAAAGGTGCATTGATTTGGGCGTATGAGTATGTAAGTATACAGGCAATGACATGCAGAAAAGAACATACCCTATGACAGAGCCTCTAGTCAACTCTGCATGCCCCACTTCCAGAAAAGCGGTGGGGGGTCGGATGGAGGAGCCCCCGCAGTGTGCTGCACACTATCAAGAAAAAGGAAACCACCTGACATCATTAGCTTCCCTCTGAATGGTCATGAAGGGGAAGGAGGCAGGGCAAGCACCATTCAAGCCATTTTGAGCAAGTGATCATAGAGCATGCAGCACAGAGTGGCATTTTCACAGATCACAGCCCCTCTCGACACAGCTTGCTCTGATAAACATGGCAGCCAGGGCTTTAAAACTTAGGAAAAAAGACACATGGTCAATGGTTAGGATTGAGGGTTGGAAGCAGGATTACCCAGATTTGGACTACTAGGGTTTGGAGGATTTGCCCTGGTTCACATGAGCATGCAGTCCCGGGATGTCTGCCTCTAAATCTGTCTTTAGATGATTGTGTGAAGAGGCTTACTGTATCACAGTATTCAGCAGTCTGAGGTCTAGAGATACAGCAAACAGGCTGGTCACAGTTTCAGCCTTGGGCCACTAGTTAATTATTATAAACTGTCTCTGTCCCTAACCCGTGTGGGTGAGCTGTCCATCAGGTAATTCTGGGTGACTCCTTTAAAAGACTTGCTTTATGTCTCTGTCAACAGCAATTCCTCTCACCCAGTCAACAGCTAAGGCACTTGGCAGCCCAGTGCTGCAGAGCTGACCTTAATCCAAAAACACATCCCCTCATTTCCTTCATGTCTCCTCTTGCAAGGGTAAAGTGACTGACTGCGACTGAATGGCTGTTGCCCCTGCTTTAGACCAGACTCTCTGGGGGAGAGTCATTCTTGTCTTTCCTGTTGCACCATTCTTGCTTTAAACAAAGCATAGAAGGATGTTCACAGTAAAATACACCAGTGGTTTAGAAAGTATCCCTAAAGCAGGGGAATTGGCTGGGCCTGAGTACTTCTTGGACCTTCTCTCATGATACTGCTAATCAGCTTAGTTCCTTATTCTCAACATAGTTATTCCAATTGCTGTTTTCTGGTCCCAAAATACAATTACAGAAACATTGTAATGTTGCCTAAAAGGATAGTTTTCCCTCTGGAATCAGTAGTGACTATGCACTATTCCAAAGCTGTATTTAGATGTTTAGGATGAGGCTGAAGACGGTAGGATAAAGTTTTCCCCACTGGCTGTCGAGTTCCATTCATCACCACTAAGAAACCAGTGGATCTCGGCTATAAGCAACTTGCTGCAATAGAGATGAATTGTGACTTAAGTCCCTTCCTTGCATGTTTTTTTCTTGTCACCTGTTAATTTTCAGTTATTTGTGCACCAAGTATTCATTGTTACTTGGATGCATTGTTTTTGGGGTGCATTCACTACTCTGCTTCTTTCCCAGCCATTGCATTGCTGAAAGACAAGGAACCCGGGGCCTTCATCATTCGAGACAGCCACTCCTTCCGGGGAGCCTATGGATTAGCCATGAAAGTGGCTTCACCACCTCCTGGTGTTGTGCAACAGAGCAAGAAAGGTAGAGTCTCTTTGCCCTTGTGAAACCCCCTCTGTGCCTGAGACTCATAGACTGCAGACTTACCTCACCCCCACCCCACCCCCCCAAAACACCTGGCCATTCCAGCCAGCATTTAACAATCCAAAGGGATTTATTGATTTTGGCTCTTGCTATGGCTAGATATTCTTGCCAGGGAATCTCTGGATGGCAGCTTTCGTGCCAAATGCGATATTTCATACTGACACACATGTGCCTTGTGCTAATAGCAAGTCCAGATTTTCCAACCAGGCTCAAATATGATGCTATGAATTAATGGTCCCAAACGGGTTTTGAGTACCACCACTAACGTTTTAAAAATGGAATTCAGCAGTGATGTTGTGCGAAATTGTACCAGTGGCTCATATAACTGGTCCACTCCAAAGTCCAAACCCATTTTTATCACAAACAAGCTGTGCCTTGTTTGTGTATAGTGACATAATAGGCTGTGTGGGGACAAGGTCTTGACTCAGCTGCTCCTTGATCATAAATAGTCCAACTCAGGACCAATTTGCATTGCCTCTTAAGTGGAAGTTTCTGAGTCCCAGAGATAAAATAGCTAAGGACCATGGTCTTTATTTCTGTGCCAGTTGTTAATGTCAGCTCAGCAAGAGGGAGTAGCCTTCCACAGACATGTAGTGTGGATCGGGCACCATAAGGTGGGGAAATGCATCATTATTATGTGCCCCCTCCCCCACAACACCACCACTGAAGGATAACAAGGAATGTCTTTATGGCCTAAGTTCTATGTCTTAATCAGAGCAATAAAGCTCAGAAGAAGTATTGAGAACCTGAAATAAAATCATGATTTTCCCCCCTCACAGGAGATATTACCAATGAGCTGGTAAGGCACTTCCTGATAGAAACCAGCCCCAAGGGTGTGAAACTAAAAGGGTGCCCCAATGAGCCAAACTTTGGTAAGTATAGCAGTACCCTTTGACCCCCCCACCTTTTAATCCATAAAACTCTCTGTCCCATCCTGCCCTCTTGTGGAGGCTGTAATAAAAGCAATATTCAGCTGGCCTTTTTAGAGCTAGATGACACGGTGTGTATTCCAATACCAAAACAGGATGCTTCTGTGAAAAGCTGAAATCCCAGAAGTGTGGGTCAGGGCCACTTGCTTACACTAAAACAGCTATTGCTCAATACCAATTCATTTTAATATAGTTTAAGCACTACCAAATGAGGATTGGGCATTCCATGAACCCATTACATCAGTGGTGTTTTGAGCACCTGCTATGCGCTTCTGAATGAGTTAATTGGATCATTTATTATATTTTGTATGTATATGTCCCTATGTCTTTTAGTCTCATGTTTTTACATGAGTAGGCTTCACTTCTCTTCAGTGGTGCAAAGGCAAGAGGAAGTTAGCTTGTGAGGAAGGAGAAACTTTCATGGCAGCCAGTATGCTTCACTTGTTACTGCTGCCCCCGCCTGCGGTGGTTGCTGAGAAGCCAGGGGGTTGTTCAACAGATTACACTTAACACCCCCACGTGTAGAAAGCATAAAAATGCCCGTAGTCTTCAACAAGGGGGAATGACATAATAGCATTTGTGCAATCGGGAGAAAGTATGTGTGTATATGTATAACTGTTGGCTGTTGGCTGTTTCCCCTGATTTTCACTGGGTTTTATGGCTCTGGATTCATACAGTTCTTGATTCACAAGGATATTGGCTAGTACTAGGCCCTCGATAAACTAGATGCTAGGTTTGCATCCTGATAAATGGCATGCAGAAGGTAGGGACCGCCCTGACAATGAAAGGGTTGCACTCTTCTCAATGTGTTTGTCCACTCATTCCTCTATCATCCCACATATTCCTTTGAGCAAAAGAGACACAGCTTTGCTGAATGGGGAAGGCCCCTTCTGAGAACTCAAAATTCCAGGAACTGCCAGTTATGTATCCCTTGACATATCCGATGATTCCATCCTTAATTGACAGACCTCTTTCCCTGCCAGCAGAGTAGAGACAGGCTGTCCTGTCACTCTCTAAAAGAGCACTAAAGGTTCTAAAGTTCAGGGTGCCTTGTAAACAGGAAATGCACCTAATCTAGCAAGCTGCCAACCTTCTTTACTAGCAGATATCATATTTGGACAACAGAAAGCCATCAGCTGTTTAGAACTGGTTCATCTTCTAGGAACTGACCCATCATACAGTCCTTGCTGAAATGGAATAGGCTGTCCTGTCCTGAATGCAACATATCCTCCTCACTGGAAATGAGTGGAAATCACTCACAGTGATTTCTACAAATGCACCAGATCATCTGACTCAAGTTGTTCCTTTTTACTGACATTGCTATTTGAGAGCAGCATGTGATGGAGGCACGTGAAAGCAGCAGTTACACCTATCCAGTAGTGTCTGCAAAGTGCTGATTTTGGACTCTGAAATGGCAGGTGTCCCCATGGTTAAGCAACAGATTCCCACACGGATCCTTGAAGACTTAGAAATACAGGCACACACCACCTGCATGATGACAACTAAATGGCTGTCCCTAAATACTGATACCATTTACCACATTGGAGGAGCCACAAACAACCCCTGTAATAAGACAAAGTCAGTGCCAGATACTGAGTGGTAGTGGTAGTTTTTTGTTGTTGATGTTTTTTGTCACCTAGAATAGGCAGTTGTCTTTATAACAGGTAATTTGACCTGGAATTTCTTAAAATGCTTCTATTGAACAAATACTTCATTCATACAATTTTTTTTTAAATTTATGTATTATATTTGTACACCACCCCAAACTTCCATCTCTGGGTGGTTTTATCCTGCTTTTTACGAATATAATCAGAGTGGTGACCAGGTATCAGAATAAAACCAGTCCAAAAATACAACAAAACAGTCAGCAGTATGAGGCAATAAAACAACAAAAGCAGCAGAAATCATCTACCAAAAGCCCATTGGAATAAGTAACATGTTATTAGTGCCTAGTGTACGCCCCATTCATTCAACTTTTATAAAAATCAGTAAGGATTCCATCATGATAGAATGCGGCAGTAGAAACTGAGTGACATCCTCATTACACCATCAGTTGTCTTAGTTTTGACCATGTTCCCTTTTCTTTTCCCAGGTTGCCTGTCTGCTCTGGTGTACCAGCACTCCATCATGCCTCTGGCCTTGCCCTGCAAGCTGGTCATTCCTGATCGAGGTAAAAAGTGTTAGTATCAACCCATAAACATAGGGTAGAAAGCTTCAGTGGGTTTCAGGAACACAGTGCACTGTGGTTATTCTTTTAAAATGGCAGCTCTCATCATCATCATAATTATCATTATTATCAAATAATAATAGTGTGTGTACACATGCAAGCATGTATGATATTCAAAATCACTGAGGAGTGATCCTTCATCTTCCTAGTTCCATACATGTGGACCAAACAGAACGTTCCCTTCTGTTCACCTCTTGCACTTTAGGACTGAATGTTTGTCAGAAGACGTGATCTTTGAATCAGAAGGTTATAGGAGATGTAAAAATGTGACTTGTAAATTGAGGGTGCAGAAGATGAGAACATCCCTATATTTAATAAATAACAAGGAATAGTAACAATTTTCTTTAAACATAACAAGTTTTGTTGACCACATGTTTCACAGAGGGCTGGATTATTGATGGATTAATGATGATGTCTGGTTTGGTTTTACTGAGCAACAATTCTGTATGTGAGTGGGTGTGGCTATGCTGTGGGAATCATGCATAGAAATAAGCAGGGCCCTTTCCCCCCCTATATCATAGGTGCAAGCTAATTCTTCCTATTCTGGATTAGTTTGTAACAACTACCGCCCATTGGTTTTATTTTCAAAAAACAATTATGTGGGTTAGAATCTTCTCTCTGTACACCAGAGACACCCCTTTTAATACACTTTAACAACACTTTGGTTGCGAGTACCACAGGATAACATAGATGTGTTAAATGGACTTGAACACATATGCTCTTAGAAGAGCTCTTGCCAACAGACAATAACCTCCCTTCCATTTTTTTAAAGATCCCATGGATGAAACAAAAGAGACAGCCTCATCCAGCAACTCAGCAACAGACTTGCTCAAACAGGGAGCAGGTGAGAAATTTGAATACAAAGGGGACTTCTTTCAACTGATTTGTAACTTTTAGCTGTAATGAAAGTCTAATTTTCTATTCTTTTGGTCTAATTTTCTAATTTCTAAAATGAAAGTCTGATTTTCTAATTTTTGAAAGTTCATGTTTCTATTTCATTTTATTTGACAATACACAGAACAAGCTCTGTACAACAGACACTTCTCTTTTGTTCCTTAATTGTAAATTTTCAACTATGTGGCCCTTGCAGCTGGAGCAGTGCAAAGATAGCCATCCTCCTACAAGAGGAGTTTCACTGGAACTTATGCATAGGTATCTGGGCACAGGGCTGCTGTCTCCATTCTACCATTTGAGTTTCAGGTTTTAAAATGATAATAACATTGTATTCCCAATTTCCTTGTGAACATTTCAGTTTAATCTTGTTTTAAAATCTCATAATGTCCAACCATGTTGCACTGTACTGCGCGGTGGGCAAGGGGTCCAATTTCAAAATTCACGTTTGAAATTTCTGTTTAGAACAGTATTTTTGTTCCTTTGAACACCACTAGGCAGCAGTCAAGATTTCTGAACCAGCAAGGTCTAGCAGTTGTCTTCTTTCTCTTCCTTGTTAAACAAAATTATACTCAGCTCTTAGTATTTCCCTGGGTGGTGGTGGTGGTGGTGCAGCATTCATTATGTTATGATTATGTAAACATCAAGCCATTATCCCCAGAGGTTGATCTGGGGTGATCCACTTGTGGAACTCTGCCACAGGACATGGTGACAGCCAACAACCTGGATGGCTTTAAGAGGGGTTTGGATGACTTCATGGAGGAGAGGTCTATCAATGGCTACTAGTCGGAGGGCTGTGGGCCACCTCCAGCCTCAAGGGCAGGGTGCCTCTGAGTACCAGTTGCAGGGTAGTAATGGCAGGAGAGAGGGCACGCCCTCAACACCTGCCTGTGGCTTCCAGCGGCATCTGGTGGGCCACTGTGCGAAACAGGATGCTGGACTAGATGGGCCTTGGGCCTGATCCAGCAGGGCTGTTCTTATGTTCTTAGGTTCAGGGTGTGTGTTAGGCTTCAGCTGTGCCACACGCCGCTCACATTATGGGTTCATTTTAACGAGGGGAAGTCTTGCTTGCAAGGTTGCCAACAGGTTTCTGATTAATTTGCTTCTTTCTGAGGTTGCAATGGCGCCATCAAGAAGATGAATTGTTTTAAAGCTAACAAGCATTTACAGCAAACAAAGCTCCATAGCATTTGGGAGTGGTCAGTGAAGAGTGGTTGAGGTAGGCAAACCAAATTGATTTGCGCACAATCCTGCCCACAATGGAGAGGATTTAAATCCCACCAAAGTCACCTAATTAGCTGTGTACAGGATTTGCAGCCTTAATGTCTGAGATAAGCTGCACCTGGAGACTGGATACACTGGGATCACTATGCTGCATATTGATTTAGCTCACTCTTAAGAACCACTCCTTAATGTTTGAGTGAAGTTTCTGCGTATTCAGACCTTATTTCCCAATTCAGTAGAATCAACAGATCCTGGGCCCCTTAATTACTGAACTGGTAACCCTGTAATGAAATTGACCTCCTACAAAGAAGCAGTCAGATACTGAACCCAGGTTGCCCAGTGTATTTGCCCAGCATAGTTGTCAGGACAGGCACTTATAAACAGGGAGCAGATAGACTCCAAAGAGATATATAGGTTTTCCTCCTTACAGAGCAAGCAGTGGCACTTTGGCCTTGGTGCCTCTCTAACATTGTGCCATCCCACTGATGTTGCTTCCACTTTCCTTCCAGCTTGCAATGTGCTCTTTATCAACTCGGTGGAGATGGAATCGTTAACAGGCCCACAGGCCATTGCCAAAGCGATTACGGAGACACTGGCCACCGAAACCCTGCCCTCTGCAACGATTGTCCATTTCAAAGTGTCAACGCAAGGCATCACCTTAACAGACAACCAGAGGAAGTAAGAGCAAAGGATGGTCTGGGATTCAGGGCTGTCTGAGGGCTTGGAAAAGCATTCTGCTTTTACATATCTGACACTGGTTTTGTTCGTTTAGAAGCTCCCCAAGGCACTTTGTGCCTTACAGGAGCAGCTTTATCATTCCTCTAACCAGCAATATTATAGTGCATTTCAGAATTCTGCATTGTCAGAGGGCAGAAAGGCATTTTGCCAGACTTCAGAAAATTTCAGGGTATTTTGCATTGAATGAATCCCTAGCAAGTATTGTTGCCCCTTGAAGTTGGCTGACGTAGAACCTGTACAATTCATCATCACCACATGTCTGCACCTGATGTGTTAAATTTTGCTTACCACTTGGCAGAATGATCCAGATCAACAAGCTACCCTTGGGTAGTTTGGTCACCTGTATGGACTCATTGTCACCTATCTTTTGAGATTTCAGATAGCTATGGCATTTACTCTTATCCATGTTTCCATTTTCAGGCTATTCTTCAGACGACATTACCCCATCAACACTGTTACTTTCTGTGATGTTGACCCCCAGGAAAGAAAGTAAGTGGTGTTGCTGTTTGTGCTTATGGAAGTCCAACCCATGGAGCCACTTGTAGGCATAAATATCATGATCTGGACTAGGGATGTGCAGAGCATGGAACGTTCCACCTTAAAACAGGCTATTTTGAGTGTCCCAAGCTCGGAACAGAATGCCTTTCAAATGAGCTGTTCCGAGCTCAAAACGTTCCAAGTGTTCTGAACACCATTTTGGATTCCAAAATGGTGCTCTTCTGGCCTCTGCACATGTGTGGAAGCCATTTGCATGGTCATCACCAATGCAAATGGCTGCCATACATGTGCAAAGGCCAGAAGAACACCATTTTGGAATCCAAAATGGCGCTCAGAATGGGGACATTCTGTCGGAACAACTGGTCGAGCCATTTGTTCTGATGGAATTATCTAGGGATTTTGCGTTCCGTTCTGAGTTGAGAACGGAACGCGAAATCTGTTCCGTGCACAGCCCTGGTCTGGACAAATGCAGCATTCCTATCACATATTGGCTGACAGTATGCACAATGAAAGCCCAGCTTTAACAAGCCCCTAAAGCTGTTGTGGTGGCAGGCTGCTGCAAAACTCCTTAAAAACAGCACATGGGCACTTCCTCAGTGCTATTTTCATTGGAAACTCAAAGTAGTCCCATTGAACTTAATAGGACAGAAAAGTAAAACTGTCATCATCTGGTGCCAAAAAAAATAGCAGAGTAGGCACAAGCCAAGGGTCTCTGAGGAGAATGTTCAAGAAGGCCTCTGATGCAGTTTTTAGGGAATGGGCCATGTACATAGGACAAGTTCATATCCATAAAGGAACCTTTAATACAGAAGAGTTTAGATACCAAGTATCATCATTTCAAAATGTCTAGAGAGTTCCTCCTTGATCAACAATGACCTGTAGCTGAACTAGCTGAAATAACTGAAATATGAGAGGCGACAAGTTCCTTACTGGGACTTCCATGTATCACTGACAGAATGTATTGGTAGAAGAATGGGAAATTGGCCAATGTTAGCTTTTCAGAATCATTCAGATGCATATTGTCTGAGGGAGCCCCAGAGTTCTCATATTCCTGATTTATTGAGCTTCTTCGTGGGAGCAGGAACTTCTGTAATTCTGCACCTATTCACCTGTGGTGCTACTGCCAGGCAAGATTCCTTCATTTCCAAAATTCAGCCCAATTGTTCTAAGAAATATACCCAAGCAAGAATGCAAGAAGCTGTCTTCACACAGCTGATTCCTGTATAAGAAGATGCATTATCAATGGGGAACCACAATGCCAAATTGATCTCTTTTGAACTTGCACTCAGTTTCTTTTAACAATGCTGGAGGTTCCATTTCAGAGAAAAGCTCTCCTGAGTTATTGGCATGTATTGGCATATATATTTTTGGCAAGGCAAGAATGGCAGCACCAAAGCTAAAGCAAAGGGAAAATATAGTCCCCTAAATAATATCACTTGATTTAGAAAGTCCAGTGCATTTCAGGTGACAGCTTTTCATTAGGGAAAGCTTGGAAAAAACCGTCTCTGGCTGACATCCTGACTGACAAAGTATTTGTACTTCTAGGGGCTGTGGGGCATCACACCACCCTTCCTGTCCCCCTATGCAAGCGCAGTTGTGCATGAGCCTCTTGAGCCGGAGTGCTCCCTGTGCTGTAGGCGGGCTCTTCAAGATCAGAAACCTGTCGTTGAGGGTCAGCCATGTGTTTCTAATCTTGCAGAGGCCTTCTAGAGTGTGGGGAGCACTCTCGGGTCTAAAGGCTCTTGCACAGTTGCGCTCACACAAGGGGATGAGGGAGTTGTGTGAGGGCTCTTGTTGCCCCCTTTGACCCTTGGAAGCACGGGTGCTTTCTTAGGATGTCAGCCATTGTTTCTAAAACAAAGAATTATTTTGTTTCTAAAACAAAGAATTATCACATTAACCATGGCATGCTTTGGACTTCCCAAATAAATGGCATTTGGTTTTGCACCAGTGGACTATATTCTTTGATCAATCTTTTTGGAACACACCAAAAGAACACCACCAAAAAGCAGAATTAACAACAAGGCTAGATTTTGTTTTCTTTTTCAGGCATGCATACATTAAATGAAAAATAACTTGTTACTTAGATGATACAAAGTGCAATGCCAAATATCAGTCATCTTTAAATGGTGCTTTTAACCATAATCCCACCACATTTTTAACAAGAGCCCCCATGACTCCTGCACCTGTTGGATTAATCAGTCTTTTGGGCATGAGGTTACAAGTCTGTGACTGGAAAGGACTGCAAAAACTACATTGTGTTTGGGGAACTATAGCTGCAGCATTTGGGACTTGAATTTCAGGGTAATTTACCCACACATTTATCCACATCCTAAAATCAGGACTTAATACTTGCTTGGCAACTGACAGGGACTACTTAGAAGAAATTATTAGGCAGAGGATACGGTCACTAAGCTAATTATGGCTTTACCTCCAAGCCTTCCCATATCCCAGTAATTACTCCACTAAATACTTTCGGCCTCAATATTATTGTGCTTTGCATAACTGTTGCTGTCCCTGTAAAAAAACTAACCAAAGTTGGTTGTTCTTTGCTCAGGTGGACAAAGTCAGATGGCGGAGGCCCTGCAAAGTAAGTCCTGTGATTGTCAATGTTTGAGTCAATGTTAGAACCCCACAGTGGCTATACAGGACAGCTGCCCTGCTCATATTACTCATTCAGATGCTCCAAATCATTCATTGATCATGTTGTTGGGACTAACTGGCCTTGGAGCAACGTTTTTCACAACTAAGAGCAAGAGTGGTCAGAGGAAGAATTGGTCTGAGACCTACTATGCCACATATGTGTCCTTTAGGAGACCTAACAGAGGCCTAAACGGTCCAAAGCAGACTCTAAGAAAGATCTAAGTGCAGTTTCAGGAAATGCTTTTGCTTTATGCAAAGGGCGTAGCTTGACCTTTCTATTGACTCTGTTGAGTCTCTCTGTAACTTATGTCAGTGAAAACTTGGCATACAGATGAGATGAAAAGGTTGGCGAAGTGTAGCAACCTCTAACTTCTTTGATTCTGGACATGCTCACTTAATCCCTGAATGAATGGCAAAGCCCATCCCAAGCCACATGATTAATACATGCCCACTTGTATGGCCTTTGTTTCTCAGAGGAGGGATATATCCTCCACCATATGAGATCTTTGAATCCTCCAGGTATTCCTCCATATATTCATTATAACTAGGTAGCGGTGGAGCCAGCTAAAAATACAACCTTCAGGGACATGGCTCCAGTGTCTTAAAGGTCTTTGAGGGAAACAAATGTTGGTAAAATTCTCCACTGTCGGTGAAGTTTCGAAGTAACTTGTTGTTTTTTGTTATTGTTTTTAAACATCTACCTGAAGAAAGCATTTAGAACACATCCATTTTCACTTCATGTACTATGGATTTTTAAAATTTAAAAATACTAAAACCATGTTTAAAAAGTAGGTAGTTGATAAAACTCGGTTGCTAAAAAGCAAATACAGGTGAAACTCGGAAAATTAGAATATCGTGCAAAAGTCCATTAATTTCAGTAATGCAAATTAAAAGGTGAAACTGATATATGAGACAGACGCATTACATGCAAAGCGAGATAAGTCAAGCCTTAATTTGTTATAATTGTGATGATCATGGCATACAGCTCATGAAAACCCCAAATCCACAATCTCAGAAAATTAGAATATTACATGGAACCAAGAAGACAAGGATTGAAGAATAGAACAATATCGGACCTCTAAAAAGTATAAGCATGCATATGTATTCAGTACTTGGTTGGGGCCCCTTTTGCAGCAATTACTGCCTCAATGCGGCATGGCATGGATGCTATCAGCCTGTGGCACTGATGAGGTATTATGGAAGACCAGGATGCTTCATTAGCGGCCTTCAGCAATTCTGCATTGTTTGGTCTCATGTCTCTCATCCTTCTCTTGGCAATGCCCCATAGATTCTCTATGGGGTCAGGTCAGGCGAGTTTGCTGGCCAATCAAGCACAGTACACTGTATACTTTTCAGAGGTCCGATATTGTTCTATTCTTCAATCCTTGTCTTCTTGGTTCCATGTAATATTCTAATTTTCTGAGATTGTGGATTTGGGGTTTTCATGAACTGTATGCCATGATCATCACAATTATAACAAATTAAGGCTTGACTTATCTCGCTTTGCATGTAATGCATCTGTCTCATATATCAGTTTCACCTTTTAATTTGCATTACTGAAATTAATGGACTTTTGCATGATATTCTAATTTTCCGAGTTTCACCTGTATTAAAGGATCCAACACAAAGATGTGCAGAATAAGGCTATGTGTATTTGCACATGTCCACTTGCCAGTTAGATGCTTGCTATGGCCAGCACAAATGGTGCAGATCTTCTGTCCCAGGACAGAAGGTCTGGATACAAGCATCCCTCACTACAACCAATTACCAGGGCTATTGCAACCGAGAGCACCACCCAGTCTCTTTGGCACTGCATGTGTGGAGCCAGGACTTGGCACTGCACAGTCCTGGCTGCTGGATGTGGGAATTGTTATCCAGCCATGGGAGCTGAGTACATAGCCCGGGTTTGTGCACACAGGTGCTAACCCAGCAAGAGACGCTAAGCATGCACAGAAACCTGCTTCCCCACTGTGAATCTTCTGGTCATGTGAGTATCCATTATGGCTGGAGCCAGACAATTACCTTTTTCAGGGAGTTGAAGGTAGTATGAAGGACACACTGTTGCCCATCAGGAGCACAACCATCCCACTGAAATCTTTAGCCTAACTGTTTTTGTAAATGCTTCAGCAATCTGTACATTTCATCAGAGACAACAGTGGGAGAAAATAAATGAGTGTGTTACCATGAGCAGCAATGACTTCATCATACCTCCTTCCAACTCTTTTAAAAGATTGCTTTATCTGTCTATAGCCTGTGTATACTCACACTGGAGAGTTCAGTGCTTCATGTTCAGGTCAAATCTCAGAGGAACCAAACAGACAAAAGCCTGAAAAGTATTTCTTCTGCAAGGAAGCAGCTTCCCTTCCCTTCCATGAACTCTTTTTGTACCCTCCCAAGATATTCAATTTTTAGTTTAGTTTTCGTTTTTAATCTATAGTTAAAATATGTCAACAGGCGAGCAAGTCTTGCTAACACAGTATTGGAATAGCATCTCTGTAATGTTGATGTTGTGTACAGCCTGCCCTTTGTGAATCACACAACTAGAGAGAGTTTCTTTCCTTGGAGAAAATCCCTTTAAAAGCCAAGTATTTGTGACCCCTTTTAACCTCTTTCTCTCTCAGGCCATTTCTTCTTTCTCCGCTAATGCTGCTGCTGCTGGCTTTATGGGCCCCACTAATTTTAGGTACTGTGTATACCAAGGGGTGTTTTTATTAGAATCCCCAGCTGTCTGGATTTTTCTCTCTCTAATTAGAAATGACAGGACAAGGAGCCAGATCACATTTTGTTCCCCTTCCATACAGTATTTATAACTTTTCTTCAAAGTTCTAGTTTTTTTTAAAATAAAAAAATGTTATCAAGAGAATGTTAGCTTTGAAAGTTCATATCGTTTCTCCTAACGATATTAAACTCCATATCCCTTCCATTTCCATATGAATAGCATACATTTGTTTTGACTTCTCATGTCTCAAATGCCACTGGTAGAAGGCTGTGTGTAGATGCTGTATCTGATACATTAGTATGATTCCAAGGGTGTTAAGTTTGGTAGTAATTGCTGCTTCACAAATAGC
Organism: Hemicordylus capensis; assembly: GCF_027244095.1. Classification (NCBI taxonomy): domain Eukaryota; kingdom Metazoa; phylum Chordata; class Lepidosauria; order Squamata; family Cordylidae; genus Hemicordylus; species Hemicordylus capensis. The sequence goes on from NC_069657.1 coordinate 151,185,665, forward strand.
TGTGAGCTTTTCGTGGGCTCTTCTTCTTCCTCATATATGGGTTTTCTTGCTTAATTCCTTTCTCCTCTTCACAGACTTTTTGGCTTTGTGGCCAGGAAGCAAGGCAGCACGACGGACAACGTCTGCCACCTCTTTGCTGAGCTTGATCCTGACCAGCCAGCCGCTGCCATTGTCAACTTTGTCTCCAGGGTCATGCTTGGCACCTCTCAAAAAAGATGAACCTATGCCTTCCCCCTGCCGGGGGCTTCTTGCCCTTGAATTTTGAAGAAGGACTTGGAGTCGTTCCAAGAAGGACTGTGAGGAAGTGCATTGTGAGAGAGGGAAGTAAACTGATTGGGGGAAAGAGAGAGAAAAAAAGTCCGAATTGTTGGAAGGCCCAAACCAACCAAATGTACGTACATAACAGAAACCAAGGAACTGACACTGTTGCCTTTCCCGTTCAAGAGGTGGAGACAGTTTTGGCTTTTGGATCAGCATGAAATCAGAGAAATCAGCCCCACAGGCCAAAGCACGGATCTTATTAACTTTTGTGGGGTAGGAGTATATAGTAGTTGCTTGTTTAGAAAATAAGACAAACAAACTCGCCAATACCTGGGCTGCAGGAATTGCATTGAGAGACATGCCAAACAAAAAACCATTGGTACCCATTTCTGAGAGTAATCGTTCCCAACTCTTCTCTTTAACTGCTGACTGTATGAAGTGTGTGTGTGTATGCGTAAACATTTGTGTGGTATGGACATGTTTAATGTTTGGAAATCTGCAGTGTTAGGATCATAATTCTGCTGAATGTTGAGTAGTTATTCAGGACTTCATCTAGCAACCCTGCATTCTCCTCTTCCTCCAAGGACATAGGCCTCCTTCACTCCTTCTAGAGGAGGACCTTCATGAGCAGCTACCTACCAGTAGTGCAAGATCTGCTATGCAGGTGGGAAGTTCTGTTTAGAACCAACACACACACACGCACACACGCACACACCATACATGCATATGCACACGTCAGTTTGTGTACAGAGATGCACAGCAGGGAGTCTCTTCTAGCTAATTCCAAGAGCATGTTAGTCAAAGCAAAAGAATAACTTCTGGTCCATATGCAGTGATGTCCACTGCAGGTCATTTGAACAGGAACAATTGTCCCATTACCACCACCACACAAATTTTAAAATGCCAGTAGTTGGGAATGCCGTTCTTGGAGTAAAAGAAAAGCAACCTTGCCCACGTTTATCTCTTCTCCTTTTAGAGACATGCATGTGGCTTTATATGCTGCACGAAAATTATTCAGTTGTGCAAAAGAGAAGGTGAATGATCCAGTAATAGGGAGGAGTAATATTTGTTTTGAAGCCACTAAGAATGTTTTCTGAAAAGACCCAGCTTGCTTTCAGCTTTGGTGAAATAGGTGAGCCCCATTCCATCCCACAACTTCCAATAATGAAACCACAGATAATGGGGCATTAAAGTCAATGGGATTGCGGAGGGGTTAGGTTCCTGGAGGCTGAAAAATGGTCTGAAAAAGGGCCATAACAATGAAAAACAGGAAAATAAAGTGCCCCACTGTTGTCTGCGGGTCTCCAGCTCTCCAGGCATGCCTCCCCAAAGTCCCAATTTGCCTCATTTTCCATGAAAAGTCATGGACATTTTTTTAATTTCTTTAAAAATGAGCCACCTAATGGCTCCTGTGCTTAAAATGGTGACCAGAAATGACCTTGGAGGTTACTTCTGGCCACCTTGAACCCACAGATAAGTGGAATTAACCCTTTTTTGCCCATCCCCCTCTCCCCACATATTCCAAGGTCAGGTGTCAATTACCTGACCATGGAAATGCGAAACCGCAGATGTTGCATCCACGAATGCTCAGGTTCTCCTGTAGTTCATTATTTTGCCTCATTAAGCTTTGTCTTTGCTTCTGAAGGCACCAAGTGTTGGATCTTGCACTGACCTGCTAGCTCACAGTTAGCAGTGTGCTCCTTGATAGACATTTCTGGTGGAAACAGGGGCAGTTCCTCTAGCTTGCAAAACATTTTGTGCAGAGCAACTTCATATCCATTGCCACAGTAAATGAGATAATGTAGTAGCAGCAGCAGTTGCTGCTGCTGCAAAAGAACTATGCATTTTTCTGCTAACATCACAAATTAGTCCTTCATGACTTCTGACATTCCCAATGTGTGCCATAAAATCAATATATTATTATCTAGTGGCTCTGGGTATCTTTGTCAAGGGGAGGCTGAATTATCAGGAGATATTTGCTTGGCTGTGGAGTCATCTTTGAGTTGCATAGATTTGCTTTTGTATTGTGGGAGTTCCTCCCTGTCTCCTCAAACATCCACAGCTGGCAAATCCCAGAGACAAATTATTGTGCTGAATGGACAAAAAGAGCTGTTCCCATGTGTCAGATCTTATGGGTTTATTGTGAATTCTTCAGTCTCTTCTTAAACTGTAGTCAACGCCCATGCTGAAAGTAAGTCAGTACTGGCTTGCCATGTCAGCTGGTCCAGAGGAGACTGGTCAAAGGCTTCTGAAGAGGCAAGCCAGCATTGCAACAATGTGAGTCAAGGGTAAGGGGTATATGGGCTTAAAGCCTTACACATCCCTCTGTAGATAACATTGAGTGGCACTCATGATGTACTCTTTTGGTGAGCTGGGCTGATGTCCTCCAACAGAGTTCAAGGGCCTCCATGAAGAACCACTGGTAATAAGCCATCTTCCCTAAAATGCCATCTAGGTTTCTGATAAAACAGTATCTCACATAATGGGGGAAGAAAATCTTTGTGTTGATGAGAACGTCAGTACAAAGTCATGCATCACTCACTAACAGGAGATGACCTTCAAGTCATGCAGTCACCTAAATTCCCCTGGAGAGTGTGGCTCTCTCATTGCCTTGATATAATATATATGTATGTATGTATGTATGTATGTATGAAATATACTGACAAAATAATGTAAGCTAATCAAAAAAGTTTAAAAAGTGAAATTTACACAGAAGTATTTATTTTTTCCATTTTATCTATCTTTAACTTTCTCCAATATTTGCAGCTCCCTCCCCCGCCCCCGCCCCCATGTTATAGACTCTTATATGTATAACTTAGTGCAAAGTGCTTGTTTGGTTAGTATTAGTGACATGGGCAAGGTTTCAAAAGATGATGTCAGTCCTACTCCCCGGATCCTCCGGAGGCTATGTGTTTTTTAATATACGTATTTGTGCCACAGGGCAATGCAGTGTGGCATTCCTCAGCCCCACCTCATTATTAGCCATTTGCCCAAGCGAGTGAGCATGTCTGGATTTGTACTTCATTGCCGAGTGATGCGAGGGTTAGCGGTGTGCGTATGTGTGAAAGTGCGTGGAGAGAGACTCATTTCGGGAACACTGTATAAAGCATGGATTTTGCATCCAAGAGCTGTCATGGAGACAGGGGCATCAGTTTCGGATGTCACTGCCCAGGCCCTGTGCCTCGTCTTCGCTGAGATGGAATGCTGGAGACTGTGAGAGCTTCTTCTTTATGTTGGTGACCAACATTTCCCTCCTTCTGCAAAATTCAAGTAAGATGATCCCCTTCCCCCCACCTGCAACTGTCTCACCCTGCCATTAACCAATTAGAGAAACACTGTGTCTATAGATATATAAATATTATAAATATATATATATATATATTTTCTGAAAGTCTCTATTTTTCAGACTTCATTTTTTCACTGCTTTCAGAACTTGCAATTCCCCCTTCCTCTTCAACATTTCCTATCCTGCCACAGAAAGTGGTACTGAAACTCTATGGTTCATTTTTGTTTTGCCATTAAAAAGAATGGATCTTGATATAAGCCATCCAGCAATCGCATATAAACAAATACCACCACGGCAAGCACATGCACGTCAACAGAATACCTGCTTCCAGGCGTGACCTGCCCACTGCTCCTTACTAACTTGCTAGCTGAAGATGGAAAATGTAAGCTTCCTGCCTTGCAGCTCACTCGCTGATTATGGCTTTTTAAGGCAAAGCAAAGCAAATCACCTTGTGTAGCCAGTTGCTTTTCCAGCCTGCGTTCAAGACAGAAGCTGCATTTTAGGATAAACTGGTGTATGTATCATCCCAGTTTTATTTAGAGAAATCAAGTCTCCAGCTCTTCCAGAGTCAGGGTTCTCAAAGAGTATGTGAGCAGACCACCCAAAATGGCTCACACAATCACCAAGGCCAGCAGGAGCTCCTTGCAGGCCTAACAGTTTTGGTGTGTATTTGACGGGGTCAGTAATCTAGGAATGTTATGCCCCCCCCTTCTCTTCTACAGGCAGTGTGCCTCTCCATTCAGGAGCTCAGGTCACAGAGCAGGAACAGCAATAAGTAGGCTGGAATTTCAGTCCAGACCTCCAGGCTGTTGCTGTGCTCATGATATGAAAAGAACATACCTGTATATGTGGGAAGGCAATCAGCTTGTGAACTAGTGTAGAGGTTTTGCAGGCATGAAATGACCTTGCCTCCCCTCTTCCCTGAGTTCTGATATGAAGCTGCCTTATACTTCGTCTGTCCATCTAGCTCAGTATTGTCTACACTGACTGGCAGTGCCTCTCCAGGGTTTCAAACAAGGATTCTTCCCAGTCCTGTCTGGAGATGCCAGGGGTCAAACCTGGGACCTTCTGCATGCAAAGCATGTGCTCTACCACTGAGCTGTGGCCCCTTCCCAGTTTTCTTCCTTAGGAGCTGTTAACCTAAGCCATGTGCCTCATCCATCGATCTGGTTAGTCACTTGCCCAGGAGCTTTCCTGGACAGATGAGCCATTTTGGGTTTGTTTGTTTTTTTAGCTACAAATGCTCACAGTGTCTTCATTGACTTGGGAAGGCCTGCTGTGACATAGGAGAGAGCCCCTGTTCTAGACTTGTTTGGTTTGCTTTCTGCTGACTCCCCCAATACGAAGAAGCTTCTATAATCTCTAAACACATTTCTGTCCTTTTGTTTATTGTCTTTCTTTTAAAGAGCACGAGCAAAGATTCTTCCATTGTAAACACACAGCCTCATTTTTGATGCCTGGGATTGATGTCTAATGTAGTTTTTCCCCATGTATGCAATGTAATAATAATTCTACTCTTTCAATAGAAGGTGTTATATTTTGTACACATGCACACAAACACCCTCCTCTGTGCACAAAGAACTGCATAATCTTGCCAAAGATACCTGTTTGAAATGCACTTTCCTCTTCCTGTTGGTTGTACATTTATTATCTGTGCCTCTTTCCTTTCCTTTCTGTGTTTTGTTTTTGCTCTGAATCTTGTTTGCTGGTGATTTCTTCTTGTTGTGTTTTCTGTAGCCAATTTGTGAAACTCTGACCATCCTTCAAACAGCTGGATGAGGTTGATTAATTTTACACTATATAACTTGATAGTCAAGGATAGTTAAATGAGCTGTGAAGTGGCCAAAGGAAGATATGTTAATGAGAGAGAACAGGAGCAAAGCCATTCAAATAACCTCACTTCCCAATTGCTCAGGCCTTAACCCTTATTCTTACTTCGATGCCAGCACCTCGCCATGTACGCAGTTTTCCCTTTAAAATGTTTATTGTTGCTTGCTTTAAGTATCTTTAAACAAGTGGTTATTTCCCCCCCCCCCCGCTTATTCAACTTTCTCAGCTCCACTGAGAGGCATGTGTAAGAAGAAACATTAGAGATGGGACTCTTTGTTTCTGACTTGGCACAATTGCATGCATTAGCAAAGGTGACTGAATGTTTTGCTGATGCAGAGGTCATTTGACATCCTACTCAGTATAATTTTAAAGATTAATGATCTAGTCTATCTCCACATTATGGTAGTTCCACTGTTATTTTTCATGGGGCTACTAGCTAATGTGTGACAGTCAACTTTCTTCATTGGCCAGAATCATAAGACATGTTTGCTGCCATATTAAACCCAGACAGCAGCTTGCACAATCCAGCTGTAATCTTAGCAGAACCAATTTATAGTGAGGAGCCCATTTCCTGATGGATATTACTGTTCCCCGCCCTCACTGATGTAGTAACTCATGCAGAGCCAACTCAAAACAGGCTTGCTCCAAATTTAATTTGTGCGCTATGTTTTCAGGAAATATTCAGTAATCAAGTGATAGGTGAGCCCATCACAGGTGATGTGCTCTTGGGGAAAAAAAGGGGGGGTATGCTAATTCCCAGATCAAACAATCTATTCATTTCTTTGCTTGCATTTTTGGAATATAATAATAATAATAAACTTTATTTGTTAGCCATCCCATAACATATTGTTCGCTGGGCGGCTCACAACAGAGGATTAAAACATACAATAAAAACACATAATACATTAAATCATAACAGACAAAAGAAGGTGAAAAGAAAATACAAAATACAATACAAAGCAGCTTAAAAATCATTTTTAAATTAGTTTAAAAATAAGATCAAATCTGAAAACCCAAATTTAAAAGGCCTGGGTAAACAAAAAGGTCTTTATCTGGCATCTAGAAGAAGAAAGTGATGAAGCCAGGCAAACCTCACTGTGGAGGCTATTCTATAAACAGGAACATACAAGGCATGGGAGTACTCTGGAAAAACTGGCCTAGGGTCAGTTGCCCCGTGTCAGTTCCAATGCAAAAAGAAATCTTAGTGACTCCGGGAAAAGTACCTCTTGGCCATCTTGTTTAATAACCATTACTGGATTTGACTTCTGTGCAGCAGATTTGTTTTTGTTTTTAATAACATAAGTATAGTTCCAGCACTCATGGCATTCCAGACTGGTGTCACAGATGAATCAGGCATCATTAAAGCAGTTTGGAGAATACACCCCGGCCCCATTTTGCATGATGGTGCCATGAATAGTATTATGAATGAGCTGCCGGCTCATTACTTTTCTAGCCTAGGACTAGGCAGCATTGACCACCTTGGCTTCAAACCTGCTCCTCTGCATGTTTAGATTTCTCTCTCATTGTTACACATCTTTGGCAGCAGCTGACCTCTGCAGAGGTCACTAAAATGTCCACACCAGAAAATAACTCCTCAACCAAAAGCAGGAATCCATCTGCTCTTCTGAAATGTTTATAGTCGCTGAAGACAATACTTTCAAAGCATTATTAGGGCAGAAATAGAGGGAATGTGGAATTGTTCTTTGGAAGAGGGCAGTCTGTTCTGAGTGAGTGACAAGTGAAGATCAGTTAACATTTGATGGGGAGAGAACCGTGACTGAATGAGCTGATCCTGCCTCTGAGGAACAGGCTCCCAGCCTTGTGTATGGACAAAATAGCTTTTGCCATGCAAGATGACAAAGACAGAAGATGAGCATCTCTTTGTGCTGCAGCCCCTTGTAACACTTCCATTGATTATAAAAGCAGTAGTTCCTTCCTTGGCCATCAGAGTGCTTTTAGAGCATTTGGGGCTGTTCAGCAACACCCTTGCCCACATTAAAAGACCTTGTTCCATCTGGTGCCCAGTACTGTAATGGCAACCAAACAACACACGCACAGGACTGCCGTGACTTTGGTTAACCAAATCTGCTATTAGCTTATGCAAGAGTCAATGCAGTACAAATATACCTGAAACTATTGGAGCTACAGAAAGGGGGTGCATATTGGTTTTAAAATTAGCATTGAAAATATGATGCTACCCACTGGTCCTTGCACTGGCACATCAATGCAAAGCTCCACAGACTTGCATTTCATTCCTAAACACATTCCTTGGGTCCAGGTCCCACAGAAATGTTTGGGTATCACAAGTAATGTGTTTAGAATTGGTGTACTCTTTTCTGTTGCAGCAGAATCTTTGCAAAGAGTAGCAGTAAATTAGTTATTCTAGAGCAATCCTATTAATCCCCAGTAGTCACACTCTGCAGTAGGTCCCCTAGAGAACACTGGATTGCTCCAAAGACAGTCATTTTCAGATTAAAGCCAAATAGCTCAAACATACCTATGTTAACTTGGAAGGATATCCCATCCCATTGATTTTGGTGAAATTTGCTTCCAAGTAAGTAGCCTTAGAATTGCAACCAGTCTTGCAAAGCAAAGTAAGCAATGCTTGTTGGCTAGTGATAACAAGTAGTGCAAACCCAGACTTCAGAAATTGCTAATGTTTGCTGTTTTGTGGCTGCCATTATTGTTATTTTTGGAAATGTTACAGATTTATTTGCTTGTCAGTATTAATGACTGTTTGAAGCAAATCTTTGTTTTTTCCTCCTTGCATACCTCTATTTTTGTTAAACACACACACACACACACATCTCTGAAGAAGAGCAAGAGGGAGGAAAAACCAGAATTAATCCTCTTTCTATGTATTTATGTTGATGGAATTCTCCTTTATATTTTGTATCTTTGTGCCCATAACTTCTATCACTTATATAAAAGATGACTGCGCATCACTCATGGTTCATATGTGACTGGACCATGCACACCCATGCTTTCCTTACCTTTCCTTTCCTTTGTACAGCTATCTTGACTCATTGCAGTTCCTTGTATGGCTTTATAAATGATAAGATTTTAAACAAAATCAATTATATGAAATATACTGTTGCTTGAAATGCCCAGCTTGGTGTCTGGATTGCTGGAATTGTATCTCAAAATTTAAGGGAGTGAAGGAATAAAGACTCTCTACTTTTTGCACAGGGAAATCACAATGGTGGCTGTATTCACTCCCCTCTTTCCTTGCACTCTCACATGATATCTTTTGCACACAGTGATGCATCACATGGGCGGCCCTTGACTGGCTGAAGAGTTGCCATCAAATTTCAATCAAAGAGGAGTCTCGAGGTTTCTGCTAGGGCAAAACACCTAAGGGGTTTGGGAGGATGCCCTAAAGGGTTTGGAGAAGACCAAGGGCTGTTCACAGCGGAATATCTCACATTCATAAATTTATTTATTTTGAAATATATATCCCAATCTTTCTCCAAGGAGCTCAGAGCAGTGTACATGATTCAATTTATCCTTGCAACAACCTTTTGAGGTAGGTCAGACTGAGGGTTAAGTGACTGGCCCGGAGTCACTCCATGAGTTTCATGGCTGAATTGGGATTTGAGCTCTGGTTTCCCCAGTCCTAGTCCAACACTCTAACCACGATATCATCCTCACTGTGTCGTTCTTGTAACTGGTTTTGACTTAAGCAAATTTCAAGGCAAATCTGGTCCCCTTCCTGGAGCAGTCTATCCTCGGCAGGAAGTATTTTTCCTTGGGTGCAGCCTCTCTGTGCTTGCATGGAAGAGGCAGGGCTTGTTGTGTCCATAGAGGCATTGCTTCTACCATGGGCTGGTCTTCTAGACATCCTAGTGCACACACTATGGGAGGCTGCAGCATATCAGAAGTTCAGAATGGCCAGTCTACAGAAATAGGGGCTGTTGGATTGTTGTTTTAACTTGTTAGCCTAAATATTGGAGGCCTTTTACTTCTAAGGTCTCCTTTGCTTCTGACTGGATTGCTGGGATACCACAGTGTGTTCACGGGCATCATGAGAAGGAGTGTTGGAGAGCCAAGGGGGAAGATGTCCAGGAACTCGTGCATACAAGGACATGGGGAGGCTAAAGGCGGGATGGGGAAGAGAAAAGGTGGCTGATAGAAGGGGTCAATGTAAGTAAGCAGTGGGCTGAAGAGAGGGAAGGACAAGATGAGGCCATGGGAAGGATGGGATAGGAAGCGGAGGCAACCCTAAGGAGGCAATGCGGCTAGGAAGCAAAACAAAATCCTTTAGGACAGGTAGGGTTGGACTGCTGACGGAGAGCAGGGGACGGATGCCTGTAAGATGATAGCAGAGAGTCCAAGGGAGCAGTGAAAGCTGAATTTCATGTACTGATTTGAAATAGATTTCGGGCTGTAGATCTCAAATGGTAGATATGATTTGTAAATAACTTCCCAAGAAGGAAAAGTATATAGACTGCGAGTTTCCTAGGAGTCTGACTGGCAGTGTCGGCAAACTGGTCACTGCTGGGCAGAAAAGCTCCATGAATGTACCTGGCACAAGAAGATGCTCCTGGGATATAGAGGCTATATTAAATAGGGTTGTGTGCAGCAGCACTGATTTGGTTCAAAGCTGCCTTAGCATTTCGGAGGGGCCCGTGATATGATTCGGCCCATTGGAGGTGCAGTACAAGTCACTTCAGCCCAATTCAAAGGGGTGGATTCAAATCAGCTGAAAGATTCCACCTCTCCCCACTCCCTGCCACTCACCCAACTCCAGTTACTTAACAGGGCACTTTAGTTACTCTCTGTAGTGAGGTATTTGCAGCAGCTGCTTCGTTTTCAAAATGACTTCTAGCAAGTTACCCACCCCCCACCACAGTCCTGGGGAAAGCACAGGGTTTCTTGGGAACTGTAGCCTTCATTTTAAAAATGAAGCTGATGGCACAGAAGAGGCCTTGTACACATAAAATGCAGCCCACTTTATTCAGTAAGTAACTAAATGGTTTGAGGAAGAGGACCGATCGGGCCTGATTCAGCATGAACATCATCAGTTTGGATTAAATTGGGGGCTGAAGTGGCCTGTTTCAGTCCAGCAGAATTCACCTGGGGCACTGCACAGCCCTACTATTAGAGGCCTACACCCTAATATTATTTATCGCCCTAATATTAGGGTGTTATCGTGAGAACCTGCACTTTGTGGAGGGAGGTATTGCACACAATCACCATGTTACCCACTGTAGGCAGCCATAGGGTGCTGGAGTATTAATTAGTACAGATGGATTTGATATACTGCAATTCAAAATAAGAGGGACTTACACATGCCATACACAGCATGTGGTGCATCCAGTACAATGGATCAGATGTGCCAACAAATAATACAGATGAATGAAAGCCTTGATATTTCTAATGAAGTTGCATTGGAAAAACGGGTGTGGCCATGAAAACCACATCACTTCTGGACCAGAACCATTATGTCTGTGACTTTTCATGGTGAATGAAAGTTAAAATGGTCATCATCTTGTTGAAAGCAGAAGATGAAGATCTTGGGGTCACCGCAAGTCATTCCAAAGAGTACATGTCAAGAGTGCTGGTCAATGTACTGTTAATCTATGAGGCTATTCTCATGATTGGCCAAAAGTGGGCTAAAGGAGCCTAGCCTGCTTTTGGGTGAGCGTGAGAACCACTGGGCTTGCAGGCGAGCCTGGTTTCCTCAAAGTGGGTAACCAGCTTCAGTAGCCCTCACCTAAAATGAGGTTAACAGAGCAAGCGCTCTGTTAGTTTCATTTTTTAAATTGTGTATTGCCACGGCACAGGTCCACACTGCGGCAACATATGAGACCCCCGGCGGGAGGCTGAAACCAGCCACCCGACCCTCGGGGTCTCTTCAGGATGCCCCGTGTGCTCGATCCCCGCAGCCTATGCCGGCTCCATGATGAAGCCGGCAGTCGTGTGAGTGGCCAATCCAGCCGTCCAGGACTGCTGCCCTGATTGTCTGCGTGGAGAGCGGGCTAAGCCCACTCTCCCCGCTAACCCTCCTGAGGAGGGTCTCCTTGATTGTGAGACTTGCCTCTATATGTTTCATGTTCTAATGATTAGGCCACCATTGACCTCAAGTGACTAAGATACATGCCTTCGTAAGTCACCTGGCTGTGGGCATCACTCCAAATTAACTACTTTTGTGTTTGTGATAAAGGGCAAAACACATTTCTCGTAATGTGCCAAAATCAGTATGAAGCACCGAAAGGTCTGTCGGTGGAGCGGATTTGACCTGCTCTCCCTGCAGACAATCACCTATTGTTTGGCTGGTGGCTCACTCACCCGGATGAGCGGCAGCTCTCCTGCCATCTGCCTGCACCTTGCCCGGCAGCTCCAGGTGTCGGGCTCAGGGAAGCACTGCCATGTGGCACCCACGTGAGTGTGCGGTGCATTCCTGGGATCCCCCCCCCCGCAATGTGTCTGCCACGGCTGCAAGTAGCTGCGGCAGACACACAATCAGGAAAACAGGGTCAACAGAGCCCTCGTTCCATTAACCTCATTTAAGGTGGTGGCTACTTAGGCAAGCTTGCTGCCGTGGAGCCACTGGGCTTGCCGTTGAGCCTGGTGGTTCTCACGAGCAAGCAAAACTGGGCTGGGCTCCCTTAGAGCTTCAATAGAACAGCTTCAAGGTCTCGAGACAATGCATTTTAGTTAGAAAATAAATGACAGGCAGGCAACTAAGACATCACTCCTCCTAGATTTCTGCAGCTTTAGCCACTACTATTCTTACAGCTTCTCCTCTTCGTACTCTAAAAAATACCTACTGAGTCAGTCTTCCCAACCTTCACTCTCCTGCTTATGCTTAAATACCTGCAGGAGAAACAGTTTGTTTAGGGGATGTTTATTGGTAAGCATTAGATTTTCTTTATCAACTCTATGGCACACTACTGATTCAGAAAACGCAAACAAAATGTGTGTTCTTCTGAGTGGGATACAGATGCCATGAAATGTCCTCAGTGGTCCACAGGAAATAATTAATCACTCAGTGCATTTCTAGTTGTTTGACACTTCCTCCAGGGTGATTCTGATTCAGTTCTTTCAAAGAGAAACCCAAACTGTCTTCCACACCATCACAGAAGAAACTTAAATGCCTCAGCTCACGTGTTTCACATGGTTTATCTCTTCTCCCCATGAGTTTGTAACTGAGGTGGATATGAACCAATGAGTTCCTGGCTCATAGCTTGCATACACAATCACTTGGTCAGCTCTCCAGTTGTTCACAATGCTCTCCATGAGGCAGCAATGTGTTCTGAAGAGGCAGCTGGAAGCTTTGGGAAGCAGTGAGTTGGCAATGAGTTCTTCTGACTTCCCTTGAAAATCTATGTCCTTCTCTTGTAGTGGCCAAAGGTATCCAGCAGACCTGCTACTGCTTGTCTTTGAGGTGAGTGGACCCACCTCCAGTGTGATTTGATCATATCTGCAGAATGCGAGAGACATGGCTGATCTAAGGAGATGTCTCTAGACCACATTTGCAAAACAATGTTATGTTTTTGTTAGGTAGCTAATTCCCCATTTCCTTTCCAACATTCCTCAAGAGCTTCTGGTTTATAGTCTTCCTTATCAGCTGCTTGTTTTACATAGTCTGGACTGAGAAATCACAGAAGTTTCTTGTTCACATTTTGACTACCCTGGGTCATATAATGTTTTAATATGACATCACCCTCCCTCAAGATGGAGGATCCAGTCTTTTCCAGTCCACTTTTTCTGAGTAGATAAATGGCTGTGTATCATCTTCCACATCCAAGACTGTTAATCAGTCATAGCCAGACTTTGCTGCCCATCTGTATGCTAATGCTGAGTTGCCAGGATGGCATGAATGTTATAGTAACACTTTTACTAGGCTTGCACTGACATGGTTCAGGGCATAAATCAGAGGTGCACAAGTCAAATACACTGGTGGGCCAGAACCAAACATGACTTGGTGTGCAGGGTCCGAGGTAAATATTTGGAACATTAATAATTATTAAAAATATCAATGAAGGCAATTATTAGTTACCCATAGCATGAGAACATAAGAGGAGGCTCCGGGCAATCTTTCCTCTTCCCTGTCCCTCATGCACTTTCAGCATTTGCAAAGATCAATTTTGAAAAGGGGCTGATTAGGTTTTTTTGTTTTTTTTTTAGTTTTTACTGTTTACAAAATAAAACCCCATAAAAATCACATTTAAAACCTTAAAATCAGTTAAACTGCCCTAATATGAAAGATGGTATAAAAATGGAACAATACATAAATAAAATAAATAAGAAGTTGGCTATGAACATTTTCATTTTGTTTTGACTCCATCATGCCTATTCTGGGACTCGGATAGGCATAGTTTCTAATCAGTTGGAAACAGATGAGGAACCCAGAATCAAATAACCTTGAAATGTTCCAAAGCCTGCTACCCCAGAGGTCTGTGTCTGCATATGTGTGCTTTATTTACACCACAATGCCCCCTTGTGGGTTTTGAAATATTCTACCAGTGCCTTTATACTTTACGATTGCTTAATGGGTGTCTCTTATGTCCCATATATTCACCATGACTATGAGAAGAGAAGAAAAAAATAAGGGAATAAAAAAATGGAGAAATAGATAATGGAGTAAACTCTTCATTAATCATTGTGACAGAAATATAAATGTGTGTGTATATATAAATATAAAGTTTGTAGCATCTTAACTGCCAAAAAGGTAGAACAAAGATCATTCCTTCCAGAGCCTGCTATCCTTTTTCCCCTGAATACTTTAAAAACTAACAGTATTAGCCTATTCCCTTTCTTTCCTTTGAGCTAGATCTTGGCTTTCTTGGTATCAATAATAATGTAAACAATTGCTTAAGTTAACAACATAAGCAGCCAGTCACTTCTTCCTGGTTCTTCTTAATGCTGACACTCTATGCTAATGAGTTCTTCCATATTTTGGTGGGCCTCCCAGGCGAGACTTGGAGGAAAAACTGGTCTTGTAATCATGAATTGTCCCCTTGGCTAATCAGGGTCTGTCCTGATTGCATTTGAATGGGAGACTATATGTGTGAGCACTGTAAGATATTTCCTTTAGGGAATGGGGACGCTCTGGGAAGAGCATCTGCATGCAGAAGCTTCCAAGCTCCCTCCATGGCATCTCCAAGATAGAGCTGAGAACGACTCCTGCCTGCAACCTTGGAGAAGCCTCTGCCAGTCTGTGTATTCAATAGTGAGCTAGATGGACCAATGGTCTGACTCAGCAGAAGGCAGCTTCCTGTGTCTGTTCCAGGTGGTGGCATCCCTGAAAATTTCCCCAAGTCATCAAATTTCACAGAGGGAAGATAAGCCCTATTCAGACAACATAGGTGTGTCAACTGAGTATGTATGTGAAGGGTGGGGGTGGGAGGAGCCACATGATGATACTTGCAGGCTTTGGAGGACCACACCAACTCGATCCCTACACGATCCAGGAACCTGCTTTTTCCAAGGTTCCTAATGGTGCATGCAGATTGTACTGTATTCGTCATACGTTCTGTTTGGAAATTATGACAAATACACATGGAAGGATGGAGGCAGTGGCTATGATCTAGGGATACATACATACTTACCCTTATGTGTCCAGGCAGCACAAATCTGTTGTCTGAATAGGGCTACAGAGAGAACTTCCCCCAGTGATCAGAGGGAATTAGGAGATTTGTATGGGAGAAAGGACTCTGTGCGGCACATTTGGCCTTGATTATGTATGGCTTTGAAGGTGATCACCATCCCTTTGAACTGGACCAAGAGCTAATAGAAACCCAGTGTAGCCCACCCAAATAGTGACTTTGTTCCCACCTTTTGCTTCCTCTTAGTAACCAGGCTACAGAATTATATGCAGATGAACCTTCAAAGCCATTTTCCATTCTTTTCTCAAAAATATATGTGGTGCTCTTCCTTACATAGGGTGCACAATAGAGAGAGAGAGTGACATGAACCTTATGGGAACAGTGGCGGGGGGACACCAGTTTCATGGGGATGAGTCTTCCCCTCCTTCGATGCACATAACATGTCCAAGGAGTTCCCCACCCTAGAACATAAGAACAACCCTACTGGATCAGCACAAAGCCCATCTAGTCCAGCATCCTGTTTCACACAGTGGCCCACCAGATGCCTCTGGGGAGCCCACAAGCAAGAGGTGAGGGCATGCCCTCTGTTGTGCTATTGCTTCCCTGCAACTGGTATTTGGAGGCATCATGCCTCTGAGGTTGGAGGTGGCCCATAGCCATCAGACTAGTAGCCATTGATAAACATGTCCTCCATGAATCTGTCTAAGCCCCTTTAAAGCCATCCAAGCTGGTGGCCACTGGCACATCCCGTGGCAAAGAATTCCATAGATTAATTATTTGCTGTGTGAAAAAGTACTTCCTCTTGTCGGTCCTAAATTTCCAAAGCTTCAGTTTCATGGGGTGACCACGGGTTCTAGTGTTGTGAAAGAGGGAGCAAATTTCCTCTCTGTCCACCCTCTACACTCCACACATACTTCTATACACCTTGATCATGTCTCCCCTTAGTCACATCTTTGCAAAAGCAAAGAGCTCCAGATGTTGTAGCCTAGCCTCGTAAGGAAGGTGTTCCAGGCCCCTGATCATCTTGATTGCCCTCTTCTGCACCTTTCCCAGTTCTACAATATCCTTCTTAAGATACAGTGACCAAAACTGTATGCAGTGCTCCAGATGTGGCTGCACCACAGATTTGCATAAGGGCATTATAATATTAGCAGTTTTATTTTCATTCCCCTTCCTAATGACCCCTTGCATGGAATTGGCTTTTTTTCACAGCTGCCATGCACTGAGTCAACACTTTCAATGCGCTGTCCAACACAACCCCAAGATCTCTCTCCTGGTCAGTCACTGACAGCTCAGATCCCATCAGCATATATGTGAAGTGGGCTTCTTTGCTCCAATATGCATCACTTCACAATTGCTTACATTTTATTGCCCACTCCCCCAGTTTGGAGAGATGTTTTTGGAGCTCCGCACAATATGTGAGGAAAACCCACCCTATTGCTGGTTCTGCTAGCATCAGACAGATCCATTGGCTGATAATCCTGAAAAGTCAAAGGCCAGCTTAGTAGTGCTAGCACTGACAACATCTCCCGCAGTGGCACTAATAATATGGATCTCCTCATCCGACCACTAGATGACAGTGTTGGGCTTTTGTGTTTCTAACAAGGGGGAAAGAAAAACTATTTTATGTAATGGGGGTCTTTCCTACCTATTTGTTGTCTCTGGAAGTCAGACTCAAAACGCTGCTTCTATTCTGGCTGAACAATGCTTTTGAGGTAGCTTAACAGCTGGTTGGCCAAAACTGTTTCTGGCTTAACAGCAACCAACTCTTCTAGGTAGCAGGATGATTTCTTTCTCTGTCTATCCTTGTTACCTCACTCATGCCTTGCTGTGCTTCCTATTAATGACTGTAGACTGGACATCTTAATTCCACTCATTGCACCTCCCCTCTTGATTCTTATCCACCTTCCTCTCAGGGCTTTGAGGTGGACTTGGACTTGGTCCAAAGTTATCTTTCTGTAGAGTTAGGATTATTTTTCTGTCCCAGTTCTCTTTCTCTGCAGGTTGGATTGATGCAACAGCAATGTTTAATAGGATAACATGCTTTTAAATGCCATACTCTTAATTTTGAAAGCCAGCCTCCTTCATAGCTTATCTGAAGCTGCTGAAGAGTTTAACAAAGATGTAGTCTGAATTTTTAATTTTCAATCCCCATTAATTCTAGCAACCCACTTTGTGCAAAGTAAATGGAACCTATCTATTTGTAAAACCAATCCCACGCACCTTGCAAGTCCAGTGTTCCAAGAACCTACCCAGCTCCTCCTTTCTTTCTGATGTGTGTCAGATCTTGTACATACAGTCACATTTTCTGTAACCCAAATATATATAAAGTGTGTGTGTGTGTGTATATATATATACACACACACACACACACACACACACTATACTCAATAAAATAAATATGTGGAAAGCAAGCGGGTCAATGTGCAGCTAGGTGACCATTGCTCCCATAGTGTCTGGCACATCACCAAGTTGATTATCTGAAGAAATGGCCTTATATTGGGTCAGACCACTGGTCCTTTCCCCGGTTTTGCCTGCATTGCCTCATTGTCTTCCCTGCACCAACTAACAACAATTCTCAGGGTTTCAGATGGATATTTTCCAGTCCTACCTGGAGATGCCAGGGACTGGAGCAGGGACCTTCTGCACGCAAGGCAGATGCTCTACCACTGAGCTACAGTGTTTATTACTGATAGTGAAGACTGCTAGGCCAGGCCTTGGAAAAATAAGCACTTACAGGGCAGAATAAAATATAACCATGGCTCTTCTTTTCTCTGACCCTTAATTCCTCAACTAAGCACACAGCAGCTATATCCGTCATGCCTGCTGGGAAAATGGAACGGGAAGAAGTTGGGATCTCTCTTGATAAAGACACATATGAAGACTCTCTAGACCAACCTTGATTAGAGCCCCATTCGGATGTTACAGAACACAGTGGCACTCACAGTTACCGCTCAGAAAGTAGGCAGGAATTCTCACTTGTGCTGTTATTCACTACATCTAGTGACCCCTGCTAACTGGGCAAAGAGGCACCTTTTACCGTGGTGATTCTCTTTATTTAGCAGGGGGAGAGTAACTGGCCCTATCCACCCCCAGCATAGTACTTCCAGTGACTGTTGCTGGTGTGTGTCTTATGTTTCTTTTTAGAATGTGAGCCCTTTGGGGACAGGGAGCCATCTTATTTGTTTGTTATCTCTCTTTGTAAACCACCCTGAGCCATTTTTGGACGGGCGGTATAGAAATCGAATTATTATTAATCATCATCATCATCATCATCATCATCATCATCATCATCATCTGGCAGTTCACTCACAGTTACAGCCCTGTTTGAAGGGGAACACTGTTTGTGTGATGCCCTCGGGCGATCCAGGCTGCCACTCAGAAATGTTGGCCATCATGGTTATGGCGCTTCCCCCTTCACATAATCTGGGAGTGGCCGGCTGGAGGCAGGGAGTGTCAGCAGCAGGGCAGGACTTACTCCTTGCTTTCCAAGCTGTGACTTTGAATGACACTGTGCTCTATGACATCTGAATGGGGCTTAAGTCTATATAGATTCTACAGAATCTCTACAGGCCTTCATTTTACATCCAGTCTTCACTATAGGCCTATTCACATGTTATGTTCAACACTCGTACAACGAGTTTACAGTGTGCACAGGTACAGATCTATACACAGGTGCAGTCATTCACACAAACACACGCGCAAGTGTACAGACATCAAGCTAGCAGCTCCTGCCCTAAATGTGGTCTTCTCCCTATTGGGGCTGAAATTTATAAGCAAAATCAAGACAAAGAAAAGATCTAGGAACAGCCCAAATGGCAACCACCATTTAGCCAAGCAGGGAAGCAGATGAGAATCAACTCTTATCTCCCTCCTACTGAGCTGAAAGGAGCCGTGAGTACTTCCTCTGCAATCTCCACTAAGAACAGATTTATGGTTCTAGAGCCCTTCCCACAGGGAGCCTGCTACAAGCCAGACAGCATCACATCAGGCATCTCCTTCACTATCTCTGGATTGAGAAACCCTCTGGAGCAGAGAGATAGGAGATCCAAAAGAGCCAGACATGCCCCCCACCCCTTACTGAACACCTGGGCAGTGCATGCCTCTTAACTGCAGAAACAAGCGTCCAAATTCTGTAATGCCTATAACAGCAAAATTAGATGAACTCAGACATGCTTTTGATGCGTTCATATCATGAGGAACTCATGGGGAGAAAAGCCCAGCCACAGAACATTCCACAGAACAGCCCTCGGCAGCACCGAGGCAACTCCTTCCCCAGCCCCCGATGGGACTTCTGTCAAAACTCCATGCAAGATGCAAGCAGGGCCTTCAAAAACAACCTGCCCCATCAATTCCTCACGAGTACTTCAAACATCTCAGGGGCTACTGCAGATTGCAATAATCACTTTAATGCCCCCAAAAGGTTGTCTCATAAGGTAGGGTTGTACAGAACCAGTTTGATTCAAACTGGCCTGGTTTGACCAGTTTGAGCTCAAACTGAACCAACCCCCTCTCCCCAAATGGTGGTTGGGTTGGTCCAAGTTCAAACTGGGCCCGGTTCAGACAGAACCAGTTTGGCCAGTTCTGGATGCTTGTAAAGGGGAATCTGGTAAGGATTCTCCTTGATAAGCAAAGTGGATCCCTCCCTAATGCTAAAAAGGGGTTGAAAGGCAGGGGTGGGTGGGTAAGAAGGAGGAAATGTTATTATTTCCTCTTCCTGGAAACAGAGCCCAAACTGTGCAGTCTCTGAAAACTCTAATGGCTCTATATTGAAGTTATGGAGGAGATGCCCCCCCGCCATTCGAATGAACCTTTGAGTGAGGGTGGCTTGAGAAATAGTGAGTAACATTCTCTTGATCTCTGGGTGGTTGGGTAGGAAATGGAACAATTCCAAGTCTATAAATTGGGGTTGGTGATTAAGGAGTTGGCTCAGGGAGACTGTTATTGCCTTACAATAGGGTGTGCACCGAATCAATCTGTGCAGTTTGGTTTAAATTCGAACTAAATTTGAACTGACTGGGTCAAACCAGTTCAGCCCAATTTGAGATGTTTGTGAACGGGAATCTGATAAGGATTCCCCTTCACAAGCAGAGGGGATCCCTCCTTAATGCTAAAAAGGGCTTGAAAGGGTGGGCATGGTGGCGGGTGAGAGGTCACCTTACCCATGGTGGCGCTGCGGTGGTTTGGCAGTGGCAGCTCCTCTATGCCTTGTTGGAGCTCCCCCACAGCAGTGTGGGCTGGCAGGGGACCAGTTCCAGCCACCATGCATGTGCGGAGGCCACTTGCTTCAACTCCGCATATGTGTGGAAATCACCCCAGTGATCTGTGCATGTGCACAGAGGCCAGAACTGGGCCTGCGCTGCTGGGGGAGGGGGAGTGCTGGAAAGGACTAGAGGAGTCGCTGCCATGCTACTGCAGCTAAGGTGATCTCTCACCTCCGCCCCACCTTTCAACCCCTTTTTAGTGTTAGGGAGGAGTCCCCTTTTCTTGTAAAGGAGGCCACTACATATCTGCAGCTCTTAAATTATTTGAAGCGAAGTTCCTGGCACAGCTGCTCGTGGTAGCAAGCATGACTTGTCCCCTTAGCTAAGCAGGGTCCACCCTGGTTGCAGATGAGTGGGAGACTAGATGTGTGAGCACTGTTAAGATATTCCCCTCAGGGGGTGGGGCCACTCTGGGAAGAGCAGAAGGTTCTAAGTTCCCTCCCTGGCTTCTCCAAGATAGGGCTGAGAGAGATTCCTGCCTGCAACCTTGGAGAAGCCGCTGCCAGTCTGTGAAGACAATACTGAGCTAGATAGACCAGTGGTCTGATTCAGTATATGGCAGCTTCCTATGTTCCTGTGCTCAGTTAGGTCCAGTTTTTTAGGCCCTGTCCCAATTTTGCTTCCCTGAAGCTTGTCCAGTCCAAATTTCTAAGAGCAGTACTTCAAGTACTTCGCTGAGCCTCCATTGCAGGGCTAAAACTGGAGGCAGATCAGGTGAAAGTGGGGGCTAGAGTATGGCTGGCCATACTCAATCTTTGGTTATCTTTTCCCCTAGCAGGCCTAGTTCACTTAACTCTGGAGGATAGATACCAATCCAAATGGAAGCGAACCTTGCTGGCAAATGTATCTTATCCTCCTTCTACTCACCAGGCAACTCCGGCCAATTCTATGTTCTCTTACTTCTCTCTAACGGTAATCCTCTCATAACTCACAATGTAGCCAAGTTCTGTGCAGCAGCATGCAAAACTCGCCAGGCAATGACCACCAAAGAATAAACAAGCCCATTGTAGCCCATTCCTATATTGTTGTCCCAAATTCTCAATTATAACCTTTAACCTCCACTTCAACTGCTACCCTCAATTGTAACCTTAATTTTATACTTGCTTTACTGCAGTAATTTCACCTCTAGACACCTATAATAGTTTTATAGCTGTTCTGATAAGTTTTAAAGAAGTGTAATCATAGTTTTATAGCAGTTTTTCTGTAGTTGTATTAGTATTTTATAATAGTATTTTACAATACAATAGCAGTATGCTATGATAATTTTAATAATAGTGTTACAGCCATTTTACAGTCTTGCAGCAGTTTTATTGTAGTTGGTAGTAACCTTTTATACCACCACCTCTAACTTTCCAGCTCTTGTATCATTTTAACACTGTATGCTTTGAGCAATGCCACTGAATAACCATAATAAAGAGACTGATTGACTGAATCTGGAAATCCCTGGGGACTTTCCAGATGGCACCTTGAAATTGCTTCCCTATGTCTAGGCTTGCTGCCCATTCATATGATCTGGGTTTTGACACTGTCTTGCATAGGGAGCCCTTTGCACAGCCACAGACTGTTTCAGATCTTATCTTGACATTTCAGGCTTAACACGTTGTATGTGCATCATGAAATAGTAGCTGGTTTTTCTGAGTTTTGAGAAGTTTGCAGGCTTGCTGGGATTACTCAGAAGTGAATGCTTTAGTTCACTGGGCTTCCTCCTAGATAAGAGTGCATAGGATTGCAGCTGTAGAAGTGTTGTTGGCTTTTAGAGGTGTGTGTGTGGCAATTGCCAATTGTTATTATTTTGCATGAGTCCCCTGCCCTTGTGCAAATTCACCAGTGGGGGGGGGAGCCGTCAGTCACTCATCCCCTCCTCCTCTTCTCCCTCAGGGAAGTGCCCTGTGTGCAGATCTGGGGTGGGGATTGCTTCCTCTCCTCCTCCTTTCTCTCTCTCCCTCAAAGACTCAGAGAGGGGGGAAGTGGTGTGAAATCCAAAGCAGTTAACTCTAACTGGCTTCCTTCAAAGCGTTAGGGCAAGCTGTCGGATTTTACCCACTTCCTCCCGCGCTTTCTGGAAAGCACCCTGACTGAGTGTGACAAAGTGATGGCTTTGTCCCTTCGAAGGAAGCATTGCAAACCAAACTGGCCAGTTTCGTATGGTCTAGCCTCACTCCTATCACCCTCCATCATCCCCAGTTATAGCCAAGACAATATGTCAGCCCTCTGTTGGATATATCGATTAGTCTTGCCTTCTGATGTGCTGTTACTAGACTGTGAACAGGCAGAGGTTTCCTCCCTCAGAGGTGAAAGTCAATGACCCCAGCTCCTGGAAGCTGGAGCTGTTGCTTTGGCCATTAGAGTTTGGGGTTAATAGATGCATGTATGAGGAGCTACCCAAGTCCCCCTTCCCTGACTTCGGTTCCTTATACACCAGGAGGAACTGTTCATGGGTAAAGATACTCAGGCAGCTTGGAGCAGAACTCCCAGGGCCAAGGCTTCTGTGACTGGCAGCTCTTCTTTCCCCCTTATTTCCTAAAGGCATCTTTTAAAGGGGTGATTCTCTTATGTTTAGGAGGGGGTAGCAAACTGTCCCTATTCAGTCACAGCACAGTGTCTCTCCAATGGTTGTTGCTGGCGTCAGTTTGGGGTTTCTTTTTTTTATTATTATGAGCCCTTTGGGGACAGGGGCAGTGTCCCTCTAAGAGGGATTCCCAGATGTTGTTGACTACAAACCCCAGAATCCCCAAGCAAAAGTCACTGCAGCTGGGGATTCTGGGACTTGTAGTCAACAACATCTGGGAATCCTGCTTACAGGGAACAGTGGACAGAGAACCATTTTATTTCTTTTTCTACGTAAACCACTTTGGATTTTTTTTGGTTGAAAAGCAGTATATTATTAATAATAATTATTATTATTCTCTGCCTTCTCTCCACTCAAACCCTATTTTCATGCCCTCCCATTCGTATTCCCTTCTGCCACTGCAGTGTTGCAAATAGCTTGAAAACCTTACATCTAAATCTTGGAAGCAGAAAAAGTTATGCAAAGCAAGCTAACATAAGCAAGATTTCTTCATTTGCATAACTTATTCTGAACACACAGTTTTGCAATATTCATATTATTACCTTTCAGATTTGTCAAAGAGGGACTGTCCTTCATTTCATTCTCCACTCTATGAGTTCCATGTGGCTGTTTGATAGGTAATTGCGATGCATTTTTCAGGTGCCTTCTGGACTTGATAAAGCTTCAGCTGTTTATGAGGCTTTGCCGCTAGAGGTTAGTCACCCCCTACAAATGAAGCTGTGTGCAGAGAAAGGGCCAACTGCAAATAGTTTGGCCAGAGGATGACCAAACGGTATGGGAGTGGAATGTGAGTCTGTGTTTGGTAGTCAGCTACTTCCTTTCAAAGAGCTTTTTCTACAGGCCCCAGGCCAGCTTTCCAGAGTTGGTGCTATATTCCTGTTAGAGTTCAGTTGCTTTCACAAGGCAGGAGACTGTCCGGTCTCTGAAGAGGAAAGGGAAAGGGGCAGGAGAGCATACTGTCTCTTTCTGTGGAAAACAAAATGACATTAAAAAAAAAAACCCAACTCCTAGCCAGACGCTGAAGAGTGTTCCTCTTTCCAGATCAGTCTATAGAGTGAGCAGCTGTGATTGATTTATTAAGTACACTTGTGGCTTACGCTTCCTCTTAGAAACTCAAATGTGATTACATATGATTCCCATCCATCCAGGTAAGGATAACAACAAGACCAGTTTACCTTCACCAGTAAAATGGAATTAGGAGCCTTTAAACCACATTCTAATGGCCTAACCCAGAATGTGTTAGAAGTAACAATGGAGGTGGGGGGAAAGAGAGAGATTCACATGTTAATGAGGCTGTTCACATGATCAGAGATCCATGGCTGTCTGTGGAACCAGGAGCCCTCCTGACACAGCCATGCCGAACCTGGGTAGCCCAGATTTATTACCCAGGTTAAAAGTGAGGTAAGAGGACAACCAAGCCTATCCCCCCCTTCTTCTGTGGTCATCTGTGTGTATGCAGCTCCAGCTGCTGGTAGCCATGTTTATCATAGAGTTCTGGGCTTGTGGGGCCAGGCAGAGCTGATCTGCTGCAGTACTGAGGGCTGCCTTTGCAATGTTGTGGTGCATTGTGGGATACTGGAGGACCCAGCTCAGGTTTTCTTCCCTTCTGGAGTGTGCAGCAGTCTGATTGTCTGGGGGTTGGGTAAGTTAACCCAATCAGGGGTTTGGGTCATCTGGGAGGCACGAAGCAGGAGTGTACCTTTCCTCCAAACCCTTCCCCCACATGTCCATGAGAATGGGCTCACTGTGTTGTGAACAGGTACAACATACACGGTAGAAAAGGTAGAGCAGCGAGCAATCCCTGCCCCATGCCAGTGTGCTTTGTAGCCCTGCTCCTATGCTATCTATGACTAGAGTGTTTGTCTGAAGAGAAAAACGCTGTACTCAGGAAGAGACCTTCCCTAGTTACAGCATCCACACAGCATCCATATGAACAGGGCTAGAGACAAAATGTGGTTCACACAGTTTCTGCAGATTACAGTTTGCCACTAAGCACAGTGTGATCGGTTCACGGAAAATGCTTCAGTGAAACTTTTATATAAGCATGTGCTGAAATTAGGGAAGAGGGAAAGTGTTCCAGCATCCTGCAGAGCTATATGAGAATACAGGTCTAGTTCTCACTGAAGTGGTAAACCGTTGTCTGGGCTGTAGCACGAGAGCTCACAGGGCTGAATACTCTTCCACACACAAAAATTAGCTATGCTGCATATTTTCAAAAAGTCAGAAAGAAAAGATTTAGCGTAGTCTAGCTTTCTCCCTGATGTGCCAGTTTTCTGTTTTTGAAAAAAATGGAGGAGCATTCTGACTTGTGAGCTCTCACCTGGATTCTGAACTGAAGTGGTATAGCCCAGACACAGCCTTACCAGCTCAGTGAGTAGTAGGCCATAGTACCTAATGGGTTCGAACCATTTGCAATCTCTCTGTGTGTGAATGAGCAATCACTGATGTAACACAGATATAACTTTCATGTCATGTCCTGCCATTTTTCTGTGGAGTCAGTTCATACATTCAGTAGCCAATCAATTGATGAAAAATCAGATTCTGTACTTAGTGCTAAGATGTTCATTGGCAATAAGTGGCCTATCAAAAGCTGCCTACCAACAGAAAGAGCTGGGTCACAATCAGTGAGACCCGGTTTGGGGCGCTGAGCGGGGAGAGCGGGCTAAGCCCACTCTCCGCACACACGAGCATGGCTGGAGCCTTGCGTTAGGGATGTGCACGGAACCACAGAAGCGTGGTCTGGCACTGGAGGAAGTGTGTCTTTAAGGGGGGGTAGTACTTACCCACCCGCCGCTCTTCCCCCTCCGGCGCTGGAGTTGCCCAAAACGTTCTTGGGGCGGCAGAGTTCCTCCCTGCCGCCCCTGCCCCCATCGTTGTCTGTAAGGGTTAAACTAGAAAGAGCTGGTGGCGCGCATGTGCCCTTTGCGGCGTGCATGTTTGTTTTCGCAACTGGCGCA
Source organism: Hemicordylus capensis (assembly GCF_027244095.1). Classification (NCBI taxonomy): domain Eukaryota; kingdom Metazoa; phylum Chordata; class Lepidosauria; order Squamata; family Cordylidae; genus Hemicordylus; species Hemicordylus capensis. The sequence goes on from NC_069657.1 coordinate 151,211,386, forward strand.
CTGGAGGGGGAAGAGTGGCGGGGGGGAGTACTACCGCCCCTCCTTAAAGACACACTCCCCAGCCCTGCCGAACCGCCAGACTACCGGAATTCCGGAACGGTCTGGAGGCCTTTTCTATGGCACCGGACCGGTCCGTGCACACCACTACCTTGGGTGGCTGGATCAGCCACCCACACGATTGCCGGCTCCATGACGCTCCATGATTGCCGGCGGGGGCTGGGGGGGGAGCAGTGGCCGATTGGCCCCCGCAAGCTCCAGCATGTCCTGTGCGAGTGCGCAGGGCATGCTGGCGAGACCCCCAGAGCCTGGAGGCAGCTTTTCACCTTCCCTCCAGGGGTCTTCTCGTGAGTAGGTGCGGTGCGAAGCCACACAGCACGTACTCACAATCTTCAAAACCAGGTTTGCGGAGTGCTTGCTCAGCAAACCTGGTTTTAGGGCAAGGGTTCTTGAGCGGGTTACCTGCTCTAGAACCACTGGGCTCACAGCCGAGCCGGGTGGTTCTCACAATCACAGAAAATCAGGCTAGTGGAGGCTAGCCCGATTTTCTACGATCGTGAGAATATCCCCATTTAATCTGGATGCCACCTAAAAACTCAGATGGCTATTGTTAAGGTTTCCATGACTGTATTGGTACTGTATTGCTGGGGTACTCATCCCCGTGGCTTGCTTGTGTCAAGCAACTAGGCTAGGTGGCATCTGTTGTCCAGCCTGCATACATGCCTCACTCACATGAAAGAACGTTCCTTGGGAGAAGGGGCATCGTCACACATTATTAATGATTCTGCCCAATTCTTGTGTTACCCCAGGATGGTTCTTCTAATGAGTAATGCTATAGAGTGTGTGCTTGCACCCAAGGGGAAGGGGCTAGGCCCCCCCTTTCCCAAATGTATCGTACAAAAAATAGAGCAGAGACATTCAAGAATTCCTGGGTAGGACTGCCTTTTAAAGCCAACACTGGGTATCGCTGCCCTAAATATGGCCAAAGATAAATATGTTATCTTTGCCACTATCTAATCTGGTTGCCTGGTTTATGTGCCACTGCAACTGCATGTGCTTGTGAACATACTTCTTTATCGATTTATTTTTGGTGACCAAAACACATAGTGTCCATCCTTCCATCCCATCCCCTTTCTCTTCTGGTTGCCAGAGGTTGGGGGACGGGACAAAAGTGAGCATCACACAATGTGACTTTTCCCTTTGACAGACTTAGAAGGCTGGGACGGGACAAGGTGGCATCCCTGCCGCTGGGCAATGGCTTAAGAAGCATGAAGACAGGGTTGGGGTGGGGCAAGTGCTCTGAGAGGCAGCCAATGAGGAGTGCAGCAGGCATGGAGTGAGTGCATTCCTGGGCAGGTCTGGGCCATTCTCTTTATGATTTTGGTTCCAGAAACAGCATGAAACCTCAGTTATGGCAGCATCTGGATTCGGATGTAAAACCTCAGGTTGGATTATTGAAATTCACTACAAACCGAAGGTTCAAACTGGTGTTTGGCAAGAGAAACTGCAAGTCTCTTCTGCCACAAAACCATGGTTTCACGCATTCAGATGTACAGGGATTCCAACCTCTGCCCCATTCAACTCTGGTTTGGTGTTATGTGTGAATGGTTCCATTGACTACATGATTGGTTCCATTGTGAATGTGTGAATGTGTGAATGGTCCATGTGTGAATGGTTCCATTGACTACATGACCACAAACTCTTAAGTAGAAAGATGTAGTATCACTGGCTGACATTGCCTAACTTGTCCTTTTAATTTCAATGGGACAACTTCAAGTCATTTTCCTCAGTATTTCAGTCACTGAATTCAATTATGCCACTGACCTGCATCCTTGTGCTGAGTTGCATGCATAAGAATATAATGTTTTCATTAAGGCCATGCCTGTATGTATTCTGCAGTTGTACCACAGAAGTGGGCTCTAGCCCTCAAAGTGTGTACATTTCCACTGGCATCAATAGCACAAATAGCTCTTTGCCTACTAAATGCTCTTTGCCTTCAACATAAATGTTGTTTATGTTTTGAATGTGACTTGCCGGAACGGAGGCATTCTGCTGCTGTTGAGCAGCTAGGCTGGAAAGCTCCCATGAGAACCAAGCCCTGAATCTGAATTAATCTATTTTTATCACAGAGCCCTGTCAGTACCTTATATTGGTTAGAAGTATTGTTCTCTTGGTATCCTACAAAGGGTGTTGGCCCAACTGAGGTTTCCCTCTTCATTTAGAGGATTGTATCAGACTCTGGCATACTCACTCCATTTTTCACAAGCCAGCTTTCTTGCCCACTGGATCTGCCCAAGAAGGCAGCAACAACATAGAGCAGGCATCCCCAAACTGCGGCCCTCCAGATGTTGATGAACTACAACTCCCAGCATCCCTAGATACAATTTTATGTGGCTGGGTATGCTGGAAGTTGTAGTTCAGCAACATCTGGAGGGCCGCAGTTTGGGGATGCCTGACATAGAGAAAGTTCTGGTACCATACAGACAAACTGGCTTCCTGTTGTCACACACTTGCCTAGGACAACAGTCTCCAACTTCCTCCCTTCCTCCTGTTCCAAATCTATTGAAGTGGCCTCAGAAGTGCTAGGGAGTAGTGGTGTGCATGGAACAAGCACCTGATGGTTCGAAGGGGGCGGGATCTCTTTAAGGGCGGGGAGGGTGCTCTTACCTCTCCTGCTGCATTTCCCTCACTGGCGTTTCCCTCACTCCCTGTTAAAACGGTCCAGCAAGGCGGCAGCGTACCTCCTGGCCACTCCAGTGCCTCCTCGGACCGGAAGTGACCATAAGTTGCCACTGCGTGTGTCATACAAGCTTTCATAGGCAAGAACTACTAAAATTCAGGTTTGGGACTTGCCACTACCTCTTTGGGTTCCTGACCACTGTTGTCCTGAATTTACCCACTGCTGACATTTTGAGGGTAACACCTAGACATTTGTATTAAATTTCAGTATGTCAGTGGTGGCAGTAATATTGTGCAGAGAGAACAGAGGGCAAGGAAGAGGAATGCAGCCTTCATGGGGCAGTAGCCAGTGGGAAGATAAATACTGAGGTTATTCACACACTCAAAAACTGTGTTTTATCTGGGTTTGGGAACTCTGTGTACTCCTAATTTTCAGTTGAGTGGAAGCAAGGTAAGAGGAAAACCTGCATAGTGGTTAGAGTGTGGGACTAGGACCAGGAAGACCCAAGTTCAAATCCCCATTCAACCATGAAAACTCACTGGGTGAAACCTCACTTAGCCAGTCATGTAGCTCTCAGCCTAACCTACCTCACAGGGTTGGTGTGAGGATAAAAATAACCATGTAGGTGGGATATAAATGTAATAAATAGATAAAGAAAATAAGTAAGTGATTGTGTGGAAGCAAGGTAGGAGGAAATCCAGGGTAGCTTTTCTTCCTACCTTGCTTCCACACAATCACTTTTACTCAGCTTCTCCTCTGACCTTGCTTCGACACAACTGGAAACTGGAAGCACATACAGCTTCTAAGTCCGGGTAGAACACAGTTTTTTATTGTGTGAATTACCTCACTGTGAATATGCATCAGCACATAGTACATGCTCTGTCTTCCACAGTACTAGTGCAGCGAAACATAGAAGTAATTAATTCAAGAGACTTCCCAGAGATGGAGAAATTACCCGCAGCTGGCCTCCTCCCAACCCATAAACAGTTTAAGATGGAATACTTGGAGTTACAGCCACTTCACTCCCATTGACTTCACTGAATCTAAATCAGCTCAATCCAACTACAAAGACTAAGCTAATTTGTGGATTGGTCTGCCTGGCTCCTAATTCTGAACTTGTACCTTTATTTCAACTTGGGTCAATTTTTTAGACTGTGTTTTCCCTCTGTGAATTCATCCATTTGTTTGCAATTTGGGCAATATGTGCTCACCATTCTATGTTATGTTATGCTTCTCTACGGCATGGGCAAAACCCCAAACTGCCTTAAGTATAGGTGCAACATGCAAAACGGCGTCTGGAAAATATATCGTTCTCCTTCCATCTGGAAATGGCTAGGGATGATTTGCTTGTTCTTGTAGCTCACATGCTGGACGCCTATGCTTCAAGGGTGACTTACCCCCCAAATCTCAGTATTTTGTTTTTGCATGGGTTTACTTTCTCCATATTGATTCATCAGAAATGTTTTCACAGTGAAATCATTTTTTCCATGAATTGACTCAGAGAGAAGTTATTCTAACAGAAGAATGGCAGGGAAGAAGGGAAGAAAGAAGGGAAGAAGGAGAGAAAGAGAGAAAAAAGCTTATAATTTTGTAAACAGAGGCTGGAAGGAGGCACTTTGTGTCAGATTTCTGGGCACCACATCAGAGATTTCTGGAAAACTCTACTGGCAACATTGAGAAAACCAGCAAAAATGAAAATATTTCCACTGGAGGATTCAGTGATCCAGTGGTCATTGTGGCTATCATGCTTCTGTCAAAAATGTCAACAGCTTATGAAAAATGCTAGAAAGGGTTAAACAACATCACATATGTGTGTATGTGACTGTGCTGTCCATTGCCTTTCATGGTCACATCAAGATTTCCAAAAGAAGTAACATCAGGGTTTTTCTGGAGATTGTAATTCTTTGATCACAGAAATTACCCAGAATTCTGACTGAATATTATGATGGCTATGTTGCTGACCAGCACTACTTTTCAGTGCACACTTCATCCTCGGTAGCTGAGTTGCAAGCAAACTTTGGGAATTACAGTGTAGTGCCCCTCAATTACAATTAACACTTTGTGCCGTTCCACTATAATCAGTGTTGCTTCTGTTCAGTATTTGGTGCTTATGATACTGTATATATGCCTTTTCTCTTCTGAAATGATTAAACTTTGTAGATGTTGTTAATGGATGTGAGGGCGATCTGGCTGTGACATCTGCTGCCCCATTGATTGCCAGGGTTGATTCGGCTGATGTTGTTAACTAATAATGCCAAATTTGGTATATGGGCCTAATCCTCATCCTGTCTAGCCTAATCCTAAACCTGTTTACTTTGAAGTAAGCCCCGCTGATTTTAATAAGACTTTCCTCTGAGTAAACAGGGTCTAGCCTGCAGATCTCAATTCTGGGCCAACACAAATATCTGTACTGGCCCAGGAGCTAAGATGAGCAGACCAAGATATCAGGGAGGAGAGGAGACGGAATAATGTTCTGATGCAAGTCACCTAATATGACTTGGTTCAGATTGTCCTAGTCCTGTCATACAGACAACTAAGATCTGAGGAATCAATGCCATCAACAAGCTGGAGAGGGGCATGCAATTTCCAGATTTTTTGTACCCACTAGGGCTGCACCAGCTTTTAAAAATCTCCATGTGCATGCTCCATGTGCAAGGCTTTAAAAATACCAAGTCTTTAAAATATTACCAGTCAGCAGCTGATTGGCCGCAATGAGGGGCAGAGCTTTCAACAGGGGTTTAAAAGTAATCTTCACTTCCAAACTCAGACATAAGTCTTATTGAAATCAATGGGACTTGCTTCAAAGTAAATAGGTTTAGGATCAGGCTATGGAGCCCCAGGGTGTCATCGTGCAATACCTGTGCTTAAAGGAAGATATTGTGGGCCTCATATTTCCACTGTGTATATTAAATATGTCTGAAGAACATCCCACTCCCAATGACTTGGAGCAAATCAGTTCTGAGGATTGGACTCCCCATCTTTTCAGAAGGATAAGGTTCAGACACCTATTTTCTATTTTATTTATCATATTTATATACCTACCTATCTACCTACCTCCTTCCCTCCCCCCCATATATGACACCTATGCTATCATAGATGTCATGAATAGCACTCAGGTGCTCAATGTGACTCAGCAATATGATGCAATATTTCACAATATCAAGATGCTACTGACTTCTGACTCTATTATCATTCATTACGATGAGCAGAGGCTTCTGTCCATTAAAGAGAAGATCCCTTTTATTTCAGATAATTTTATTAGGCAGTGCCAGGAAGGTTTAAGGAAACATGGGATCAAGGCTAATGTGGAATGCCAAACAGCTAAGACTTTGAAGCAACAGTTAGTAAGATCAAGATTACAGGGTGGGGGGAGTGTGAAACCAAAGCCTGTCCAGTATGGGAAAATGGGGAAGGGAGTTGTAAACAGAAAGGAGTTGTTTACAAAATCACTTGTGTGGAATGCGGCAAATGCTATATAGGAGAAACTGGAAGACATTTAGTCACCAGATTTAAAGAACATTTAGCAGACTCGAAATACATAAATAGGGAAAGACCGTGGTCAACGCATATGAAAAATAAACATGATGGAGTAACAATGCCACTTAAGGTTTGCATTCTGGAGTCAAAACATTGCATGCTTAAAAGAAAGATTAGAGAAGTGTTATATTAAGACAAACTGAGACCTGAGGTTAATGGCAAGGAAGTACTGAAAGAAACTCTGAAGTACATACAGGTAGGTCATTAAAGGGTGCATAAAGGAATTTGTTCTCTTACCCTCCCCACCACTCCCTGTTTCTTCCCTTGTTAGTGATAAGCAGGCATAGCTGTGTGTTATCTGTCTCTTGATTTGATTGGGGAAAGTTTCAAATATAAGAATGCGGATTAAATAGTGGAATATCAAGTGCTGAGGCTGACGTGTTTACACTGAAACGTTTGTTTTAAGTTTTACTTATGTTTTAATTCTATTTTTGCATAATAAAGAAGGTCTGGAGAGGAACATAATCGCAGATTCATCATACGTATTGTGTCGCCTATATACCAATTAATTAAATGTCTAGATTGATAAAAGAAGCTTTGGCTGTTGTTGCAGGAGTAAATAAATGTCACTGTTGTACATTTGAAATCTAAGGGGACATAAGCCACTTTTTGGGGTTTTCTGTAAAGACAAACCAACATGTCATATTTTGTCTCCCCATAGGCAGCACTGGTGCATAATGCATAATGCATACAACTCACATACAAACTGGAAGAAAAGATTGCAGATGCTGACACATTAAGCAGTCTCATGCTGCAGATACCCAATTGTGCTATCACGTCCAATTCTTATGACAGAATCCATGTCAGAAGCCTCTCTTCTGACCAGATTGATTGCCAGGATGAAGGCAAAAGATCCTATTCTGGCATGCATTCTCAGTTGGGCATGGAGTGACTGGTTCACTGAAAAACTGACTTAAGATTTCAGATCTTGTTCATTCCATCAGCATGAACAGTTGGGCCACAAAAGTCATCTATTAAAAGTCATCAGCTATTTAGAAGCAGGATGCTAGCTCCTGTGTTCAATTAAGAAGTGACTAGATTAAATCTTTCTAATTTCATGGATTTTTACTCCAAATGGCTTGAAGGAGCCATTGTCTCAGCTCCAACATTAACTGTTGCCATAATAGTTCTCTGCCTTACTCATGAATTACCAGCAGCCACAATAGTTTCAGACAATGACGGGGCACTTCCCTTTCCAAAATTTCACCAGCTGTGGTCTTATTAGGATTATCACCATTGCCTCCTGAAATCTCCAGACTGATGAGCAAGCTGAATGAATGGTCCGGAGTTTGCAGACAATGCATCAAAGATTATTGTTTCAGAAGCTAAGCAACAAGATTGGCAAGATTCCTGTTTGTGAAACATGCTTCTCCTTGCCCTACAATTGGGTCCTGCATAGCCAAGCGTTTTATGAGATCTCACCTCAGATATGCCTAGATTATGGCCACCCTGATCTTGCAGAAGACCTTCCATTCAAGAAATAGCAGGGGCTGGTCACTTTCTTAACATCCAAACTCTCTGCACCTTCTTTCCACAATGTTAACTTGAAGCTAAGCCACAGCAGGTTCCATATACAATTGTGAAGGCCACAGGGTCATATAACGTGCAGCTTGTGGATGGACTACTCTGGACCAGCAGCATGGATGCATATATGAACAACCTTTTATTTTTAGCTTATTAATATCTAATTACCAGCCCACAAACATCAGACATGAACTCTTCTGAAAAGTACCTCGGCCAGGCTGTGCATGTGAAGCACTGGAATTGAGCCCCCATGCCTAGCCCTGCTTTTTAACCGGGTGTTTAAAAACCTGTGGCTCACTTAACAATCAATTGATTTCACTTAACAACCAACCCAGACAATCAGCAGACGATTGTCTGGGTTAAGAGGCTTCCCCTGAGCCTGCTCCATTTCCAGTACTGCCTCTTTAAGAAACCTCACATTGAGGTCATGTGAGGAAATGGAAGAAATGATTTTAGTTCCCCAGAGTAAGCCTATGTAAGTGGATAGACATATATGATATCCTCAAGGGCCTGAATAGTTCTAGGCCTAGGTGGACTGAAAACTAGCGAGAGTTTTCAGATATCTCTATCTTTCCCCCACCCATTTAAATTTTGTGCACTTGGGTTTTTTGTGCACTTGGTTGTGAACAGTAAAATGGTGCTGCTGTTTTCACATATCCAAGAAGCAGTTCATCAGCATTCTGTACTGATGAACACTTTAATAAGATATGAGAAGTAAATGGAGAAATATTGCTTATTTGGGAGTGTGCATATGTTTGTATGTACATATTTTTCTTTTACGTAAGATGGACATAAAGGGCATCATCTTATGAAATGAAAGCATTTGAATGTTCCATTGATTCCATTGGTGAAGATTTAAGCACGTGTTTTGCTCTTCAGTGGGAAATCATTGAGCCCCGAGAGTGCTTTAGGTTGGGTGGATTTTGCCCAGAGTATTTTACTTCCTAGCACCCACAGAAAGTTGCACAAAGACTTTCTGAGTAAAATGCGTACTAATGCCGTGGTTTCATTTGTCAGTGTTCTCATTATTTGTTCCCTGGCTCTGATTACAGAATTTCCACACAGTTTTGTTCCCCCTTCAGAATAGTCTCCTGAGCTTTTGCCTCGAGTCCAGTCCTCCTCTTTCACCTATCCCAGCTCCACAATTCAGCTGTTAAAATATCCCTCACTGTAACAGAGACCCAAAGCTCCCAATGGACACCAACAGATGTCTTGATGGGCGATGAAAGCCGAGCCTGTGGTGCTGCCAGTGGAAATTGGCTCAGGTGGTTAATGCCGTCATCCATCAGGGTTCTGATAGCTGCCTGGCCATTGGCAAGAAGCCATGCACTTCACGCAACCAAAAGTGAAACATGAAGCTCCCATAGGGGGCTTAGGGGGGTGGGACTCCTCTTTCATCACTCTGTGCAGTGATCTAGAAGGCCACTCCAGTCAGATGGAGGCTACTGCCAGCAAAGTGGATCTTGGGCCAAAAAGCATTTTCCTCATCCCTTTGCTTGCATACCAAGACCTACGATTTTAAATTTTCAAATGTCTCACTCTTAAGCACATTGGCTTGGATGCTGCAAGCTCCACTGCTTTCTAACGGGACTTCTTTCCAAGCAATTTTTGTAGGATTACAGCTTAAAAGCATTCTGTTTTGGCAGCAGAGATGGGAAATAGTTGCTCATCTCTCCCACTCAGGCTCACACCCAGAGCCACGACACCATTTTCCACCCACCCTTTTGGTTCTTATGTTTGTCTTCCACACTTTGAAATGTTGATGTGTGTTAGTTTCAGTTCTGAGCATTCAGACTTCCAAATTAAACAGGTTGATGGTTGAGCTGCCAAACTCACCAAAAATGTCATGAGCCTTTGGCAAACCAAAACTAGCAATAAACCGTGTGCAAACAGCAAATATATACAAATTCAGAAATTAAATAATTCTATGTTTATATGTGTGTCCTAAATTCTTTAAATATATCTCTTAATAAACATACATATTTCAAAAGAACACCAAGAAAAACAACAAAAGAACACCAAGAAATGTCCAAAGCTGCCCAGAGCACAGAATAATGAAGATGGTAAAAGTGTTCCAATCATGCTTAATCAGTATGAAGGACTGTGATATGACAACAGAACACTAAAACGAGTTCACTATTTTCCAAAGTACATAAATTTATAGGAAATTTATAGAAATGTTATAGAAATGAAAAAAATTATAGAAAAGTTCCAGTCTTTTAAAATCAGCATAGAGAAATGTGCTGTAATGATAGACCGTTCTGTTATCTTGCAAGCTTCAAATAACAGAACGGACTATCATTATAGCACATTTCTCTGTGCTGATTTTAAAAGATTGGAACTTTGCCAACATTTCCTAAAAATTTATGTACTTTGGGAAATAGTGAACTCGTTTTGGTATTCTGTTGTAACATCACAGTCCTTCATACTGATTAAGCATGACTGGAACACTTTTACCATCTTCATTGTTCTGTGCTCTGGGCAGCTTTGGACATTTCTTGGTGTTCTTTTGAAATATGTATGTTTATTAAGAGATATATTTAAAGAATTTAGGACACACATATAAAAATATAATTATTTAATTTCTGAATTTGTATGTTTATATATATTTGCTGTTTGCACACAGTTTATTGCTAGTTTTGGTTTGTTCTTTACACATGTGGCCCTTTTGTTCCATGTTCCATGAGCCTTTGGCAGGCATTATAGTCAGTAATAAATATCTCAATGTCATTGTCATGTGCAAATAGGCAAGGATGCCCCTTGTTGCCCTTCCTATTCATCTTCAACTCTAGAACCTTTGTGTTTGCTATAAGAAACCACCCTGTTATAAAGGGATTGGGGATCAGAGTCAAATCAAATGATGGATGTATGCCGCAGGTGGTATTGCTCCCAGCGCCATGGTGATCTGGTAGCCATGGTAATCTGTTACAGGGGAATCAACAAGGATTCTTGTGGCATGTTTTAAGAATAACAGATTTATTTTAGCCTAAATTTGTGTGAACTAAAAAAAAAAGGTTTTTTTAATCATCCGATGCCCAGAGTAATATCCTCTGTCAAACTGAGCACAGAGAGAGTACCAAGAAAGAAGCACGGGGAGCCAAATGGCCATAAGATGTACAAGGCATAATCTGCAGCAATCTATATATACAATTCTCTACGGTGTACCCATGGCCGTGGCTAATCCCATGCATGGCAGCTCTCGCCAGAACAGAGCAAAGCACAGCAGGGGGAGCCTCTCTCCGAACCAGCCTGCCGAGGAAGGAGGTCGGTCAAGGAGGTGGAGGAGGCACCACTGTGAACTGGCAGTTGAAGGGATGGGGGTGAGAACGAACTGGCTGAAGGGATGGGGATGAAATGAAGACGGGGCAGGGAGCCGGATCAGTTGAGGGGGTGGGGGTGGGGAGACAGGAAGAACTAGGGGCTCAGATGCTCTGCTCCGGGTCAGCTAGTTTTATATAAAGCTTCAACATATACGCAAGGGGTGGCCAGCCTGAGACTCTACAGATGTTGTTGAACTACAGCTCCCATAATCCCCAGCTGCAATAAATTGCAGGTAGCTCACCCCTGGTAAACATGGGAGGCATAGGGACCATTCACAACAGTGGGAAAGTCATTATCATGCAACCATCCTAGCTTTCGCACTCTAGTCTCTCTTTGAGATTCTGTTGCTGAAGAGTGGTGATTTTCAGGTTAGTGGCAGAATGTCCTAGGAGACTGCAATATTCTCCTGTTCTTTTCTGAAGGCAGAGGTGCACCTAGGTAATTTTGGAGCCTGGACCTAAAGGCCTTTGGAGCCCTCCCGCCCCAGCAAATATAAGCATAATTATGCTCTGCCAGGCAACCACACCATCCAGGACAGACTAAAGAGGATTTGGCGGGCCCCAGGGGCTGTGGAGGCCCTGGACTTTGCCCCAAGGTCCAGGAGTAAGAGTGCCTCTGTCTGAAGGTTGCTATTTTAATGTCTGAGTTACATCCAGCTCTTCTTTTGCATAGAGACTGCACCACAACTGGCCCGTTTCTCTTAGAAGCAGAACAGTATCGCTGGGCTGTATTGATGGTACATTTCAAGCTGGAGGATGAGCAAGTGAATGAGCTGCTGATGGTACAGCTAAAGTTATTAGGTCCTATAACACAGCATTAGGCAGAGGCGTAGTGAGGAGAGAGGGGGCCCGTGTTCGCCCCTCTCCCCGGCAGCCCCTCAGAGTGTGGAAGATAATGAAGAAAACATGGAGGGGTGGAGCTGGGGGGCCCTCAGGAGCTGGGGGGCCTGGGGTCTTTGAACCCACCTGCTCAATTATAGCTACACCCCTGGCATGTGGTTTCCCTTCTTCCTGATAAACACTGGGAAGCAGCTTCTCCTTCTCCCCAGTTTCCCTTCTCATCATCTATCTTGCGCCCTCGTGGAGAGCCTGCTGCGGGGACTCCCAAGTCAGTTCCTGCAGCAGGCTTTCAAAGGATCATGCAGGATCCAAAGGAGGCTACCTGCAGGCAGCCTCCTTAGGTCCCTGTGTGCCCATTTCTGCTTTCTCTCCTTTAGTTTCCCCTCCTTCTCTTCCTCCCCTTGCCAGCCCCTGTTGCTCCCCTTCTCCCTGTTCTCCTCCCCCATCATCTTGACTGAAAGGAGGGGTGCCCCTCCCTCTTAGGCCCATCTGGTGGTTTCTACTTTCCCTTCTCTCCTTGCCTTTGAAAAGGTAAGGCACAGAGAACAGAACAACAGGAAGTTTCTCTGTTCCCCACCTCTTGCCTTTTGAAAGGGCAGAGAGAGTGGGGAAGATAGCAGTGGTGGCCCAGCAGGCCTGAGAGGAAGTGAGAGGCCCACTGAGGTGGTGGCGGTGGTGGTGGCAGAGGAAGTGGCAGCAGCCGGGTGCCTGGAGCACCATCTGGAGCACCACCTGATGGCAGCAGGGAGAAATGGATGGAGGGGGGCATCTTCCTACCCCATCAGTACCCCAATAATTTGCCATGACCACCATACCTCATCGAGGGACCATCTCTGCAGTCTTCTGGCTGCTATGCCACACCAGGGCAATAGTTTCCAGAACACTTAAACCTTTTAAACAACAGTAAACTGGAGGCAAAGGAACCCATGCCAGCCAATATAGCAGTTTTCTTTTGAGTCAGCAGCCTGCTTCAGGAATACTTCCAGCACTCGAACACTCCTTGCCACCTTCCATTCTGAAGTTAGCTTAGGCCATATAGCAAAGCCTGAAGTTACCACCGCTTTAAGTGTACCTCAAATGCTGCAATGTCTGTTTAAGCTTAGCCAAGAGACTGTCTGGCGTACCGCAGTCATGCCAGCCTGACAGGCCAAATGGTTCAGGTCAGATGTCGAAGGTAGTTTTTCATTTGAGTTTATGTTACTTTGTGTTTGTTGAAACCCACAGGGCTGACCACATACAATCCAAATCCCCTGAGGAATGTTGCCGAGTTAGGTGCTTTGTATCTCTCTTGATGTCATTTCATTTTGTTTTTTGCATCAGGCTTTTGTTTTGAGTTTGCTTGCTTCCTATAGCAGAAACCATAATGTAAAGAAATCTATTTGCTTAGGGAAACATGTACTTAAGACCTTCAGAGCAATTTCCCTTGAGCGGGGGGTGGGGGGAATCAAAAGCTGTATTTATAAAAAGAACTCAGGGTTGGAAACCCTGGGATAATAGCTTCAGGCCATACCAATGAGCAGTCTAATCCACAATTGTAGTCACTAGTGGTCCATCAAGTCAGGACACTATAATGCTGACCTCTTGGCTTCTGCTGCACCCAATTTAGTATGGATGCAAGGCAGAGATTTGTTCAGAATGAGATCTACAATCCTTTGGACACAACTAGGAATGTAGGTAAGCAAATGAACAGGGAGAATACCCTCCATACTATCCACAAATCCAGGGCTGCACAACTTTGGCCTTCCTGCAGATGCTGATTTACAAATCCTATAACCACTGACTATTGGCCACTGTGGCTGGGGATGTTGGGAATTGTAGTCCAACAATAGCTGGAAGACCAGTTGTGCAATTCTGCATTAGTTTGTCAAGAGAAAGCTCTTCTTTTGCTCCTAAGATTCCCCCGAGGGGATATGTGTATCTTTTCCCCTAACACCAGATTGTGCAATTGTCCCATGCTCAACACTTACAGAGATCTCGGGAGCTGCTGTGCTAAGTTGATTTGGGGCTGATTGCATAGTAAGTGAAATAGTCTTGATGGTATTTGGTCGTGCATGTTTGCGAATGTGCTAAATTCCTTGTGCTAAGCAAAAGTCATCTTAGTTTATAGCAAAAGCTGTTTGAGTAATGTTCTGCAAAGGCCATCAGTACACAGGATCTCCTTCTGCATCCATCATTTTCACTTGAAAACAAGTTGTTCTAGTAAGAACTAATCAGCCTACTTTCCTTTCACTGTGTCTACAACTGGACTAAATTTGGTTCAAATTGAGGTCAAGTTAGATATCTTGCACCTCAAATGTTCATGTGTCCACCATCTTGGATCAGGGTGGATGAAATCATTACAAACTACACCATTGAGGTGTCCCTGTGTGTCACTCACTACAACTGTACCAAATTTGGTTCAAATCAGTTAGAAAGTCCTCAAGCTAGTGCACTTGTGCCTCAAAAGTTCACACATCCACCATCTTGGATCAGGGTGGATGACATAATCACAAACTGCACCACTGGGGCATCCCTGTGTGTCCCTACAGCTGTAGCAAATTTGGTTCTAATCGGTTATGTGGTTCACAAGTTAGCCCACTTGCGCCTCAAAAGTTCATGTGTCTACCATCTTGGATTGGGATGGATGATATCATCACAAACAACGCCATTGAGGTGTCCCTATGTGTCCCTACAACTGTACCCAATTTTGTTCATATTGGTCCAGGTGTTGCGAAGTTGACGGAGGAGGGACACACGGATGGACACAGGGACAGACATCGAGAAAGCTGGGTGATCTCATAAGCCTACTGGAAAGTGAGCTAAAAAATGAGTCATATGAAAGCTAACTTCTCAGAGGATACTGAGTGGAGCTCCCTTATCCCCATTAATAAGGAGATATTTTTTTTAAAAAACCCTCCTGCTTTTTCTTTTAACGAATCCTCTTTGTGTGTCAGTGGTTAGAATTTGCCCACTGCAACTATTGTGTCCTCACTAGGCTATGTCAGCTACAAAAGACTGTCTTCTACTTTGGAACCTACAAGAGCCACCTAATGGCGCAGCAGGGAAATAGCTTGCCTAGGGAGCAAGAGGTTGCTTGATTGAATCCTCACTGGTATGTTTCCCAGACTATGGGAAACACTTATATTGGGCAGCAGCGATATAGGAGGGTGCTGAAAGGCATAATCTCATACTGCGTGGGAGATGGCAATGGTAAACCCCTCCTGTATTCTACCAAAGAAAACCACCGGGCTCTGTGGTCACCAGGAGTCAACACCGATTCAATGGCACAGCTTTACAGACCTACAAAGTGTTTTTATTGCAGTTGCTAAAGACCATGGCTAAAGAAATAACAAGACTAGTTTTCTACTGTCAAGATAAAATAATAATTGAAGTGAATATAAGTTTAATGGCTGAAATCGAGGCTGACTTTGGGCATGTTGAATATGTAATCGGGAGTGTATGTGTATGTAATTGGGAGAAGCCATTTTCCCCAACCCCCTTCCTTCTCGCAGCCCTCAAGGATATACATTTGGAGGCACAGAGGGCTGCAGAGGAAAGGCGGTATTGGCAAAAAACCCAACCTCTCACCTATTGTACATGTGAAATGTTATTCTATGCATGCAAGGGTAGTCTGGATCAATAACAATAACAGTACTCTCTCTGTGTGTAAACATTTTAATATTGAAAAAATGTTGTAATATTTTAATACTGGAGACAGATTGTATTGCAAGTTTTTGATTTATGCCCCAAACCTGAAAACCTATGTTGATTGGAAGTGATAAAGGAACAGTGTTTACACACCATACGCTGGACGTCCTCAACTGAGCACTTTCGGCTCAGAGTCAAGTGGCAAAAGGTTTACCAAACCACCTCCATTATCTTCCTTCACTACTGTTGCCTCATTTACAGTGGTGGTTGATGATGGTGGTGCTGTTCCCAGAGAACAATGTTACATCATCACATTGGCTGACATGATGCACAATCTAATGGAGCCGAAAGGTTCCATGCAGTGAAAATCATGTCCTTTATTTGCCCCAGTGGGCTAAACTGATGGGAGAAACTGTGGCTGGGAGGGGAAAAAACCCACTAACTCATAGAATACTGACTGATAAAATAATGGTTTTATTGAAATGAATTAACAGCAGTTTAATTTATCCTTATATTGTAAAACACTTAATGCTTGAATAAACAAAGGAACTTAGATGCATGCTTGAAAAAGAAAGATAATCCTCTATAATAAAGAGGTTGAGTGTGTGCCCGTGTCCCTGCCTGTGTCTTTCTCAGCCGTTCTGGGCATGCGCTCAGAACGTCATGGGCTCCGCGCATGCCCAGAATGTCCGAGAAAGATACGGCCGCAGGGACACGGTGGCCATGTTGTTTCCAGGCCAGACGGAGGAGAAGCGGGAGGGAAGAAGCGGCAGCGGCGGAAGGAGCCCTGCCGTTAAAACGAACATCGGGACATGGAGGAGGAGAAGAGGGGAACGGGGAGGGAAGAGACGGCAGCGGCGGAAGGAGCCCTGCCTTTAAAAAGGACATCGGGACCGGGAGGAGGAGAACCAAGGACCGGGGAGGGCAGAGGCGGCAGCGGCGGGACCAGCCCAGCCGCAAAACCAGCCATGGGCACCGGGAGGAGGAGAACCGAGGAACGAGGAAGGCAGAGGTGGCAGTGGCAAAGGAGAACAAGTGGGAACCGGGGAGAACGAAGGAGAACAAGCGGGAAGGAGAACAAGCGGGAAAACGAAGGAGAACAAGTGGGAACCGCGGAGGGCAGAGGCGGCAGTGATGAAGGAGAACAAGCGGGAACTGGTGAGTGGGGCCCATGGCGGCGGCGGCTGCGGCGGGGCGACGGTTGGTGGATGCGGGGCTTGTCCGGCAGCGGAAGGGCAGCCCGCAGTGGGCCCCGATACCAGGGGCTGAAGGTGGGAATGGGGGGAGCGGTGGCTGTCCGGCAGCCGCCCGCAATGCCAAACAAGCGGCGGCAGCGGCCATGGCAGGCCGCGTGGCGTGGCAGGCCCGCTGCGGCCGGCATCGGATCCAGTCGCCGCCTCCTGCTGCTGCTTCACCACCGCTTCCAAAGTAAACTGTTTGCCGCCCGGGAGGAGGAGCGGCGGGCCGGCAAGAAAAAAAAATCAAGGGGGGAAGGGAGAAAGGGCAGGGGGGAGGGGCAAGAGGGGGGGCAAGGGCAAGAGGGAGTGGGGCGGGGGAGGGGCAAGGGCAAGAGGGAATGGGGCAGGGGAAAGGGGCAAGAGGGACTGGGACAGGAGGGTGAGAGGGAGGGGAGGGTGAGAGAGAGGGGTGGGAGGGGGAGGGAGGGCAAGAGATTGGGGTGGGAGGGAGGGGAAGAGAGGCAACAGTGTGGGGCCAGAGGAGGCGGTGGGCCCAGCTGGGTGGAGGAGAGGGGAAAAATGTAACCCAACTAGCGCCCGTTATTTTAACGGGCTTAAAAATACTAGTACAACATAATAAGCTTCATACAACTAAGCAGTTAAATCAGACTCTTTTCCCTCTGTAGAATCCAGAGGAAAAAGTTGTGGCACACAAGGACCAGGCAGTGGAGTATAATCAAGAATGTTAATACAGTAGTTCAATGATTTACAGAAAGGCTGTTTGTCTGCTCTAGCTCCAGTCTAAAACTGGACTACATAGCAACTAAAGCACCATTCATGAGCTGGCCTGGATCAAGGAAAGGGTTATCCAGAAACCTCCTCCTCCATAGATTCGTTGGAAGCTCTACTTGTTCCCAGAAACAGACAGTATTGAAGAAAATTCAGTCAAAATACAAACAGATAAAATTTGAGATCTACTAATCTTCAGGCTGAAGAGTCTCTAGAACTCTCAACAGTTAGATGCAATCTATTAATATTACCAAAATGTTACAGCAAAAATAAAAGTTTGGCTAAGAGGAGGGAAAGCAAGGAAAGGTGGAGAGAGAACTCATCAAAGAAGCTTCGCTTCATCCTGAAAAACTATTAGCCCCCCAAAGGAAAAGATCACACAGAAGCTGTGTTCTCACTAGGGGTGTGCACGGAACCGGCTGGTCCAGTTCAGTTTGAGTCTGGACTGGACCCGAACCGAACCAGTTCAGTCCAGCAGCCCCTCAAACCGCCCCCCCCCCCGGTCAACACCAGGGGGGTTCGTGAACATTTTTAATTTTTTTTTAAACTTACCCCCTTTGGGGGAGTTGTTGGAGGGGGGGTCCGTGGAGGTTCCTCCTCCCGCCGCCGAGGTTCCCCCTCCCCCGCTGGCCTCCCTTCATACCTATACTGGGTCACGCAGAGACCACTTGCGCAGGCACAGCGGCCTCCAAAATGGCCACCGTGCCGGCCTGAACGGGCCAAAGAGCTGGCCAAATGGCTGGTATAGGCATGAAGGCAGGCTGGCAGGGGGAGGGGGAACCTCCGTGGACCCCCCTCCCCCACCCCGCCGCCTCCAACAACTCCCCCAAAGGGGATAAGTTAAAAATTTTTTTTTTAAAAAAAGGCCACGAACCCACCGAACAGTCGGGGTATGTGTGTTCGGTCTGGGGTTGGACCGAACAGGGGATGTTTCAGTTCGACTCCAAACAGTCAAACCGAACTCATTTGACGTCAAACACGTCTGCACATCCCTAGTTCTCAATCCATCAAAGGCCCCCGAAAGGATTCCCTAACATACCAGATCAGACATTATGGCCTATTACCCCAACCTTTTAGGCTTCTCATTGGCTTGTTTATATCTTAGCTACCCAGCCATCTTCATATCAATCAATAAAATAATTTTTTAATAGAGTAATGATGACTCAGCATTTTCAAATACCATCCTTTTTTCCCTCAAATTTTCCATTGTGGGTGCACAAGCGAGCTCAGGTAGTTACAATCAATGTATCAGGAAGGTTGGTTATCTATTCTGGCCCCTGTGATCCTCTCATGGTAGCATATGTTCAGGCAGCAATGGGACAGTCAAGATCTTTCCACTGGCTTCCATTGAAATGTCCATACAACCGAGTTAACCCATCCAGTAGCAGCATTGTTCTCACTCCATCAAACTACTGACTTGGCTGAAAAGCAAATAATGGCTCCAAACTGTCAGTTCTTGACACAGGCTACCTAAGATGGATCCTTTCCGGTCAAGTCTTCTTCCAGGCACATCTAGGTGGAATTATCACCTGATCTTCATGGGGCTGCAGCAATACAGCAAGATAAGTCCTGATGCTTTTAAAATCTGGTGGCTGCGGAAGCCACATTACTGAATGTATCCTCATTCACATCAATGGGAATAAATATGATAATGCTGCTTCCATAGCCTCTGGGTTTTAAAAGGGTTCGGACTAGTGTTCCCTCTAACAGGGATTCCCAGATTATAACTGATTGCCAGGAGATTTAGGACGAAAAACCGGAAGCACTATTTCACACAACACATAATCAACTTGTGGAATTCTCTGCCACAAGATGTGGTGACTGTCAACAATCTGGATGGCTTTAAGAGGGGTTTGGATAACTTCATGGTGGAGAGGTCTATCAATGGCTACTAGTCGGATGGCTATAGGCCACCCCCAGCCTCAAAGGCAGGATGCCTCTGAGTACCAGTTGCAGGAGAACAGCAGGAGAAAGGGCATACCCTGCCTGTAGGCTTCCAGCGGCATCTGGTGGGCCACTGTGTGAAACAGGATGCTGGACTAGATGGTCCTTGGGCCTGATCCAGCAGGGCTGTTCTTATGTCCTTACATATTTTTGACTACAACTCTCCTAATCCCCAAACAAAGGCTATTGTGGCTGGGGATGGTAGGAATTGTAGTCAACAACATCCGGGAATCCCTGTTAGAGGGAACACTAGTTAGGACTTATCTTGTGGTTTTGCTGCAGCCCCACATGGAGCCTTATGGCTTGTTGGACGGTGCAGCACATTGGCCACTGGGGACCTCCAAGGTGAGGAGATGGCAGCCTTCATGCCAAAAGGAGCACTGAGACTTGTGGTGAGCTTTGCTCCCATCCCCAGTTTTGCCCACACACCCTTATCACTGCCAAAATACTCCACTTCTGCTGCCTGCTACTGAAAATGGGGGGAGTATTTAGAGAGAGAGGTGATCTCTGTCTCAAATCACACTCAACACTCTTAAACAAAAGCATTAGGCAATCATAAATGGGGTAGGACAAGCATCCTACCCAGCTTTGGGAGCGGTGCGTGCTCCCACTTTTTGATCGTATGCAAGTAAAAATCAAGGTAGGAGGAGGGGAAGTGACCGTGCTGGGTTTTCCTCCTACCTCATTAAACTGCTGGGCAGGACAGCACCATCCGACCCAGTGTGAGGCTTCCACAAAATCACTTCCCCTCCTCTGACTTAGGTTTTTACTTGCACATGATCAAAAATCAGGAGTGCACACAGCTCCTGAAGCTGGGTAGGACAGTAGGACAGTTGCTGCTTTAATAGTTGTGTGCTTGCATAAAATCTCTGATTAGAAATCAACATATATGAATAGATAATGAAGGCTCTCCTTTTCCCGTTAACCTGCTTAGTTCCCTGAAGTGTCCAACTCACAATGGGTCTTGTTGATGTTATTCAGAGTGCTCAGCCCAAGTTTTCCTCCACTTGCGTTCCAGCTGTCTCCCAGCTTGCTCCATCACCCTCAGCTCACATATATGCCAATATACCAAGGTACTTCACGGGTTCCACTTTGCGGGAGAGGGCACTTGGGAGCAATCGTGTCAACCACTTGTGCTATCTCTCTATTGCAGAGAGCAACTAGAGCTTTGACAGAAGCGCCTGCCATACCAGCTGGAGAATCCCCCAGAGCCTTCAGGAAACCATTGGAGCCCATCAAGCTCCAGGGGTGGACCATTTTAATAGGTCCCCCACCCTTTCAGAGTGGTATAGCTGCTGAAACTCTACAGAAGGAAGTGATCTGACCATGACAAGGTCACAGATGACACAGCCCCCACTTTCAAATCACCATCCTTCTGCCCATTTTGGGGGAAAAAACAGATCTGGAGTGTTCCCCAATAAATGTATTGGGCCAACATGTTGGGACAGCCCCATGGTTGTCTTGGCGGCCATGAAGTCTTGAGCTGCACCAGATAAGGCAGCCTCAGCATGGATGCTGAAATCACCCAGAACAATAATTCTGGGAGTCCTTAACACCAAATCCGAGACTACCTCTGAGAACTCAGGCAGGGAGACAGCTGGGCATTTGGGTGGGCAGTACACCAACAGAATCCTGTCCTGAGAGCCCAACACCAGGTACAAACACTCTGAATTGGACAGGGGGCCTAGAGAAGAAAACAGCGCTTTCATAAATTACAGTGATCCCTCCTCCCCAGCCCTCCAGCCTATGCTGATGCTACACTAAATACCCAGGGGATACAGCTGAGAAAGACTAATCCCTCTCAGCTCCCGCATGCAGGTCTCCATAATACAGACCAGGTCAGCCCCTTCCTCTAGAATTAAATCATGGATGAGAGAGATTTTATTCTGGACCAACCTGGCAGTAAACAGCAACACCAGCAGGCCAAAGGACAAGCTGGTCAGGCAGCCAGGACACGAATAAGATGTTGAGCCACTTTCCCCCTCTCCTGATGTAAACGAGGCCCCACGCCATACCTTCCCCTACTTGCAACCACTCTAATTGAAGCACTCCACAGGTTCAGCACATCTTCACTCAGGCACATAATTAGACAGCTAAAACTGTACTCCCAGCAAACAGAGTAGAGCCTTCACCTTCATGGTTCCCAAAGGGGCAAACCACTTTGGTGTCACCACTTTGGTGGTGACCCCACCAGCAAACTCGCCACTATGGCAACGTGTTGGAGATGGACTTCCAGTGCATTGACCTTTTGCACCAACTATCCTAATGACCACTAGGGGCACTGGGAGTAGAGACAGTGAGTGAGGGTCTCCTTAACTGTTCTACCTGTCTCTACTCTATGACCCCTGATCTGAATCCTCCGCACTTCCTGTGCTGAGTCATGGTCCTTCCTTTCCTCCTAGAGAGAAGATAGAAACATCTCTCTCCCTCCTTACCTATTCATTATGTAGTCCTTTAGATTAGGGTTAGGCCTTTCCTATCCAAGTGTACTTAACCAATAAATACTTAGTATTTAGTTCTACAAGGATCTCCATGTGTTTTCTCTAAATAGCTGCAACAACTAAACCATCCTCTGCTACCTACTCTGTAACTGGAGTATGTGCTCATTCCTCAGTGCTCTGCTGTTTTTACCTATTGAGGGTAAAAATTAACAACCTCTAACACAGCGTGCTCTTTTATACTGCCAGGCCAGGAAATCATGCAAGGCCCAGCAGAAACTGCAGAGTCAGCCCACTGGAGCCTCCTGGAAGCTGCAGCTCTGCCACCAACAGAGGCCTGTTGCTCCCAAAGATAGAGAGAGCCTAAGGAAAGGCAGCTGCTGGTATTTCCCTCAAGCTCTCCTCACCATCTTCCAGGGCAGGGTGGCACAGGGTAGATTATACGCTCCTTTACTCTCTCTTCTTCCCTCGGCTGTAGCTGGGGTCACAGAGCCCAGGACAGTGTGCTCTTTTAGTCTGCCAGCCCAGGAAATGATGCAAAATGATCTGAGCCCTATCTTGGAGATGCCCTCCCTAGCATCTCCAAGATAAGGTTGAGAGAGACTCCTGCCTGTAACCTTGGAGAAGCCGCTGCCGGTTTGTGTAGGCAATACTGAGCTAGATGGACCAAGGGTCTGACTTGGTATAAGGCAGTCTCCTATGTTCCTATGCCCAGCAGAAGCTGCGGAGTAAGCACTCTGGCCCCTCCTGGAAGTGGCAGCACCATTCTGAATCATTTGAGGAATTCCCCACTAATTTTATTAAACTTCCCCCATCAAATGTAATATAACCCATATCTTCAATCTCCAAAACAATTTTTTCTCCCCCTTTCTTCTCCTCTTCAAACATTTGAGTGAGGAGTTGCTCCTTAAGCTTTCCCACCATCTGCCAGGGTGTAGCTATAATTGAGCGGATGGGTTCAAAGAACTTGCGCCCTCCAGCTCCTGAGGGCCCCCCAGCTCCACCCTTCCCTATTTTCTTCATTATCTCCCTCACTCTGAGGGGCCACATGGGAGAGGGGTGAACACGAGCCCCCTTTCCCCTAGCTATGCCCCTGTCTGCACCCCTGAATATAAAATATAGAACAGTATTGACTGTGTGGTGGGAAGTGTTTTGCCCAGCTTGTCGATTCCCAGTTCATGACTTTGTCTTTCTAACAGCAACTTGCTAATTTGGGTGCTCAAGTTCATGCTTTCGGCCGTTCTTTCTCCTGCATGCTGGACGTGCAAAATGCTTCAAACTGCTCTCATCCTTTCCCCTGCCCACTGGCAGTCTGTATGACTGATAGGAGCAGCCAGGGGACTAGCAAAGGCTGCACAGAGTGGGTGGCAAAGGCAGAGTGTCCTGGGGGCAAAGGGACCTTTCTCTCCCTGGGACCTTGCCAGGGGAAGATTAAGCTTTTTGCCACCCATAGGCAAAAAGACTTTTGCCGCCGTTTTACTTTATTTATTTTTTTAAAAGGTTTGCCTTTTTTTAAAAAGGTAAAAGGGGGGGACTTTCTCCTCGCCGACTCCACCGTTGCTGCAGCCACTGCTGCCCACATAGATTGGCGGCAAAATTTGCTGCTCCTCAAATTTTGCCGCCATAGGCAAATGCCTGCTCTGCCTCTCTGTTAATCCACCACTGGACACTGCCCATTCTCTATGTTTGCATCACACTTTCCCCTCCCTCTTAGAAATATGGAAAAGTACATTCTAGAAATGCTCAAAACATTAATTGGATTCTGCCTCATCTAATTGTGCAAGGAACTAAGAATCCATTTTATACTGACTTTCTCCCTGATAAAAAACCCATATCCATCCAGTTTCGACCTGCCACTGTCTCAATCCACATACGTTTCTGTAGGTGACGTGTGGTGCTTCTTTTTCTATGTGAAAAATGGCCAAGATCCAGACCTTTGATGCCTGTACAGTAATCACATCCCTTGGTGCACTTTGTCATAAGTAAGGAATAAACAGCAAGGCAGTCAAAAATGGCTTTTCATTGTAACTTCTTCCCAGGACTGGCAGTCTAGCACAGAGGAAATGGCTGTAGCTCAGGGACAGAGCAGCTGCTTATCATGTAGGCTGCTCAGTTTCGGCCCTCCTGCAGATGTTGGCCTACAACTCCCGTAATCCCTGGTTATTGGCCACTGTGGCTGGGGATTATGGCGTAACGATGGGAGGGCAGGGGGGGCACGTGCCCTGGGCGCCACCCCAGCGGGTCACGTGGGGGGGCGCCAAAAAGTGGCTCCCCCCACCCCCCTGGATCGCCCGCCGAGCGTGGTGGTGTGCGTGTGGCGGCGATTTGGTGGTGGTGGGTGGCGGTGGGTTGCCCGCGGCCCGCCGAGTGCGGCGGTGGCTGGCTGGTGGCTGGCGTGGCAGCGATGGGCTGTAGCGCGGCCCGAGCGGTGGCAGCGGATCGCCCGCCGAGGACGGAGTGCAGGCCGCAGAGTGACGCCTGCGCAGTTGGGAAGCGACGCCGGGCCAGGAGGCAGGCTCGGCGTCGCTCTGCGGCCTGCACTCTGTCCTCGGCAGGCGATCCGCCACTGCTCGGGCTGCGCTACAGCCCATTGCTGCCACGCCAGCCACCAGCCAGCCACCGCTGCACTCGGTGGGCCGTGGGTGACCTGCCGCCGCCCGCCGCCACCAAATCGCCACCGCACGCCCGCCGCCACACTTGGCAGGCGACTCGCTGCCGCACGCCACCGCCGAATCGCCGCCACCACCAGCTATCTGCTGCCTGGGGGGTGCCGCCGCGCCCTCACAGGTATGTGGGGGCCGGGGGGGCGCCATTTCAGGCCCGGCCAGAGCTTGCCCTGGGTGCCGTTTCCCCCTGATACGCCTTTATGGGAGTTGTAGTCCAAAAACAGCTGGGGGGCCTAAGTTGAGAAGGCCTGAGAAGGTCCCAAGCTCAATTCCCCACATCTCTAGGCAGGGCTGAGAAAAAAATCCTGTCTGAAACCCTGGAGAACCACTGCCAGTCAGAACAGACAATGGACCAATGATATGACTTTGTATAAGGCAGCTTCTTATGTATCTTCCTATGGAGGTATGCATATGTCTGAGGCAATACATGGAAATCGGTAAATAGGGACACTCTGCAACTTCTTATGTAGGTGCAAGTATTTCTGGATTGCCAGTTTCTTGTGAAAGCTCAACTCATGTTTGTGGACTTCCAGCTTAAATAATTGAAATCTAGGAGTAATCAAAGAAAGAGTGTAGGATCACTTGAAACCAAACCAAACCAACTACTAATTACTAATAATGCATTTAATTTAATTATTGCATGTATATCCTGCTTATCCTCTAGTATCTCAGGGTGGCAGACATGGTTCTGTGCATTTTAATGTGCATTCGGAATGTTCCAAGCTGTTGGAACATCCAGCCTGACTGGTTGTGCCAATGGAACATTCCGGGGATTTGCATACCATTCCCAGCTCAGAACAGAATACAAATCCCATTCCGTGAACACCCCTATTGGACACCCAGTATCACTCCAGGACAGCACATGATTAAGTGAGGGCTTGAATACCTCCTACTGAGATACCCTGTTCCCTTGCTCATGTAGAACCATGTTTGTGGGTGGTATTTAGGAAAGCGTCGTCCATTTTCTGCCCCCAGCCTGTCTTTTTCTGTGCCACATGAATCCACTGCAGTTTGCTAAAATTACCCAGAGGGTCTCTAAGCATTTTCTGAGACCCAGAATGGTGTCTTCCATTCTAATCCTTTGTTCCCTCCCCATAACCATGAGGAGGCCACAATAACCTCCCCATAACCTGGTGGCCACAATAAGAGGGTAGCCAGGCCTCTTCCAATTAGTGGTGAACCATCTGGCGTGCTCCCAGTACTTCCATATGCTCCTAAGTATATGGATCTGTTCTCTGACGCAGCTCCTCAATTTTATTTTATTTTATTTTATTTGTGCTTCCACAGCCCACTTGGCACACTACAGGCAACTGTAAACTTGAGTAAAAACAACCACCACCCGGTAAATCTTTGCACTAGATGGCCTCTTCCCATGCTGACTGCCACATGACTCCCATCAATTTCTGTGAGGACAATCAGCCGAGCCAACTTTTCACTGGCTGCTGACAGGGAATTTAGCAGCCGAGTAAGTCTCTCTCTTTCTATTCCACTTTCTAAGACACATTTTCCCAACCATTGTATCCTTTTCTTTTCCACCACTCTCTCCGAGGTTATGGTAGGAAGTATAAATGAAGTTCCTGTTGGATCAGGAATGGAATCTGGAGTTTTCTTACCATCATTTTTCATTACCTACTTCCTGATGACAGAAAGCTTCAAAGATGTTTTCAGAGATCATTATTACCTTATAATGCAGCAGTCTGAAACGTATTATTCTTGGTATCCCAGCAGCACACTTATGCTTATACATAAATTGTGGGGGTTTGTAAAAGATGAAGGATGTTTCCTTAGAATAACATGATATCCCAGAACACCCCAGGTGATATTTTTGCTCAGAACCATCCGGAAAGTACTGCAGGTAGTCAGAGATGATGGCTGCATCATGAGTAATGAAACTAAGTGGAGAGACTAAGGTTCCAGAGCATGAAGCAGTTGGGGAAGGGACTAGGAAGCACTGGGCAGGAAGTTTCAAGGAGCAGTTCCTCCCTCCCCAAAGGATACTGAAGGCAGCTGGAAGAGCACAACAGCAGAACACAATAACATATCTTTCTTCTGACTTTTTTTTTGGGGGGGGCAAGTATGGTTTCTTACCAAAAACAATGGCAGGTCTATTCCTTTCCCCCCATAGTTGTCTGGAAGGTTGAAAATGGGAATTATGGTAAAAGAATGTTTGCCAATCTTTTCAAAATGCACACCACCAACAATGATTGTCTCCTCCAGTTCAGTATAACTGTGAGAAGACGTACCCAATAAGAGAAAAACATGAGATGTTTCAATTTGTTGGGCAACCTACACCTAGGCTAGGAAGATAGGGATTTGATAGCCTGTGCAATTCTGTGCAACTGTAAAAACAAATCACACACCCCTATAGTGTTGACTGTCAGGTACAGGCAAGGGATCAGCAATGGGGGTGGGAATAGAGTCACATGGTTGGGAGGGTCAGTAGATGGATGGACACACATGTTGGATGTGAAAAAGAGACCCATCCATCCACCCTCCTTTGCAACTACAAAGTTGATGTACCCTTCAAAATCTAGCAGCACTGTACAAATATCGTGTTCTAAAATGGACAGAAATGCAGAGATCAACTGGCAGAAACACTTGATAGCTTCTTCCTCATGCCAAAATTATTGCAGCAAACCTTTGAGCCCAGCTAGTCACAGTGGGCTTCAGAAGGAAGGGGATGTTGGTGAAAATCACCCCTCTTCCATCATGTGTGCACAATATTTGTCTGGATGTCAACCAATAAATTAAAAATACTTTTTTAAAACAATGGCTGGAATCCAGACTTGTGAAATGCAGCACATGCTCTGGGGGCAAGGCCAAATAGGCTTCATGTGGGAGAGTTCCATAGTCTGGGAGCCATGACCAAAAGTATTCTATTCTGTGTCCTGGTCAATTGGACCTCCAATAGCAACAGGACACAGAGCAAGACCTCTGATGATGCATACAGTGGGCAGGCAGTATTGTGCGGGAGAAGGTCATCCATTAAGTATCCTGGCCCTTGATCATTTAAGGCTTTAGAGGTAATAGTCAGCCCTTTGGATTATGCCTGGAAATAAACTGGATGCCAGTGCAGACAGACAGACACCAGTGTGTGATGTGCTTTGAGAAATGTGCACCAGATAGGGTCGTGCATGCTTTTCCCCCCTGTTTTGTTTTGGCCCGAATCAGAAACACCCCCATTTTGTTCTTTGTTCAAAATCAATCCAAAACACCTCAATTTTGTTCTTTGTTCAAAATTGCAAAATCCAAATCTGAAATGTTTTGTATTTTAAAAAATGGCCCCAGGGCATAACTAGTGGGTGGGGGTGGGGGTGCCCAATGGGTGGAAGCTACCACCTAAATTTCAGAGGAATTGTGCGAAGGGCTAATTTTTGGTGAATTTTTGAAGTTTAAGATTTTTCCCTTAGGGAATAATAGAGGTTTCAGCAAAAGTATAGCTTCATGTTGGGGGGAGGAGGAGTGGCCCAGAGCAGAGTAGGGTGGGTGGTAGTGCCCAGTGGGGGCAAGGAAGCTACCAAAATTTTGTCAAAGGAATTGGGCTAAGGGCTGATTTTGGGTGATTTTTTGAAGTTCATGCATCTTTAAGGTTTCGCCCCATAGAGAATAACGGAGGTTTCAGTAGCCCCATAACTTCAGCTGGGGGGCATAGGGGTGGCCTGGAGAGAGTGGTGGTGTAGTGCACATAGGGTGCCAACCACCCCCATACCCACAAGCCTGTGGGGTATAGGGTTTGGTTGTGTCTGAGGTGTTCTGAATGTAGATTCTCTGGTAGCATATGAGAGAGGATTCATGGTTTGTCATTGAAAATCTCATATGCTGCCAGATAATCTACACTCAGAACACCTCTGAAATAACAAAACCCAGTATCCCATGGGTTAGCAACTCATGGGGGTGGTTGGCACCCTCTGTACAATGCACCACCACTCACTCTGGGCCACCCCAGCACCCTCCCCCCCATGCAGTTATGGGGCTGCTGAAACCTCCATTGTTCCTCCATGGGATAAAACCTTAAAGATGCGTAAACTTCAGAAATCAATTTAAAATCAGGCCTTTGGCTCTTTGCAATCTGGGTGGTGGGCAGGCAACCCTTGGGGTGCTAATGCCTAACCCACTGCTCTACCCCCTTTCTGCCCCAAATTTGCCACAAGGACATGCAAACTTCAACAATTCATAGAAAATCATCAAGCATCAGAAGCAGAAAACTACAGCCAACAGCAGCATCCAGTGTGCCCTCCCCTCCCTCCTCCACCAAGCAAGCAGTTCTCATCCACAGATATTTTTTTCAACACATCAATGACAACATATCAACAACAACAGCAAAGTTTTACAAAGAACCAGGTTTCCAAAGCAAGATCACACAGATGCAGCAGAACAACAAACCATCCTAGGCAGGCATGTATCTGAATTGCGCGCGCGCACACACACACACACACACACACACACACAAACTAAATAGGGAGCAGTAAGGGAACAGAGAGACACAATATAACTATAGCTACACAATAGCTAGATTCTCCCACACAGCACTCCTGTTTAAACTTCCTCTAAACTAAACCACAACAAAGAACTTTAAAAATTCAGTTGCAACCCCAAACCCCCCTCCAACTTGCCTCCCCACTCACTCAGGACACTGATGGCTACTGGCACAGGGTACAGTCAGGCAGTGATTCTCTCAAGGGGATAGGGGGAAAATCTAGAACAAAAAAGCAAGCAATGCAGCAGCAGATTAATCCATTACCAGGCTGGCATGCAGTAGCATGCAGTAGCCATAGCAGGCTTGCATGCTGGGCTCAGGCTGGCAGCAAGGCAAGCATGGCATCAAGGAAACATGAGTTTAGACATGAAATGCAAAACTAGTTCTTTCTCTCTCTCTTGAATGAGGCAGCCAGAAAGGCAGAAGTGACTGAGTAACTAACTTGAATGAATTGAACCAAACTTCCCCCCCACTCAAAGCAATCAGCCCAGACAAAGTGGAAACAGGGCATTGTTTGTTAGAGCTGGCAGTAGTTAATCAGAATTTCTTAGCACACAATTGCATTACAATACAACCCATTCCAAGGAAATGAGCTTCCTCAGGGATGCTGTGCCTGCCTTTTGCATATCTTATCGTCTTATCTCCTGCTAATATTCTTGACAAACACTCACTGCCTCACTAGTTGCTGTAGTCAGGAGACCAAAGGTCCGAAGAACAAAACAACAAAACTCCAGCTACGAAATAGGGCTATTTCGATTTGTATACAAAAAAAATTGTTTTTAATTTTTTTATTTCGATTTGTTTAAAAACCATCCGAAAATGCCATTTTTGGACACAAAACATTTTGTTGCCGAATCGAAATGCACAAGTCTAGCACCAGAGACTACTCAGGTGACAACCTTTTGTAGCAGCTGAAGTTTCTGAGCACTTTTCAGAGGCAGCCTCATCTGGATTGTGTTATGGACATCTAGTTTGGACAGGTCGTGTCACACATTTCCTTCACTGGATGAAAAATAGAACTTGGCTGCTCCAGCTTCCCTGCTTGGGTCTGCCTTTTTGGCTTCCCCCTCCTGGCACCCTGATGGGGGTCCCTGCTTGTGCTTTCACATGAGGTATTTGTGCTTGTGGACTGCTGCCCCCCAAGCTGATATGTGGCTTGACAGGCTGGCCAGTCCGAAATGGGGCATCCCCATAGCCTGGCAACTCCATAGCTGTACAGCTGACAGGAGGGGCATGGCTGGTTTTCTGAGTGGCTGCCAGCAAGAAGTGCTGAAAGCATGGAGCAGCCACATCCTCAGGTGGGTCTGCCCCACCGCTTCTATGATTGGGGTTTGGAAATGGGTGCTTAACTACAGCCATTTTATCTATCTATCTATCTATCTATCTATCTATCTATCTATCTATCTATGTAAACCACTTTGGGAACTTTTGTTGAAAAGTGGTATATAAGTATTGTATTTGTATTATGGTTGAATCTGTATTCAGGCATACCTCTTCAGTGGCAAAATCGTGATTGTCAGCAGCGAAGCTTAGAGAAAACCTCAGGTTCCAACTGGAGTTTGGTGGTGCAAACCGGAGTTAACTTTAGACCCTTATCAGCAGTTTTGCGCATCCAGGCAGACTACAGTTACAACCTCTGGCAGCTTTAACAGCAGTTAAAGTGTATGTGTGAACCAGGCCTTTCTGACCAAGACAGACCTATTAACATCTCATCATGCCTCTAGTGGCCAGAAGAGGGTACCGTGGTGCTAAGAGCAATGCTTTAGAATTCTCACTTCTAACAAAATATATCTGTTAAGGGTCCTCAGAAGGATTTAGTGGAATTCAAACTCTCTGAATTCCACACTGCATCTTCTGCCAGGAGGCAGAGGGAAGGAATTTTGATTTCTTTCTCACACCTACTGTCTGGCACTGTGATTCATTTGGCGTCATATTAGATGGCACCTGCCTATTGTAAGAACTAGGGAGAGTATTAAGACAGAGAACCAGCATTTCTCAATCTTTATTCCCTTGACTGCACGTCTATGTTCTTTGTGTTTGTTAAGAAATCTAACGCAAAATCAATGTGTTCTGATCTGGAGTGGGGGAATTCTGACTTATCTTACCCCATGTCAATCCCCCGAGGCTCTCAGCCAAGCTATGTTAAAAGTGTGTGCTAACTATCTAGGGGAGTTGGCTGGACAGAGATTGAAAGCTGGCAGAGTTGTAACTCGGTACCCAATTAGATCTTTTACTATTGATACAAAAGAATCATACTGTTCTTTGACACAGTAGGTAGTGACAGCTATTGATTCATTGGGATTCTTTAGGGTAGACTGAGTCCCAGGGGTAGAGCAGTACCAACTAGATCCACATCTTCTTGGAATACCTAGTGACTCCAGCAGGGTGCTAGGAGAAGATGAGTGAGTAGGGACTCTTCAAAGAGTCCCAGGGACATCATAAGGAAGTACACACTCTTCTCACAATAGGCAGAGATTTTTCATCTTCTTATCTTGGACTATTAGGCTGAAGGGAAGACCTCAGCCTTTTCCTATTGCTTGGCTCCAAGTCCCAGTTGCGAACTGGGCACAGAGAGACGTGCCTACTTCTTCATCACATGCAAGGCCTTAACAGATCCACTTGAGTCACATTCTCAGTATGCCAGTTTGGACTTAGGAGCACTCGCCAGTAGCTTCATAACATTGATCCATTGTGGCAGGTGAGAGCATCCACTCTGGGTTCCACCACATGTATGTACACATGTGAGTAGAGTCATCCATCATGCTGACCGGGAGACCAGTTGCTACTGTTTCTAAATACACACTGAAACTGAATGCTGATTCCAGATGTTCCCCATTCCTTCCACCCTGAATCCAGGTGTTTGCAGTTCAGCTGTGGACCTGGATTTGCTTAGCTTTCTTATGAGAATAGTAACATCTTCCCTGACTGAGACAAGCAGGCTAAATGGAGATGAAGGAAGAGATGGGGGAGAGAAAAAGCAAAACCCTGCATGCAGAGCCTTGGGACCTTTCACACAGCATAAGATGGAGCTACCATGCTTGGCCCTGGGGTTTTACTTTAGAACCATACGCAATTTAGCACTGAATTGTATGGTGCCATGTGCATGTGGGAATGGGCTTGTAATCCATCTTAAGCACTGTTGGTTCCTCTCTAGGATATCAAGATTGGTTGGAGGAAACAGTATTGTTCAATTCAGCCTCAAATACCGATGATTTGGGTAATCATATTGGCATAGACAAAAGCCCCACTCCTCCATGAATGAAAGAGCCTGCTGGCAATAACTGCTTACAACCCTGTATTGCTCTTCCCACAATACCCCCATGGTGTGCAGTCAGCCTTCTTGATTTGGCATTTCTGATGCCCTAGATATTAACAAAGGATCAGGATGGATCAGAAAGAGCCCTAGTGAAGCCGCACTGGAATAGCCATAACATAACAAGACAAATAATGATATGGAATGATAGTATATCAGTACCGGCTCAGCTTCCAGCCCGAGGGAGTTCCAGAGACCAGCACAATGAGAGAGTTGGGAGCAGCCAGGATCAATCAGACATTTCTCTTTCACCAGAGCTACCCTCTAAGTAATCTGTGAGAAGCCTAAGTCTAAGCTGCCTTTCCACCGCACCAGAAACCTTGTTGACTCAGCCCCTTACCTGCAACTTCTATTGCTGAGGCAATTCTGAAGTGAGTCAGCACATGCATCTCTGAACTGCTCAGACTTCTCAGTCTCTTCCATAACCCAAAGGAACAGCCTATCCACTTCCTTCCACCCAGAGAACAAAATTGCAGTCATCACACACTGCAGACAACTTAGGACAGGCATTTATTTGCGACTTTGTTTCTTTAACCCCGCTCCACCTCCCATCTTTCTATGCTAGAGTCCTCTCAAGTTTGAATTCACTGAAGTTCAGTACTCTGGTTACGGTCCAGCAGCCTTCAAGTTAATCACTTCTGCTAGGTCCCTGAAAAGTCATTAACTACTACCTAAAGTAAAGATAAAATTGTGCTGTCGAGTCGGTGTCAACTCCTGGCGCTCCTTGTCTTTGGTAGAATACAGGAGGGGTTTACCATTGCCTCCTCCCACTCAGTATGAGATGATGCCTTTCAGCATCTTCCTATATCACTGCTGCCCGATATAGGTGTTTCCCATAGTCTGGGAAACCATACCAGCGGGGATTCAAACCGGCAACCTCTTGCTCACTATGCAAGTTACTTCCCCGCTGTTCCATCAGGAACCTAGTGCCTTGTATATTCCTGTTCTTTATTCCTCCTCTTCTTCTTTCAAAGAAACCTTTCTCGACTCCGTTGCTCTCATTTTCGGTATTCTAACTCTGACCCCACTTTTACCCACAACCAGCTTTCTAGCTAGCTTGCAAAACAACATTGCTGTATACACATTTGCACCCCATCCAACCTACCCCCCTGCACAAACCAAAAGCATAGTCACAGTGTGTGGCAACAATCATGTGGCTGAGCAAACATGATAACAAGCCAGAGGCAGACATACTATGCAACACTCCACCTTTCTTTTAACAGTGTGTGCACAGCTATGCAAGAGCATGCTTTCACAAATCGCAAGAATTGCACAAATGCGGTTGTGTGATGAGTTCCCAGTATTTCCAATGGCCGTCCGTTGCACAACTGCATTTGCACACTTCTTGCATTTTGCACAAGAGAGCTCTTACCCAACTGCACGCACATTCCATTAATAGGCGGACAAAACATTGCATAGTATGAGCCGCTGTGCCTTTCTCCATGATCTAGTATGATGAATGAGTGTATGATGATGGTCATGGGGAGTTCTATCTATATGGGGCAAGCAGTGAGGAGCTCGGTGGAACTCCCCTGGAAGGAAGAGTTGCTATCCGTTTGTTGTATGCAACAAGCAGGAAGAGGGCTATGTGGGCCTACAGTCCCCAGCTGACCTCTCACTACATGATTATCCTTCCTGAGTCTGCGGTAGGGAAAGGAGATCATGGTGACCTATATGTGGATGGGGTTCTTGCAAGCCTTGTTCTTTACAGCCATTGGGTGGAGGCAGAGGAAAACTATATGTGAGCATGGAAGGCAAGAAGGCCTCATGATTCCCCGGCACCAGTAACTTTACCACTATTTCCCTGGTATGACTGCTGGAATGGGATCTACAGTTGTAGTGTCCGCCTTCACTTTCCCAATGGTGATGACTCTACAGATGGAGCTTCATTAACAGGGGGATATAAAGACCTAGGAATAAATTACAAAAGAATAGTCTCATTAATGAAGACAGAGAGAGTCCTGGGGCACCTTAATCATTAACAGATTTATGACAGCATGCGTTTGTTTTGGCAAGAGCCTACTTCACCAGATGCTTCATGCTGCTGTTATGTGCACCCCAGTCCTCATGACCATTTTAACAATTATAACTTTTGTTTACTCATATTCACTCTGAATACTGGCAGGTGTCCACCATGTTTGTTCCTCCAATGCCCCATGTAGCATCAGGTGTGGGGCATTGAGCAGAACAAATATGATGAGTGCCAGCTGGCTAGACTTACCATTAAGGCTGCCACTTACTGCTAAGACTGCCATCAAGGTAAGGAGAGGAGGACCACCCATCCAGCAGCTGCTGGTTACTGACTGGGCCAAACCAGTAAGTAACCAGTTAGTCTGGATGTTGACCATTTTGCGCAATGCAAGAGTGCAGTAGGGGAAAGGTTTTTATTCATGTGGATCTAAGGAGTTCATGAAGGAACTAGGCTGTTTCTTAGATAAGCTAGGTGATGATTTCTTAGATAGCTTAGATGATAAAAAGATAAAATTTTGGGGAGGAGAGGAGAGGAGAGGAGAGAGAGAGAGAGGTGGTGCCTTGCAAAGAATAAGGGGGCGTTTTATTGCAACTGAAATGCAGTGTTTAAATATTCTTGATGATGATGATGATGATGATGATGCCAGATCTGTCTGTAATAAATCTTCTTCTATTTTTGATCTTCTTCTAGATGAACAGGCAGATTTGGCTTGCATCACTGAGACTTGGTTAGATCCGGATGGGGGTGTTTCCCTCACTGAGATGTGTCCACCTGGCTTCTCTGTGCTTCATCATCCCCGAGGACATGGTTGGGGGTGGGTGGGGGGCCAGTGTTGCGATGATTTTAAAAGAAGATCTTATGTTGATCAGGGGCCTTATCCCACAGGTGATGGGATGTGAATGTCTTTCTGTAAGTCTGGGTCAACATGACAAACTTGGGCTTCTCCTGGTTTATCGAACTCCTTGTTGTCCATCTGTTGCCCTTTCCAAGCTCCTTGATTTGGTGTCAGGGCTGGTGATTATAACCCCTACACTTATGGTTCTGGGGGATTTCAATCTTCCGGCTCCTGATGGGGGTTCGATGGTCTGGGAGTTCATGAGCTCTATGGTTACCATGGGCTTATCTCAGATCATTTCAGGCCTGACTCATGTGGGTGGACATACCTTGGACTTGTTTTATCTATCGGAGAAGTGGCAGGCAGATCTGGTCATGGGAGACATTGCCATATCTCCCCTGCCATGGTCCGATCATTTTCTGGTTAATATGCAGATTGTAGCAGCCCTCTGTCTCCACCGGGGCAGCATTACAACACGGATGGTCCACCCCAGGTGACCTACAGACCCTGTCAGATTCCAGGAGGTTCTTGGGGACATTCCTTACAATCTGGTGGGCGTTTCTCCGACTCAGCTCGTTGAATCTTGGAATATCGAGGCCACGAAAGCGTTAGATGAAATCGCTCCCAAGCACCCTCTTAAGGTGCATGGATCTTGGCTCCCTTGGTTTTCTTTGGAGCTTAGGGAGATGAAGCAAACCAAAAGACGCTTGGAATGTTGTTGGAAGAAACTGGTGCCGAAGTTGACCGAATGCGATTACTTGCTTATATTCGGGTGTATTCTAGGACGATAAGAGCGGCGAAATCTCACTATTTCTCCACTCTTATCACATCAGATGACTCTCGTCCAGCTGCCTTATTCTGATTTACCTGCTCCCTTCTTAGGAAAGTGGATCCAGTAGATGTTCAATCTAGCCGCTGTGATCAATTTGCTTGATTCTTTGCTGATAAAGTCACCCGCCTTCATCTAGAGTTGGACTCTACTTCTATAGGATCAGATCGGATAGAGGAGATTCCGCCTTGTGACGTTACATGGGAAACTTTTGAGTTGGTCGAAGACATGGACACAATTCTTTCAGGTATGGGTGCGGCAACATGTCACTTGGACCCCTGACCCTCCTGGCTGGTTAGAACAGCCGATGGCAATGTTAATTCTTGGCTACAGGAGTTGGTTAACTCCTTGTTATGTGAGAGTTTCATACCAGCCCTTAAAGAGGCGATAGTTTGCCCTCACTTGAAGAAACCCTTCCTGGACCCTGAGGTCCTTGACAACTATAGGCCGATCTCCAACCTCCCTTTTTTAGCAAAGGTGTTAGAGAGGGATGTATGTGCCCAGCTCGAGAGGGTCTTAGAAGAAACTAGTTATCTTAATTCTTATCAGTCGGGCTTCAGGCCTCAGCATAGCACAGAGACAGCACTGGTCACTCTGGTAGATGACCTTCTTTGGGACCTTGACAAGGGTAGTGTCCCTCTCTTGATCCTTTTAGACCTCTCAGTGGCTTTTGACACTATTGATCATGCTATCCTCCTCGGTTGGTTATCAGGGGCACTGTTTTACAGTGGTTCCGTTCTTACCTTAGCGGGCATGTCCAATCTGTATGCATTGAGGACAGGTGCTCTGACCCATGGCCACTCCTTTATGGAGTTCCCCAGGGTTCAGTTCTTGCCCCTGTCCTTTTTAACATCTATATGAAGCCGCTGGGTCAGGTCATTTCCCAGTTTGGGGTGAGATTTCATCAATACGCTGATGATACTCAGCTATATCTTGCCATCCCAGGCCATTTTGGGGAGGCTGTTTCTGTGCTTACTTGCTGCCTGGAAGCTGTTAAGGTCTGGATGAATCAAAACAAGCTCAGAATGAATCCCACTAACACTGAATTACTTTTATTCAGCCCTTATAATGGCCAACAGCTGGATGTGAACCTTGTTTTAGATGGGGTGGCGCTGCCTTCAAAAGAGCTTGTTTGTGATTTGGGGGTCCTTTTGGACTCGCGCCTCCTGCTTGAGCAGCAAGTGGAGGCTGCGGCCAGAAGTGCTTTTGCCCAGCTTCATCTGGTTCGCCAATTACGCCCTTACCTTGATCGGCAGGCATTAATGACAGTGACCCATGCCCTTGTTATCTCCCGCTTATATAATTGTAATGCTCTCTACCTAGGGTTACCTTTGAGGACAATCGGGAAGCTACAACGGGTCCAGAATGCAGTGGCTCGCCTACTCATGGGTGCCAGAAAATATGACAGGGTAACACCTCTCCTGCAGTCATTGCACTGGTTGCCTGTTCACTTCCGAGTTCAATTTAACATCCTGGTTTTGACCTTCAAAGCCTTGTGGGATTTGGCACCCATCTACCTACAGACCCACCTCTCCCATCCAGTTACATCCTATCCAGTTAGATCAGCTCAGATGGCCCTTCTGTTGATCCCTGATTTCCTAGATGTTTGGGGCTCTAGGACCCGTGAAAGAGCCTTTTCGGTTGCTGCCCCGCTCCTTTGGAACTCTCTCCCCCTACAGATCCGACTAGCACCTTCCCCTTACTGATCTTCAAATCGCTATTGAAGACTTTTATTTTTTACCAGGCCTTTGCCATGTAGTTCATTTTTCTGTTTTCTGGTAGTTACTTTAGTTCTTTAATAATTTTTAATTATTAGTGTAATGCAATTTTTAATGTTGCCTGTTTGCCTGTTGTTGTACACCACCCAGAGTCTTTGGAGTGGGCGGTATTAAATGTCTCAAATAAATAAATAAATATGGTGATATGCTTAGTAAGATTGAAAGGAAACAAGGAAATAGTATTGATCTTGTTTTCTGTGTCTTTTATTACCTTTCCTTTCAATCTTAATAGTGAAAAACATATCATCATCATCATCATCATCATCATCATCATCATCATCAATCTTCATTATCACTATCATTAATGAATACTTACGCAACACTTTTCAGTTACAATAGTACTTTCCCTTGTTTTTTTCAAGGCACCATCTTTCCTTTCCTTTCCTTTCCTTTCCTTCTGCTTGTGCAATGTGTGTGTGAGCTTAGAACAAGTCCAGTGGTGACATTTTGATCAGTGTAGACTTCATGCGGCTGTAGCCCATTTTTGGCACTAACAAATATATACAGATTTTCTGCCTGTCGCACAGCTATTAAGGCAGAGGAACCCTGCCAGAAATAGTTGGAAAACCTGTGTGTGGAGTATGGCTGTTCTGGCTTTGCTGGACTGCTCTTTCTTGAAATCCCTTCATCCCTAGGTGGCAGATGAGAGTGGTATTTGAGGAGGCGATGGTGCAGCTTCAGCCCCACCCTAGAAAGAGAGTTTTGGTGGGAAAATCTGCTTAGCCATAGATCTTATTGTGTGGCCATGGCCAGGTCAGCCTAGCCTACTTTTCAGAGTTGTTGGGAAAATAAAATGAAATAACCTTATGTATGTCACTCAAGTCCCTTGGAGAAAAGATGCAATACAAATTGAATCAATAAAGAAGTGCCATAGATTAGATGTCCATGAGATCTAATGGTTATTATTTAGGAAAGGCAAGCCTTCTCATATTTCTTAGACCTGCTAACTGAGCAAAAAGGCACCTTTTGATTATATTTGGCTATATTCAGTAGGGGGAGAACAGCTATTCCTATCCAACCCCAGTACAGTTTCCCTCCAGTGATTGCTACTGGTGTCTACTTTGAGGTTGTACACACAACCTCCTTTCTGGGGAGTGCCGGGAGGGGGGAGGGGGGAGGGAGGCAGGATCGCTCCTGCCTTCTCCCACATGATCACCTCTCCTGCCTGCTCACCATGTCACTCACTGAACCACGCTCCCACACGAGAGAGAGGCCAGCAAGAGAAAGGCTGGGGGAAGGACGCCTGGCCTCCAGAAAACCCACAATGCACTGTGCTGCTTGTGTGGTGCCCTGAAGGCATTCTAGAGGCCAGGGCACTCCTCCACCCAGCCTCTATGGCAGCTCGGGTTGCTGGCAGTCCGGGCTGTGCTGGTTAAAAAACCCAGCGGGGCAGCTCCAAGACTGAGGCCTGATCCCAACGCTTCACATGAGCAGCCCTACCCTCATGTGAACAGCCTTTAGACTGTGAACCCTTTTGAGATAGGGAGCCATCTTATTTCTTTTTCTATGAAGACTGCTTTGAGAACATTTTTGTTGGAAAGCATTATATAAATATTTGCTGCAGCAGCAGCAGTAGTTCTGATATCTGCCAGACAAGCCACAGCTCAGCCTGTGGTGACTGAACTTGTAACATGTGACAGAGGAAGCAGCAACCATGTTCCCAGATGTGATGGAATCTGAAATGCTGGATGAAAAATTGTCTGTGAAGGGTGCTCCTGTGGCTTTAAACAATAGCTTATCAGAGCATTAATAATAGTAATACTTGGCACCTATAGTGCTTTCAAGTGTTCCAAGCACTTCACATGTATTATGTTGTTGTAATCCTCACAACAATCCTAAGGTAAGTGGATATTTTTAGTCTCGTGCTGCATATGGGGAATTGAAGCTTGCCTAAAGACACCCAGTGAGTCCATGGCAAAGATGAGATTCAAACTCGGGACTTCCTGAAAAATAGCCCATAGTGCGCTAAGCCTAAAGCTGTTGGAAGTGAAGGACTTTGCGTTGTCTCTTGTCTCAAAGACAGTGGAGGACAGACTAGTGAGTCTGAGGGCTAGAGGGTCAAGACATTGGTCATTCCTTCTCTACTGCTCTGACACTATCTCTTTGGAATGTAGATTGCTACTCTTAGGGACTAACTTCCTTCCTTCCTGCTTTGCACTTCCTCTCTCCCTCTTCTCTTCCTGTTCCTTCTACCTTGCAAAATGCAAGCTCCTCTCCCTGCACCATGTGTGCAGAGATACAGAATCC
This sequence comes from Hemicordylus capensis, assembly GCF_027244095.1. Classification (NCBI taxonomy): domain Eukaryota; kingdom Metazoa; phylum Chordata; class Lepidosauria; order Squamata; family Cordylidae; genus Hemicordylus; species Hemicordylus capensis. The sequence goes on from NC_069657.1 coordinate 151,251,377, forward strand.
ATCTGCATCCAGCTAGATACGAGATAGATTAGAGATCCTAACTCCTCACTTTCCTATCTAGAATGGAATTCTCTAATAAATACCATTTATATTGATTTGAAACTATGAACTGGCTCCAAGTTACTTTACTCTTACTCAGCATACACGCATGCCTGACCAAATTCCGCTGTGTTGTGCCTCTGTGCATTCTGCTATGATGAAAAAGGGTTTCTCTTACCAGAGAGAATTCCCAACAAAAGCCGCCTTTGCACAGAATGGCAAACCGCAGCTCCAACAGACCAGCAGTTTGCCTCCATCCCACCCTCTGTGTGCTCCCAGATCACAATCTCAGCCTGGGAGCCAGCAATGGGGCAGGACTGGCTGCACGGGCTTCCTCCAACCCTGGAAGGACAGGTGTGCCAGCCAATAGTGTTGCAGCCTGGGGGAGGAGCTTTCTCCCTTAACTCCACTTTGGAGTTAAGACACTTAACTCCACTTTGGAGTTAAGGCAGAATCCAGATGCAACAGTGGACAGAATGGACCCTTGGTTGGGTGAGTGGAACTCATTACAAACTGAGGGTTCATTCCTAGTTTGGGGCCAATATTGGAACCGTGGTTGGGTCCAGGAATTGTGGTTCTTATCATTTGGACAACATGGGGCCCAAACCAGAGGTGAGTTCACTTTCGGTTTGGAGTTATGTGCGAAGATGACCTAAGAGCACTAGGATTACAGCATAGACATAATGGCTACAGCACCTTTTTCTTTCCATGCACCTTAAAAGCAAAGGAGCCTTTCCTCATGAACATGCTGTGCAGTTAGGCAAAATGTCTGATTTTGTGTCTTTATCCATACCTAAGAGAGGGAGACTGTGGAAACAGGTGAAACAAAGGTGGAGACACCTCTGGTTCCATAGCCAGCATGGTGTAGTGGCTAGAGTGCTGGACTAGGACCAGGGAGACCTGAGTTCAAATCCCCATTCAGCCATGATACCTGGCATGATACCTCAACATTTTGTCATTTGTGCATGAATTAATGCTCCCTCCATTCTGTTTTCATTGACTGGTTGCTCTCATTCCACCCATGATTGTTTCCACTTCCTAGTTCTCATACTCCAACTCATTTTGCTCCTGGCTGCATAAAAAAGGAACATATCTCTTCAAAGGAAGGGCTTGAGTTATAAAATTCCTAATTGCAGCCACCCCCCTTCCAGAACTATGAATTTGCTGAGTTTCCAAACACCAATGCAAATATTATTTCACACTTTAAACATGTAATGTTAAAAAAGTCTATCTGTGATGTATGCTGTGCCTGCAAAACCATGACAACAAAACACTCATACAGCCTCCTCTTTGCTCCTGCCAAAGAAATTATTAGCAGGGGCATCATCAGTGCAACAACCTGCCACCCACCAAGGAGAAGGTGGGACTTTCTTGAACACAGTAGCTAATGGTGTATGACTAGAGGTCAAAACTGCATGAATAACAACATAATGTTTCCTCTCTATATTGGGAGATAATCTATGCATGCAAATGTGCCAGGTTCACGACCTCTGGAAGCCAAGTTCATGAAGAAATGAGTGCTGGATTTTTTTTTGCAGGGTGGGGGGGTGGGATATCCTTTTCCTGCCTGCTTCTCTCCCCCCTGCAATTCCCCCCAGCAGCTTCCCCCCCCAGCCAGGGTTCCAGATATGAATTTGCTATCCCAGTATGCATCTGGAACTCCAAGGGAAGGGTTAATCATTCCGTCACCTATTGGCCGCATCTCCACTTTGCAGAGGAGAAGGGGCAGCTGGACTTTCAAACAGCTATGAGTTAGTCTTGAATGAGACATGCATATCCGGTCTAAAATACCAAATCTAAATCTATAGTCACAAGAACACATAGGTGACTGAACCCCGAGGGGGAAAGAACAGCGGTTCTGGAGGCAACAATAGAAGTTCCGCTACACACCCCTCTGTAGTGGCCAGTTGGGAAAATAAAAAGCAAGGCTGCAACCTCTATAAAATAATAAATTGGGGCCATTCCCTTTTAGGAGGCCACACTGGAAGATAAGCACATGTGCCGCTCACTTGCCAAAAGGATTTTAAAAGAATGCAGCAATAAGAGACAATTGTTTAATGGGCAACAGATGGTCAGTTTTATTTTAAAAGTTGCCTGATCAATGTTCCAATTGAAAATGTATTTGTTAAGTAATGCGCTTGTTTTTAATGAGATACCCAGAAGATAGGCCATCAGGTTTTACTTGCCACTGTCCTTAAAATCAAAACCTGTCATGAAAAAATGTGTCTTCTTAACTCCCTTCCATTCTCTGCCAGCAGCTGTATATTTTTTGTCTTGCAGGGCTGGATTGATCCATGTGTGCTTGCTTTCAGAAGCCTGCCAACATTTTGTATTTTCTGAAAAATGTCTCCCCATCCTGCTCCCTGCTATCACACAATCTTTGTTGAAGAGGATATTCCTTTTCAGCTGAGGAGAAAAAATAGATTGTAGTGATGTCTTCCAGAGCCAGGTTGCCTTCCTGTATTTACTTTTGTGCAACACTCACTAACTAGCCTTCCAAATGCTGACTATAAGCATGACGGCACAAATGGAAAACAGGTAAGGAAGTGCATCATGCAGAGCACATTATTCTAGATCAGGCCTGCTCAACTTGTGTCCCCCTCAGCTGTTTTTGGACTAAAGTAAAGTTGTGCCCTCAAGTCAATGTTGACTCCTGGCGACCACAGAGCCCTGTAGTTGTCTTTGGTAGAATACAGGAGAGATTTACCATTGCCTCCTCCCAGGCAATGTGAGATGATGCCTTTCAGCACCTTCCTATATCACTGCTGCCCGATATAGGTGTTTCCCATAGGTGGCCAGGGATTATGGGAGTTGTAGGCCAACATCTGTAGGTGGGCAGAAGTTGAGGAGGCTTGTTCTAGATGATCAAACCAGAGGAGTCAAGCCCATGACTCCAACACGTTGCAGATGCAAGCAGGGGCACACCTGTAACAACCCATTTTCTTAATATGGATGACTTCCCAAGCTGCACTGGAGACACAAATTCACTTGGAGATTTGATTTCCAGAGACTCTGGGAAGGAGCAAAATCCTAAAGAAGGACAACTCTAGCAACTCGCATGAAGAAGAAAAAAAATTGAACAAGGCATCCCCAAGAGGCAAACAGGGACAGTGGTTTGCAAGGGGTGGATTCCAGAAAACATCTCTGGTAAATAGAGCTGGTTGGATACTATGCAGGAGTGGTGGAAATTAATAAGACAATCAACAAGTATGGAAATAGAGGAGAATGGGCATTAAAAAGGAGCTGTAGACTGAAAGCATCTCTTTCACCGACCTCTATGAGACCTCAGTGATGGGCAGTAGCTAAACTACTAGCATAATTAATGGCGTTGAACGAGAACTCATGAAGTTGAATGGTAAGCACAATCATCTTATGAAAAGTAGTTCAGACTATGTAGTTACACAACTTTTGTTAAAATTAATTATTTTAGTTTAACTACTAACAGTAATAATTACTTTCATCAGTGAGGAGAAAAACTCTGAAATAAAAATACCAATAAAATGCCAGATTAAGAAAAATAGTGGCATGCTGTCATTTACCAGCAGAGGGTGTGGTGCCCCCCTTTCTAAATATTTTTAGAACATTTGTTTACAGTCTTGAAGCAGGGAAATAACTATAATAAAGTAGTTGAAACCACTAATATTTCAAATTTGTTACAAGATAATTTCCAATTACTTTTACTAAAATGTATTTAACTTGCAATTAAAGCTACATTTTAAAGCCTTTGTGGTTGTAAATTAATTTTCAATTAAAGGGGGTATAAATTAATTTTCAAGTCGTGCCCATCAATGCAAGCCTGCTCTGCCCTTTTTGCAGGCACCCATATGTTTTTAAGATGTTTATGCAACCAGAAGGGCTAGAAACTTAGCAAATCTTTTACTGCTACCGCTACCATTACTACTATTGCCATTACTGAGATTCTCAGGGCTCCAACAAAGAGATATTTTCCATTCTAGGAAGCCTAACTTAACAGAAATTGTATGTAGCTCAATAAGCACTATTGAGGCTGAGAGTGCTTCTTAAAATCCTAATTAAGTATCAACTGGAGACTCACTGCTTTTTACTCATGGGCTTATTTTTATTTTTTCTTTCCCTTTTCATGTTTCCCTTCCCCCCTGCCAGAGATTCTGGTGACGTTAGACGAGATCTGGTCTTGATTTCCGTCACAGATTTTTGGAGAATGTTACATAAAGGACATGACTGCGGTGGAGAAATATCACCAAGCATCATTTCTATATACCAAACACTTTCTAAACAGCTGTGAATAGAAATACTTTCCATTTGTCAATGGGATGAGGGATATGGGAATAGCTAGCTGAGGAATGACGCTGCATTGTGAGTGGATGCTTCCCCCTAACTTTGCTTTATGTGGCTTTCTGGTCACCTAAATGTCATACAGCTAAGAAAAGGACCGCTAAGCACAGGTTTCTGTTCCAGGCTGATTAGTTTAGGGAGAGAAATGCCCTGCAGACTGGACATAGAGAGATATGATGCCTTTCCCCCTTGGATGAATGGGAGGTGCCCAGGCCAATCTGCATACCAAAATGCCGGGTCATTGTGGGTAACTATGATCTGAATTGTGAGATGCAGGGAGAGCAAAATGCTTACCCTTCTGCTGATATCAGGGGCAGTAAAACGCAGGGGGGTCCTTAGCAATATTGACTTGAGCCCCCACCCTGAAACCTGGGAATCTGATAACATGACTGGGTGGCTTGGAAGATCTCTTTTTAAAATGCCGCTTTTTGCCCTTCCGGGCATGTGGTGTCAACCTCTGTGAAACCTGCATGGAGGCTCGCTGAGCAGTGGAGGTGAGGCAGCCTCCCCGCAGAATGCAGGGTGAGCCTCCACTGATTCATAGAGGTTGATGCCGGGTACCTGAAAGGGCAAAGAGTGGTGCTTTTAACAGAAATCATGCATTGCCGCTGCTGCTGCTGCCCCCCAACCTGCTTCTCTGGCTGCTGGCCTGGCAGGTGGTTGGGCAGTCCAGGTTGTGAGGCCTGGACACGAGCAATGGCTTCTGTACCTCTTGCTGCCACCCTGATCAGCTGAGGAGCCTTGCCCCACTAGGAGTCAGAGGAGGGCCTGTACCAGCCAGCAGCATGACCCCCTGCAGCCCTAAATTCCCACAGAGAATAGCTGAGTGCAGGCTGTCAAATTTCCTTTTTGCAAGCATCCTTCTGAGGTGTGGGATCTAGGCAGGTATGGGCAGTTGCCATGGGGGAGAACATAAGAACATAAGAACAGCCCTGCTGGATCAGGCCCAAGGACCATCTAGTCCAGCATCCTGTTTCACACAGTGGCCCACCAGATGCCACTGAAAGCCTACAGGCAGGAGTTGAGGGCATGCCCTCTCTCCTGCTGTTACTCTCCTGCAACTGGTACCCAGAGGCATCCTGCCTTGGAGGCTGGAGGTGGCCTTTAGCCCTCCGACTAGTAGCCGATGATAGACCTCTCCTCCATGTAATTATCCAAACCCCTCTTAAAGCATTCCAGGTTGTTGGCTGTCACCACATCTTGTGGAAGAGAATTCCACAAGTTGATTATGTGTTATGTGAAAAAAATACATCCGTTTGCTGGTCCTAAATTTCCCGGCAATCAATTTCATGGGATGACCCCTGATTCTAGTGTTATGTGAGATGGAGATAAATTTCTCTCTATCCACTTTCTCCACACCATGCATGATTTAAAGACCTCTGTCATGTCTCCCCGCAGTTGTCTTTTTTCTAAACTAAACAGCCCCAGGTGTTGTAGTCTTGCCTCATAAGAAAGGTGCTCTAGGCCCCTGATCATTTTAGTTGCCCTCTTCTGCACCTACCGTATTCTAGTTCTACAATGTCCTTTTTTAGATGTGGTGACCAGAATTGTACGCAGTACTCCAGATGTGGCCGCACCATAGTTTTGTATAAGGGCATTATAATATTAGCCGTTTTATTTTCAGTTCCCTTTCTAATGATCCCTAGCATGGAATTGGCCTTTTTCACAGCTGCTGCACATTGAGTTGACACTTTCAACAAGCTGTCCACCACGACCCCAAGATCCCTGTCCTGGTCAGTCACAAACAGCTCAGATCCCATCAGCGTATACTTGAAGTTGGGGGTTTTCGTCCCAATGTGCATCACTTTACACTTGCCAGCACTGAACTGCATTTGCCATTTTGTCACTACCCAAAAGAGTTTGGTATCATCTGCCAATCTGGCCACCTTGCTGCTTACCCCTGCTTCTAGATTGTTTAGATCATTTATGAATAAATTAAAAAGCACTGGTCTCAGTAGAGATCACTGGGGGACCCAACTTCTTACTTCCCTCCATTGTGAAAACCCTCCATGTATCCCTATCCTGTTTCCTGTCCTTCAACCAGTTAGCAATCCACACATGTACTTTTCAGATTGTGTTGCCTGAGGAGGTGGACAAGCTGCTTAGAGGGCTGAGGCCTACCACCTACCTCCTTGACTTTTGCCCTGCATGGTTGGTGAAGAAGGAGGAGACTATGTGCAAAAATACAGTATTTTTCTCCTCAGAAAATCACCGAGGCATGAGGTGGAGGGCAAGGAAGGGATATTTTTTTTATTCCATGTGTACTCCCATATCTCATTTGACTTCAGATTTCCTCTGCTGCATCCTTCTGCCATCTGAATGGTGGCGAATGGACAGAAGGGCCCTCTTGGTCTCTACTTTTGAGTTATGAAAAACCTCTTCAGAGAAGCTCACCTGACTTGATCTTTGAATTTTTGCTTGCTTTCCAGTGCTCTGGGTGTCATGCCATTCCAGGGCACTGTGGGAGAAAATGGCAACTGTCAGTGGGAAGCTCAAAGGCAACAAAAACCCAGACAAACAGACAGAGAGCAGGAGCAACAAAAAGTAAAGAAACAGACAAAACCTTAAAATGAATGGAAAAGACAAAAGCAGATGGTATTTGTTATAAAATGACTAAGAGTATAAAGAACAAATAACTTAACAAACGGAGTTTTAGTAACAAAAATGAATGGAATAACGGAACATTTCCCCCGCTTCCACACCCCTAGATAGCACTAACAAGCCAGGGAGTGTGATTTCAGCCGTTGGATCCTCCAGCCACAAACCCTGCATCTCAAAACTGTCTAATGTGCAGTCATAACAATGATGTTTCCTCATGATGTTTTATCAGCAACACATGGAGGACTGATGAACTGGAGGACTCTGAACTTCTTTGAGCTCAGGCTTGGGAATGAACTTTGGGGACACAAAACAGCCCTTTCCAAGGGATGTTCTACTGAAACTTGACTTGTTCAGAGCTTGACTTCAATCAAGTTTGCCATCCCCTTTCCACTTGCCATGCATATGGGCTCTATAGTCTCCCCAAACATGCCCTTTACCTATCCTTTGAGGAGGAACAGTCATGACAGGAAGTTCTTTCCTTTCTGTTGCTCCCAGTCACCCTAGTAGTGTGACTGCTTCCCTTGTCCTGACATGCTGGGTGTTCAGTGTATCAGAAAGAAAGGCATGGTGGTTGTTGGGAGTTGTCTTTGCAAGGGCATGCTTTGGGGTGGGTGGGTGTTGGAGAGCTGGTGGAGAGGGCTGGTAGGGGCAGCATTTTTTGAGCCTTGTATTGACTTGAGAATGACCTTTCTTCCCAGTATTGTGGGAACATGTCTGATAATTGCCGAGTTAATATGAGGCAAGTGAAGGAATACTTGACCATCACTATCCTGATCCTTTCATAAGTGTAGGAGGAAGGAGGTTGCAGGGGAGAAATGGTAGGTGAGAGGGCACGCCCTAAACTCCTGTCTGTGGCTTCCAGCGGCATCTGGTGGGCCACTGTATGGAACAGGATGTTGGACTAGATGGGCCTTGGGCCTGATCCAGCAGGGCTGTTCTTATGTTTTGAGGTAGTTTTCTCATTTCTGCATAACCTGCTGTAAGCTGTACGTGCCTAAATTACCTCTGTTGCTCCAGAAGTGGGGCTGATGTCAATCTTGTATGGTCTACTTTTTTAAAACCCCCAAACCTCCCTGGGACCCTGGAAATCAACATGGCCTAGGGCTCCTTGCTGACATATGGTTGCTTAGAAGCTTAGTTATCATTCTAAGAGGAAGAAAGAACTTCTTGAGGAAATTATGATTGATGCATTGTGCAGCCTAGCATTCGGAGCTGAAGAAAGAAATCTGCATTACTGAGCTGGGTAACAGTAAACATTTGTGACATCCCTGATCACAACTAGTCTCTTACTTGTTTGTCATAATACATGAGGAAGTGGACAACAGGAAGTGAACGACAGAGAAGACAAGTAAATGGGAGGGATCAATAAAAGCTGCCAGTACCTTCTCTCTCATTGCACTGGAAAAGCTAAAGGTCAAGCCAGTGCTTGGATAAAAGGTGGCAACCAACGTGACAGTGCATGCTTGTGTTTTGCTTGATGGGTCACAAACTGTACAAGCCAGATATAAGGGAATATTGGCATACATACTGCACAAGAATATGCCATCCTAGTAACATTGCATTATGCAAGAGTAAACCCACTGGAAAACTTTGCTTACTCTTGTGTAATACAGTTTGCACAACTTGTGCAAATTGGATAAATGCGTGATGTACACTTGCACAAGATGTCAGCCAGTATATCTTCCTTACACCAACACTTTGAAATAATGGAAGAGAGTTGGTGGCCTTTTCACCCGTACTGGTATTGCACTGCTCTCCATTCCAAGCAAGTTTTTAAAGTCAAGTATAAGTCAATTCAAGGCTTTCTCAGAAGTTGTCACAGTGCAAAGTATGGTTCTTGTGGATGCCAGAATCAGTTCACTTCCTTTGCTTGGGAGAACTCCAGTCCACACCCTTTGACCGTAATATTTCCAGGCTCAGCTGTGTCACAAGGAAGAGAAGACAAGCAAACAAATCTTATGCTTGAGCTTGCTCATTGGCCAGAACATTTTTTAAAAAAAATCTCCATCAAAACCATCTGCTGGAGTCCTCTGAGCAGCTTGCTTGACCAGAGATGTGAGGAGGGGACAGCAAGCCTATCCCATGCCTTCCCAGGCCAGCAGATGTCCCTGTGGTCCAAGGAAATGGTTGGCAGGACTCCCTTCAGCGCAAAGGAGAAAAGCAAAGACAGGAGAGAGAGGCAAACTTCTGCAGCTGGAAAGAGTGAGGGAACAGCCAGCTGCAAAGATAATAAAATCTGTATTGTAATCACATGCCACAAGACAGCAGCAGTAACTAAAGATGAAAGAGAAATCTTGCCAGTTCAAATGGATACAAACCAGTTTTGCTCCATTAGGAACTTTATTTTGCTCTGTGCCTCTTTTCCCAGTGTCTCTGCTCACTTAATATGCTCTTGCTACCTGTGTATTTTTTTAGTTACACTCTTTTAAATTGCAGGACTACTCAACATACACATTATACTTTAGTGTTTTATGTTTCCTGCCTGCTGTTGCTTTCTTTCCAATGGCTCCTCTAGCAAAGCTGTGTTAGTGAAGGGGACTTGGCATGCATTTTTTACCTGAGGAAAACAAAATACTGGAAAAAGGAACACTCAGGAAACATCATATAAAAACCCAGGACATTGAAGGAAGCAAATGATGGCTGTTACCATAATGACAAACTGAGAATAGGAACTAAAGTATATCATATTCACAACAGGTTGTATTAGGGAGGCCATTTGTATTAGGGAGGCACTGGGTAAAAGAGATAGCAATAGCACTTACACTTATATACTGCTTTATAGCTGGAGCTCTCTAAGTGGTTTACAATGATTTAGCATATTGCCCCCAACATTCTGGGTACTCATTTTACCAACCTCAGAAGGATGGAAGGCTGAGTCAACCTTGAGCCCCTGGTCAGGATTGAACTTGTAACCTTCTGGTTACAGGGCAGCAGTTTTACCACTGCGCCACCAGGGGCTCCTTGTGCATGAATAGTATTTTGCAATTCGATTTGTGCTCAAATCAAATTACAAAATACTCAAATTGTTTCATTATTATTTTTTACATTTATATCCCACTCTTCCTCCAAGGAGCCCAGAGTGGTGTACTACATACTTACGTTTCTCCGTCACAACACCCCTGTGAAGTAGGTTAGGCTGAGAGAGAAATGACTGGCCCAGAGTCACCCAGCTAGTTTCATGGCTGAATGGGGATTTGAACTCGGGTCTCCCCAGTCCTAGTCCAGCACTCTAACCACTATACCACGCTGGCTCATCAAACCAGCGGCCATTCCCAGCTGTTTCGACAAAACAAACTTGAAACATTTCAAGTATTTTGGCCATAGGCAAAAATGGGGAATTCAGATAACCCCATTGTCCCCCATGGGTAGGTCCCAGGTAAACCAAATTGGGTTGGGTGATAAAGTATGATGGGTGTTACCTATCACCAAAGTCACAAAAGAAATGGCAAGTGGGCAATTAATTTTTTAAAACCTTTCCCCAAAACTATGCGTTCTTTTTTTAAAAAAAAAGTTAAAACATTTCTAAAAACTACCCGCTTGCCCATTTCTTTTGTGGGCAAAATGTTTTAACCTAACCCCACATATGATCCTATGGATTTTTTTGGGGGGGGAGGGGAGTTTTTAAAAAAATTAAAAATCACCCACTTGCCCATTTCTTTTTTGGATTGGGTGGTAGTTAGCACCCATTACACCCCACCACCCAACCCACTTTAGTGTCCCTAGGACCCATCAGGATCAATAGGGTGTTTCTCATTGCTCCCTATGGGCAAATCATGAATTTTTCACAAATTTCCAATTTGATTCACCAAACTGGCTGGCAATGGCTGGCCAGTTCAACAAATCAGTTTGATTTTTTTGTGATTAGATTCAAGGTCGAATTGTATGACAAAAAAAAACCTATTTGTGCATATCTCTAATTTGTAAGCATAATACAGTACAAGATGCTTATTATTCTTGGGATTTCCCCCAAGTTGTTCTGGAAATGGAAAAACCATGAAAAGTGGGAAGGGTCATTTTTGCTGATTCCCATCTTCCTGCAGCAGCAGCCCCCCCCCCCATGTGTCACACACCATTCTGTTCCAGAGGGTTCCCTGTCCTTCAGGAGCAGATTTCAAAGGGGCCCAGGGGGATGTAGAAAGAAGTGGGAATTGGAAAATATTGCCCCTTTCTCCTTGCACAAAGAGTTCCATTCACAGAACAATGGCAACTTGGAATACAACCCCTTTTCACTAATGTGAGTTAATATTACAACTCTTCAGCAGCATCAGCTGAAATGGGTGGGTCTTAAACAGTCGAGAGGGCCCTGTTCTCTTGGGGCTGCTGGAAGACAGTAGCAGTCAGCCTTCAAATTGCAGCAGACCTGCAGCCTCTTCAGCAGCCCTGGGTAGAATGGCTGGCCATTAAATATTACATTGATATCATGGCAAAGGAATTTCCTTGAAGGAAAGCAGAGGCAGAGTGTGGGGTGGGAAAGAGGGAGCTCAAATCGCAGGTCTTGGGAAGCAAAGCAAAGAAGTTGTCAATGTGGTAAACCCTAGACAAGTCGAATGCTCCCCTTTTTGGGGGGTGCCTCAGCATCTGCACTATGTTCTAGCCTTCCAATAATACAAGAAAGATCATATCAAGCACACTGATGTGGGAGATGCATATTCAGGGCAGGATGACCTAAAGCTCTTCTTAGTACTCTGTTCCTCTTCTTTATTTGGGATTACTTCATCATTGCTGACTATTGGTAAAAAGCCCATAGCCAGCTGCATCCTTTCTAGTGAAGAAAGGAGAGGAAAACTGTAGAAAGCATGAGAACAGTTGCTTGTTTTCTCTCCTCCCATTACTAAAGAGAGGAAGGGGTCATATCTGGGGTCAGATATGGGGTCTTGAAGACCAGACCAACCCCTCTGCATAGTAATCACCTTCCTGCCTTCCCTTAAGCTCTGAGGAAGTCTCATTAACACAAATAGGCCTTCATACACTTCCCTCATGTTTCCCAGATCAATTCTTCTTCTCCCCATTGGTTTATACACTTCCCATGTGAATAAATCTCCAAGGTTTCCCTCTACAAAATGCTGCCCTTTACATACATGGTCACATGGGGAGGTAAACATAGAAATCCTCTGCCTTCCCAGCATTTATGGGCCCTATCTGGGTCAGCCTAACAAAACATAGAAACTGGTTAACAATGCAGCAGGACATGACAGGATGCAAACTGGTTGGTGGTAAGGTAGGATAGATCCAACTAAAGGCAGGCTAGTGGTGCAGAAAATAGGCTGGGATTTTCAGGGGCCACGTTCATTTTTACTAATGCAGAGGAAACAAAGAAGTAGCATCACCCAGATTCAGCTGTTGCTTGCTCCTCCTCCTCCATTCCAGTAAATCTACCTAAGCCTATCGAAGTCAATCCACACTGCCAGGCTGCCTTCAATCCAAGCTGGGTTAGGTTCTTAGACAAGTAGCCCACCATACCCTGCCCTTCCATTCTGGCCAAGAGAGCATGCAAATTGGCCATAGAAAACTCTCTTCTTTCTAATGTCATATATAATTTCTGTGACATTGAAGGGGTGGAATGCTGGAGCTGGAAGGTTCTCTCGCATTTAGGATTGGCCAGCAATAGCAAGCCGCTAGTAATTCTGAAGGGAAGTTTGGGTGCGTATTTGATGAGAATCAGCTGGAAATGAGCTGTATGAAAATGTAATTTGCTCCTAACGCTAATTTTCTTTGAATCAGACTTGGGGAAACCAAACATACAGGAATTTGTTTGACTGGAAAAGGATCAAAGAAGCTTTTATGGCAACACCCAGGTACTGAAACCAGGATGCATCAGTGCCGGTTCAGCTTCACAAGTGCACTTGGAGAGCAACAAGGCTTTACCAGTCTATGGACTGGCCCAAGAACTTGCCAAAGTCATCAGTACAAACTGTGACCCCTCCTAAATGCTCCATGCTCTGCCTGTGTTCTATAAGGACATTTTGTTCTAGCCATTACATATTGCCATGATTACTTACAGAGCATGGGTGGGTAAGAATTTGTGATTAAAGGCTGTCCATGTGTTGTGTTTTTAGCATGTATCCGTTTTGTACACAACAAAAACATAGCATTTGTATTTCAAAAGATGTGTTTCAAAAGACATGTGCAATATGGTACATGCTGTGGGGAACTCCTAATTGTCTGTGTCTCCATACAGGGTGTACTTCTAGGGAAAATGTACTGGTGTTTCCCCATTCTAACTCATGAATTAGCTGTAGGTCATCTTGTCGCTTAGATGATGGGCCAGGATTAAGATCAAGGCAGCTGGTTCATCAGCTGAGCTTCATTTATCATCTGAATGCATGCATTAAGTTATACTTCCTTTCTTTTTTTGAATTGTTACAGGCATTTTTATCCTTGTAAGCTGTGTTGTTGTCTTGCACTAAAGGTGGGATATAAATGACTGAAATACATACATACATACATACATACATACATACATACGTAGCCCTTTCTCACGATCTGCAGAGGAGGAAGCCTTAAAATGCTGATCTCCCCAGCAGGCAATCAAGGGCTCCTTCCTGGGTGGACGGATCGCCCGCCCAGGCGATTGCCGACTACTGCCAGCAGCATGGAGGGTCAGGGGCTGGGATGCATCTTCCCAGCCCCTGGAACTCCTATAATAATAATAATAATTATTAATTATTATTCTTTATTACATTTCTATACTGCCCCATCCAAAGGCTCTGGGCACAAGTAAAACACTACAGCAAAGAGCATTTAAGCGGAACAGGTTAAAACAATATAGAAACAAATCTAAAACAATTCAGAGCCATTTAAAACCAATTAAAAATACTTAAAAGCAATCTAAAAACCTTGGAAGGCCAGGCCAAACAAGTAAGCCTTTAGGGCTCTCTTGAAGGCCAAGAATTTGCTCAAACTATGGATATTATTTGCTGGGAGTGCATTCCATAGGCCAAGAGCAGCAACAGAGAATGCCCGGTTCCGAGTTGGCACCAGACATGCCGGTGGTAACTGGAGACAGACCTCTCCGAATGACCTCAATGTGCAATGGGGATCATACAGAAGAAGGCGCCCTCTAAGGTAACCCAGACCTAAGCTGTTTAGGGCTTTAAAGGTAATGACCAGCACTTTGTATTTTGCCTGGAAACATATTGGTAGCCAATATGAGAACAGGCATAATATGGTCTTGCCGGGTTAGCCCAGAAACCAGTCTGGCTGCCGCATTTTGAACTAACTGAAGCTTCCAAACTATGTACAAAGGCAGCCCCACATAGAGAGCATTATAATAGTCAAGCCTGGAGGTTACCAGCTGATGCACCACTGTTTTGAGATCATTCAAGGAATGGACACAGCTGTTGAATCAGCTGAACTTGTTGGAAAGTGCTCCTGGCCATAGCCTCCACCTGGAGATACCAGGGTGAGGACTGGATACAAGAGCACTCCCAAGTTGCATAACTGTACCTTCTGGTGGAGTATATCTCCATCCAGGACAGGGAGATCTAACTTATTCCTCAAATTCCAATCCCCCACAATGAGCACCTCCATCTTGCTTGGATTCAGCTTCAATTTGTTGTACCTCATCCAGCCCATTACTACCTGTAGGCAGGCATTTAGGGAATGAATGCTATTTCCTGATGATGATGGAGGTGCTCATTGATGATGATGATGATGATAAGGAGAAATAAATTTGGGTGTCATCATCATACTGATAACACCCTGCACCAAATCTCCTGATAACTTCACCCAGCCGTTTCATGTAGATGTTAAGCATTGATGACAGAATGGAGCCCTGAGGGACTCCATATAATAGCTCTCATTCTGAAGAGCAACTGTCACCAAGCTACACCATCTGGAATCTGCCTGAGAGATAGGAGCAGAACCACGGCAAAGCAGTGCCCCCTATCCCCAACTCTCCCAGGCGATCCAGAAGAATACCATAGTCAATGCTATTGAACACTGCTGAGAGATCCAAAAGAACCAACAGAATCACACTCCCTCTCTCAATTCCCTGGTAAAGGTCATCCATCAGGCTGACCAAGACCGTCTCAACCCCATAGCCTGCTCTAAAGCCAGTTTGAAATTGGTCTAGATAATCGGTTTCCCACAAAACTGCCTGGAGCTGGTTAGCCACCACTCTCTCAATCACCTTGCCCAACCATGGGAGATTGGAGACCGGCCTATACCTATCCATCACTGAGAGATCTAGGGAAGGCTTCTTAAGAAGTGGTCTAATCATTGCCTCTTTCAAACAAGGAGACATCCTACCCTCCCTCAGTGATGAGTTAATAATATTAACTAGGCCATCTCCAACAATTCCCCTGCTAGATAGAAGCAGCCACGTTGGGCAAGGATCCAGAGAACAAGTGGTAGGCTGCACTGCCCCAAGCAGCTTGTCCACATCCTCAGACATCACAGATTGAAACTGATCCAATTTAATACTGCAAGAGGGATTTCTGGACACCACCTCAATAGACTGCAAAAACAGTGGAGTCTAAGTCGGCCTGAATACAAGAGATTGTGTCTGCACAGAACCCATTAAAGGCATTACAGCAGAACATAGTCTCGGACTGGAAGGAGCCTGAATCAAACTCCTCAGAACCTGGGAAAACTCTGCTGAACGCAAACCTGCAGAAGCAATGTGTGCAGACCAAAATTGGGGGTTTTGCTGCACAGGCCGCTGCCACATAAACCTTAAAATGGGCTCTATGCTGTGTCCTGTCAAATTCGAGCTGCATTCCAGTTGCCTACCTTGCTAAATCAGACCCTGCAATTCCTCTGCGAGAGCACGGTGCATTACAGCGATCCTCCTGGCACAGGCCAGGAGGCTACTCACATGTAGGTGCCACACGGA
Source organism: Hemicordylus capensis (assembly GCF_027244095.1). Classification (NCBI taxonomy): domain Eukaryota; kingdom Metazoa; phylum Chordata; class Lepidosauria; order Squamata; family Cordylidae; genus Hemicordylus; species Hemicordylus capensis. Next base: position 151,267,167 of record NC_069657.1, read on the forward strand.
GCCACGCAGCACAGACACACGAGCACTAAGCCTGGTTTAAGGGTGCCCTTGTGCCTCAAACCCAGGCTAAGTGGCGGGCTCCCTAAGCGGGTTTGCCACTGCACTGCCACCAGGAGCTGTGTGGCTCCTGGTGGTACACACACACACACACACACACACACACACACACACACACACACCCACCCAAGCTTGGCTTCCTCAGCCCAGTTTTGCCAGCGCGTGTGAATAGCCCCACTCTCTGCTTCATACAATTTTTTTTTAAAGGGAGGCAAGAAATGTAGCTGACATCTGCCTTCATCCATTAGGAGGATAACAGAGAGGAAGATGGGAAAGATACAGACATCAAATGACGTCATTTTAATTTCAATCCCCCCAACAATTATTTCATAACATTTATAATGGTCTTGAATTAATACAACTGCTAGACAGGGGGGGAAATTGTTTTGCCGCTGTTGTAGTCCTACACAAAGGAACAATGCAGTCTTGTTCCTACAATACTCTCTTGTTCCTACAATACTCTCTCCTCATAGATATATGTGACTATTGCCTGTATAAGTAGACTGCCATACATGAGCTGCTAAATGTGCAAGCCAGAGATTATCGTCAGATATGAAGAGTCCCTCATCTTTAAACTGGAAAGTGATGTTAGAGTGGAAGGATGAATTTTCTTTTTAGGAAAGTGAAAATACAAGAGAGATGCCTCTTTTGAGGCTGGAACATTCTTTCATTAGGAACCAATGGCACCCATAGAGTAGCCCTACTATGTCACTAGAGAGAAATAAAATTACCAATTGATTGGTTGATTGACTTCCTTTGATTGATTTGCAACACAACACAATACAAAACTAATATGGCCTACATGCCTTCATTTTTTTCCTGGACTCTCCCTCCCCCATGTCACACATTTAAAATACATAAAATATGCATCATAATAAAGTTGAAGCAAAGATCTTACCAATTTCCATAGGATGGCATTACTTGCACAATATATCGGCCAGGGTGAGCAACAAAGAACAAGGAACAAAAAACACACATCTTATAATGCTAATATCCCTTCTAACTGAGCAAAGACACACCTTTTAAAGTGGGGATTCTCTTATATTTAACAGAGGGAGAGCAACTGGTCCTATCCAACCCCCGCACAGCATCCCTCCAGTGACTGTTGCTGGTGTCCACCTTATGTTCCTTTTTAGATTGTGAGCTCTTTGTAGTAGTAGTAGTAGTAGTAGTAGTAGTAGTGTGTGTGTACTATTCTAGGTTCCTGTTCCTTACCCAGTAAAAGGACAGGAGTGCCTTCTGCACTGTATTTACCAGACCCTCTCTGATAATATGACTGCCAGATGAAATAAGCCAAGTTGGGCAACGGTCAAGAGAGCAGGTGGTGGGGCATACAGTCCAAAGCAGTGTATCCACATCCTCAGAAGTAACAAACTGAAAGTAATCCAATTCAGTCCTGAGGGCACCTCTATGCACCTCTATGACAGACTCTGCAGTAACTGTGGAGTCTAGTTTAGCAAGAAGTTGTTAAAACATCATAGTGTGTGACAGATGGTTTCAAGTTCAAATTCAAGGCAGAGGGGCATGAACTAGCCCCCTCACAACCCTAGACAACTCAGCTGGACGTGAATTTCCAGAAGCAATGTGGGCAGAGAAAAACCGCTTCTTTGCTGTCTGCACTGCCAGAGCATAGATCCTCAAATGAGCTCTGTGTTGCAATCTGTTGGATTAGCCCCAAGTCTTCCTCCACTTGAGCTCTAGTCATCTGCCTCACTGCTTCAACTCCCGCAGTTCATCCGAATACCAAGGGGCTGACTTTAAAGCAGGTCAGAGGGGACCCTTAGAGCAATTGTATCTCCCGCTCTTACTAGTAAGTATATCTATTTCTTCGTTAGCAACCAAATACTCCAGCTCACCCATTATGGCTTGGAGGCTTCTGGCATTGGCGTATAAGCACCTATACTCTGAATCACTTACCTAGTGTATGCTGTCTTTCTTTTGGCTCTTTGGTCTCTTTGACCAGCTAGCACAGTCTTCTGTATGCTCTTTATGTGGTTCTACTCTGTCCCCTTCTGTTTTATTTGAATCTTTTACACGCTTGTACCTTAAGGGATGGCATTTGCCGAACTGGATACCGCCCAGCTCCTGTTAGCTATTCTCTGGGTGTCATTTTAAAATCTGCTCTGCGACCTTTTTGATTTTAAGCACCATCAGTCTGCTTGCATCTTGGTTCAAGTGGAGCCCATCCCTTTTGTACAGGCGTTGCTTGCCACAAAATGTATCCCAGTGTCTGACAAATATAAACCCCTCTTCCCAGCAACAATTAGGGATGTGCAAACAGGTTCAACGTTGAACGTGTTCGCTGTAAAACCAGTTCAGTTCGACTGTTCGGGGTCGAACCAAACCATCCCGTTTGGTCCAACCCCAGACTGAAAACCCTCCGACTGTTTGAGGGGTTCACTGACCTTTTTTGTTTTTAAAATAAAAATTATTATTTTTTAACTTATCCCCTTAGGGGGAATTGTTGGAAGCACCCCGGGGTGTGTGTGTGTGTCTGCAGAGGTTCCCACTCCCTACCCCCGCACCAGCCTCCCTTCATGCCTATACTATTACTGGCCATTCAGCCGGCTTTTCGGCCCATTTGGGCCTTCCCCCTCTGGCGTGGTGGCCATTTTGGAGGCTGCCGTACCTGCGTGTGAACCAGCCGATTCCATGCACGCCCCTAGCAGCAATGTCTCACCCATGCATTGAGACCCCTCAGCTCTGCCTGTCTTGCTGACCCTGTGCGTTTCTGAGAATGCTTCCTTGGGGGTCCTGTGCTACCTATCAGCCTAAATTTGGCTTCCAAGACCTCCTTTCATTTCCCAACATTGTTGGTGCCGACGTGCACCATGACAGCTGGCTCCTCCCCAGCACTGCCTATCTAGATGCTGTGTGATATCCACAACCTTTGTACCAAGCAGGCAAGTCGCAGACCCATCTCTCTATACCTCTAGTGTTTGAATCACCCACTATAAGGAGGCCCCTACCCACTGGAGGAGTATTCTCTGTGCAAGAGAATATGGGCTCATCATCCACGGAAGGGGGCCCTTCTAAAGGAACATTGTCCTCTTTCTTGGACTGATATCCTACTTCCCCAAGACCTTCATTCTTCCTGACAGCAGAGGAGCTGTCAGCCTTGGAGTGGGATGCCTCTACTATGTCCCTGAAGGTCTCATCCCCATTCCTTTCTGTCTCTGAGCTTCTCCAGATCCATCACCTTGGACTCGAGGGAACGAACCTGTTACCTGAGACCCAGGAAGCTCCTTGCAATGAGCACACACCCATGACTTCTGCTCACAGAGCAAATAGTCACACAGAGCAAATAGTCATACAAATGTGACACTCTGTGCAATACAGTGGGAAGTGTCCCTTCCCCAGCTGGCTATCTATCTTCATAACTGGTTTTGTTGGCTGTTTAGAGAAGAAGTCTTCTTCTCTTCTTCACCAGCATAAATTTACATCCCTGCCTACCTACCTCTATCTGGATAACACACCATGGCCTCAGATTGGTGCTGGGCCAGCATGAGACACCATCTTAATTATGTATTATTTATTTTTCTATGTAAACTGCTAGTGGAACTTTGGGATATAGTGGTATATAAATATTCATAGTAGTAGATACATCAGTCAGGGCACCAGTCCATATCGCATCATCGGCCATGGCAGTAGCATATGTACGTGTCTGTGTGTATCAGCAGTACTAACGGGAAGATTGTGACACATCTGGATTTGGGTTTGGCCAGGGTGGGGCGAGCTGTCAGTGGTGGTGCAGTGGGTGAGGGTGACCATGAGTCACTCACCCTCCATGACCACCTTGGGATAGACCAGCAGGGGGAGGTTGGACTTCCCCCACCTGCTCCACCATCTCAGCATCCAAGCATGAGCAATGGGGTGTCACCATGCTTCTGGCCATGGAGAATACCCTCTTTCTCTGGATGCTGCTTGGCGGGCACAAGAGGAGCTGTCCAGCAGGGATGTCTTGCCTTGCCACAGCCCCAGAAGGGTCAAGTGCATCTTGCAAGACCAGGTTCAGAGTGTGTGCCACACAACGGATGGACACAAACTGACACTGCTCGTCCACCTTTGTGATGTTGGCAGCATTGTTGATGGCCATGAACCCCCAACAAAGCTTCGGCTGCCCGGACAGCCATTCCTCCACCTGGCAATGAATGGCTGTTGACAGTTCACCTGCCGTGTGCTTAGTGTCCAGCACCTCTACATGCAGCACAGCCCACTTATGCTTTGCTGCATGGGAGGTACCGGCCACGCCATGAGCAGATGTCCCCTTGCTCTCCTGCCCCCAACAGTATGACATGAGGGACAGGAAAGCAGTGTGCCTCCCACTGGGACTGTTCCACAGATCCTCAGTGAAGTGCATGCTGGTGTCAGGCACTGCTGTGTGCAGCAGCCCCAACATGGCCCCCCTGCAGTGAGGGCACCACCTGCCTGCTAAAGGTGGTGCCTGAGGGGCTTGGTAGATGTGGGCAAGCAGTTGGAGCAGCTGGCAGAAGCCAGCGTTCTCTGCCACCTGGAATGGCTGGTCATCCAAAGCGATCAACACCCCAATGGCCCAGGCGATTAGATGAGGCTCTGGGCAACCAGACAGCTTGCCTATCAACTGCACCCACTGTGTATTCAACTCCCCATACTTGGGGGCATGAGCAGCTGCCTTGCCACTATCTGAGGACACACCAGGCCTATTGCTGCCAGCAGAAGCATTGACTCCCGGGTGATGCCATTGTAGGTGCTGCTGCATCCCCGTCATCCCAAGATGCTTGGAGTCCTTCCTCCTGCTTACCTGTGTCCTGCAGTGGATGTAGACAGCATGGTGTGGGTCACCACTGCAGAGCTGAAAGTGGTCCCACACCATGTTCTCTTGATTCAGGACCATTTTGGTGGTGGTGGTGGTACTGAGGCTGCTGGTTCTTTCTGGGGGTCACCACCACCACCCTCTGTCCAGGGTTGAGAAGATCCAGGAAAAACCAGAATAATTTCCTCCTGCTCCTCCTGTTTCAGACGGCAAGTGGGTTGCACTGCCAATGAGGATTGGGGAGGATGGAGAGCGTGATCTGACTGGGCTAGCAGGTGATGACACCTCCTCCTCTGCTGCCACAGGAAGAAGAGCTTTTTCCCTGACAGGGGAAGACCTCCCCACTTATACTACCTCAGCCACCACAGGTAGCTGTGCTGTGGGGCTGGGCTCCTTTGGATGGGAAAGCCTGCGCACAACCTCATCAGTGGTGGGGACAACTTGGGGAGTAGGTCCCTTTCCATTGCCCACCACAACCAGTGGCATCACCCCTCCCTCTCCCTGCCATTCTGCTTTTGGCTCTCCTTTGCACCCACCTAGACATCTAGGCATTAAAAAAAAATTAAAAAATTAAGCCCTAACTCTGATGGGGAGGGGGGAGAAGTGCCTTTAAGGAGGTGTGGGGTCAGGGTTGGTCTATTTATGCTCTGTGTGCTACATACTGTGATAGCTATAGCACTGTGTTGTACACACAGAAGCTAGAAAAATTAAATCCCCCCCCCCAGATAAAGAAGCAGGCTCTATTTTGTTGGTGAGGGTACAAACAGACGTGGGGACCTGGAGGCTGCTGGTACAATTGGAGGGGACCTGGAGGCTGCTAGTACAATTCAGATACTATTAGGGGGGAAATCACAGCACCCCAGTTATTAAAGGGGGTTGGCTACAAGCAATGAGAGAGAAAAGAAACCATAGAAGGAAATAAATTCCAAGCAGTACCCAGTTCAAGCTACTGGGGCTACAAATTAAAAGGATAATAAAAAATATAGAGAGTCAAATAAGCCTCTTTCTCTCTCTTCACTCACAGTGGGGGCCAGGCAGAGAGCAGGTTAGCCCAGACAACCACCACCCTGCTCAGTGCTGCTGTGGTCTCTCTCTGATGATTCTCCCCTGAGACACAAAAAGCAAGGGCTTTCTCTGCCTCCAAGTAGCACCTTAAATACATGTTGAAAATCCCTTCTTTGGCTTCCTGCCTGCCAATGTGGGCACAGTTGCCTACTTGATTTGAATGACAACAAGCCAATCAAGAAGCAAGGAGATCTCAAGCCAATCAAAAGCCAATCAGCAATTGAAAAACATGGAGACGAAATGGCACCCGTGATGCGAATCATGCAAATAAATTCACAATTAATTGGGGCAATTTGATTCATCCTTGAATCAGTCCCTTCATTTAAGGGGTGATTCGATTCATGGGCATATCTGTGAATTGCCCCCAATTAATTGTGAATCAATTCGTATGCGAATTGAATTGCACATCCCTATTGCAAATCACTTTGAGGAATTATTTAATTGACAAGCAACTAATATGTGCCTTAAATAAGTAAATGTATCACTCTCCAGCTTTTCCACAACAGTCTTTTAGTGGTGTACAAAAAGATCTCCAGAAATTTCACTTGCCTTGTAGAAATTTGTTTGGCTTCCCTCAAGGTCTCAAGGGAAGAGTCTCAAGGGAAGACTTTTCTCAAGACCTTTCTCCTTGGGAGAAACCATGAAATTAGTTTCAAATGCCACTTTTTCAAAACTGCATTTTCAACCCTAGTTTTCATCCACTTCTACAAAAATTTACTAGACTTGATCCTATGGAGGTAACTTTGGCCTTGATCCTGCATATAACTCCAGGTAGTGAGGGCATGAAAGGCAACTACCTTCCCAAAAGTAATTATGACAGGAAATAGAAGCCTACAAAATAGAGAGGTGCAGTTCCACTGTTAAGTGAATCCCAGAATCTTTGGCAACTCTGTATGCCAGAACCTGGGCGCTAACTCCTCCAGTGGGATTTGAGCCAGAATTGCCCCATTCTTTTCTTTGCGCCTCCCCAGGTATTGGGGATTGTCTGTTCTCAGACACAGAATAGATACTCTGTAGGATGAAGGCAGTTTGACAGCAACTGTCTCATTCTGAGTTTAAACAACAAACTCTAAGTCAACATAAGCATTATTTGTGGCAGTAAACTTTAGTCCTGCCTAAGTTTCTGTAACTTCTTTGGGTCCCGGCATCTAGTTCTGAATTTGGGGAAAGTCCAGGTGATTCTACACAATCTTTCTGGAGTGGCATAACTGAATTTGGAAATTGCCTTTCAAATTAGGCTGACTGTGGGGAAAGAAATGAAAGACAAGCTCCTGGTCACAAATGGACAAGAAACCTCTTGAACCCACTGCCAAACCCACAGAGTGAATTTAAATATTGTGGGCGGGTTAATGTATGTTTGATCATTACCACTTGTAGCTGAGCAAAGTAACCCGATCACTCCATCCAGCGTGCTAAGATCTTCGCAGGAGCCAGGAAAGAACGATTTCTCTCTCTTCACCACAAACTTGCAGTCCTGTCGAATTAACCAGGTGCTTTATAGAGGCTTACTGTCTTCCTCCGAGGCACGAGGAATTGGCTGCAGTCACAGGAAGGATAACAGACAAACTGGACCAATAGCCGGCTCTCGGATGGAAAAGCCGAGGTTTGGTATAGGGTAGGTTCCCACATTTTGTCATTAAAACAGCTTTGAGAGTATTTTGATAAATTTACTGATCCCACAAAATCTGTTTAGGGGAAACAGCCCTTCCTTTCTCATGGCTCCCCACCAAGATGCATGCAGCAAGCCAAGTGAATGACCTCAAACATCCCAGATCCCCTGGTTGGACTTTCCAGAGTTCATTTCTTTCTTAACCACAAGACCAAACTGCATTCATTTCCCAAGGGGAGGCTATATATGAAGGATTAAGCTAAACCAATGTAGCTCCTGATGGTTTGAAACGTCTCTATTGTAACCAAAGAAGTCCTGTGTTTATGTTTCCAGGTCATCTTTCAGAGTTTCAGTTTTAAGAACGTTCACATTTATAAAAAATGAGGAAACAATGCTACACGAGTTGCTGGATTATTATATTCTTACCCTTCCTTCCTTCCTAGTTTTTTTACCCACAGTGGCTGACATCTATGCTAACATTACATGGGCTGAAAATTGTTTGGCACATGTAAAAGGGGAGGGGCAATTTTCATCAATCTCCCCCTGCCTCTGCAGTCTACTGTGCCTCCTGAAAATATGTCTCTGAGGTTCTTGCAAAAAATTGCCCCTCCCCTGTTGTGCATACCAACTGTTTGCTACCTTTTGGAGGGGGGAGGGGGGCTGGTCAAGGACTGTAATAAATCTTACAACTAATACTTCTACAGTCCCCCTCCCAGTAATATAGCGGTAGTAAAAGAAGTTGCATGTGTAAACTTCCAACATTAAAATTCTGCCTCATATTGAATTTGCCTCTCCAGTCCAGCTTACTTGTCCCACATAAAGTGCAGATGTGTTACAAAATTCTGCTCAGAAATGTACAATCTGGTCGCACACAGCATGCAATCACCTTCATTTTGCAAACACTGTACTTTTTAAATGTATTTCCTTTTTTAAAAAAATCACACATTGTTCAGGAAAATAAAATGGATGTGGTGTAAATAAAAAATTGAAGAAAAGGAAAGGGGTAGATCTGCTTCCAAATATCCCATGCTTTTTAGTGATATTTATATCCACTAATCCCAAATTTAATCCTTATATGAATTGATACTAAGACCTCCAGCCAGAGACTAGCTAGTTATTCCAAGCCACTATATGAATTTTAGTCTTCACAACTCCACAACTGCTTGCCATGTGCACCCTTCCTCTCTGGCCATTCTCTCTTCTGATTTTTGTAATTCTCTTAAACTATTCCTTCTTGCCTCCCCCTGCTCTTCTGGACTGCTCCTTTCCCATGCCTCCATTTCAAGCCCCACTTATCTTCCCTAGCTGCCTATGGTGGCAAAATTCCACTTAAGGCAAATTTTGTTCATTGAAAAAAAAAAAAGGTTTTTAATGTTTAAAACTGCCGCCATGCAGGAACATGGCAGCGAGAGCTCCCTCACACCTGCCAGCATGCCTCCCAAATTGCGCTGGGTTGGGGCAAGATAAATTTGTGGGCGGGTGGGGCTGAGAGAGCAGTGATACCCCTCCTAACCCAAACCCACCTATCTCCCAAATGACTGCAATCACCTGTTTTGGGGCCTTTCTGCACATGCACGAGTGTGCGCAGAAAAGCCCAAAGTTGGGCGATTGCGGTCATTTGGACGTTGGGTGGGCTTGGGTGAGGAGGGGTATTGCCACTCTCTTTGTGCCTCAACCCCCAAAACTGTCTTGCCTGCCCCTGATCTGCTGCCATCATAATTTGGGAGGTGGGCTGGTGGGTGCGAGGGAGCTCTCGCCGCCATGCTCCTGTGCAGCAGCAGTTTTATACATTTAAAAAATTGATTTAAACTCCCCTTCCTTCCTCCCTTGCTGCTTGGGTGGCAAATCTTTGGTTGCCTACGGGCACCAAAGACGAACTTAATCTGCCTCTGCCCTATTGTTTCTGTGCCTCCTTCTTTCCTAGGCCCATTCCTTGGTCTTTCTGCCTACCTCAATTATCTCTCTAATATCACAATAGCTAAGCCACTGGCAGCCAAAGACTTTTCTGCCTGATCTTCCTCTTTGTGACATTAGGATAGCCCAGCCAATCACTGTCTAGTGTCTATTCTTCGGTTTGTCCCTCTCTGACAGGAATCTCAGATTAAAACTTCATACGTTGTATTTGTGATTTCACTTTCTCTCTCTTTTGTCCTGGATTTTTTCCATCAATTTGTCCCAAAAGAATTAGCATAAGATAAGAGATTCTTTCTGTCAAAGGTATCATGAAGAATGGTGGTGCCTGGAAACAGCTCATCTACACCCTCTCCCAGTCCCGCAGACAACACCCTGCTTCATCTTCTCCTCAATGTGATCACAAAACGGAAACATTTCTGTTGCCACAACTGATGCCTGTGGTTTATAACAGCTTGGTGTGTCTCTAGGTTTCTGTGGGAATGGTGGCATTTGGCTGGATGCATTCCAGACCTCAAGGATTGTTCTGGAACATATGCATGCTTGTGAAAATGGCTTCCAAAAAATGTTAATTGGGGCTTTTTCCTGACCATTCTTCATGGCATGTTATTTTGGCTTTTCTACTTTCACAGTTCAGAGTTTTTGTCTCCCCCCACCCTTTACCTGACTTTAGATTTTGCACATTATTAACAGACAGTAGCCTTACTCACACAGACACAAAAATCTTCCCTTGCTCTGTTCAGCAAACATTAAACATGAGGAGAGGAAATGGGACCGTCCTCACTGGTCCCTCCCACTGATGCTGATACACCAACTGGCCATGCCCTCTGGTGGCTGCATATTTGACATTTCTTTGCAAGCGGCAGCACAGAACATGCGAGAGACAATCAGGATTCTAAAATGTGTGGAGAAGCCTGCAGTGAATTCAGTGCTGCCTCTTGCAGACAAAGGCTAAACACATAGCTGCAGGGGGGAAGGGAGGGAGGCATGGCCAGTGGGGGCATCACCATCAGAGGCAGGGCCAGCAGGTAAATCTCCTCCCCCTTTTGACTGAACATGAGGAGGATTTTTTGTGAATAGGGCACTGGAGTAGAGAATTCTCTAGAAACCTTAATATATTTGAGAGGTAAAATAAACAGTGGTCCACATGAGCTGCCTGTGCTGCTGTGGGCTCCTAAAATACTGCTGGCAGACTTGTGTAGGAGTGCACATGAATGGTGCATGCAGAACCAGTGCGCTTCGAACTGGAGCTGGTGCAAAGTTTCGATCACGGACCGAACTGAACCAGTTCTGGGTGAAACTGAACTGGTTTGGGCAAACTGGTGCTGCACAGTAAGGAATGGCTGGGTGGGGGCAGCAAGAGAGGAAAAAACCTGCTTACCCAGCTTGGTGTGGCTGCTGGTGCCACCGCTCACTGCTGCTCACCCTCCCAGTGCGGCCTTTAGTGTGCTCCCCCTTCCTTTCCCAAGCCGTCGGCTCAGCAGTGGCTTGGTTCTGGACTCTACACATGCCAGAGGTGCTTCTTTGCCAGATTCCCTTTTACAAGTATATCCCCTGAACCTGTCTGGCCTGGTTCAATTGTCTAATTGGACTGGGCCTGGTTTGCTCAGACCTGGGACAGGACTGGGCCAGATCAGTTTGAATCCGGTTCAGATTCAAACCGAACAAGCTAAACCGGTTCCATGCACACCCCTAGTCTTGTGCAAGCGCACAAGCGTGCAAACATTTATAGAATGCCTGTATTCAGGGACCCCTACATAAATTGGCTAAGATGAAGAACAGTCTAATGGAGTCCTGAGTTTCTGTGCAGAGCTGCAAATTAAGCCTCGACACTTTTCAAACCTGGTGACTGCAGAAGCGTTACTGCATTTATCCCCATTTGTGACAGTGGAGATAAATATGCTAATAGTGGGGATGAATACGGTAATGCTGCTTCTGCAGCTACCAGGTTTTAAACGTGTCGGGGTTTATCTTGAGGCTTCGCTGCAGATCCACATGGAGCCTTAGGGCTCTGTTAGACTGTGCATCATGTTAGCCATTGGAAATAATGTAAGAAGCCCTCCTGAAGTGTGGGAGCACAACTTGAAGTATTTGCGGTATTGTGCCAGACCACCAGCAATTCCTTAGGAGACTGCAGCAGTGCAGGCGGCTCACAACTGCCTGTGTTTTGCTGCAGAATATGCTGGCTAGTATCAACAGGACAAAGGGACACAAGTTAAATTAATGACGACACTAGTGTGGCATTTCACTATACCAGCATACAAGGGGTTACATAGGAAGCTGCCTTATACCGAGTCAGACCACTGGTGCATCTAGCTCAGTTTTGTCTACGCAGATTGGCAGCGGCTTCTCCAAGGTGATAGGCAGGAGTCTCTCTCAGCCCTATCTAGAGATGCCAGGGAGGGAACTTGGAACTTCCTGCATGCAAGCATGCTGATGCATATGTTGTACATGTACTTGATGTGGCTAGTCCCGAACCCATTTTACACATTCAGTGAATGCATGGAGAGGGGAAATTGGGATGATGTCTGCTATCCTGAATAGCTATAGGCACACTGGCACCCTACTCCGGGTTCTTAGCCAGCCTCTTCTCCTCTGCCTGCTGCACCTCTTGAACCAGGAGTGCCCTCCACTTGACAGTACATCAGTGACTGCATTGCCCTTCATGGGCACACAGATATGCCAAAACATGCTCTGCCGATTGACCCAACCTGGTGCTGAGCTGCTCCACAACTCCAGTCCTCAGCCAACCTGCCAGGGCAGGTGCCTCCCCAGTGGCCAGAGTGTTCTGGAGCTCACCCAGCATCTGGAGAATGGCGGCGGGCAAAGTGTGGCTCCGAGTTCCTGCCTCGGCACACAAGCTGCTCATTGCAAGGCGGACCAGCTCGAGGGTCAAGACCAGCTCGGAAATGAGCATCCAGTCCATAGTGGACAGGCCACACACTCTCAAGCCACAGTTCCTTGCTGGGGCATGGATGGCTGCCTCTTGCTCCTACAGGTGCTGAAGCAAAAAATTGTAGTTCTACCACGTCTGAACAGCTCCCTGGATGATGTGAGAAGGTCAGCTGAGTGAGTTCATGCTGCCTCTCCTGGAGCATCTGCCTACCTTTCTCACTGAGGTGGAAATAGGCTGTGATCTTGCGGCACTTGTTCACAAGGGCAGGTGTGGCAGCAGCAGCAGCCCCGGAAAAGGAGGGAGTCCCTGACACTCCCTTAACTCCTTGATGCTAAGTGCATCCATCACAACCAGGTGCAGAGTGTGTGCCGTAGAGTGTATGGTCACCAAATGCAGCTGGCGTGCTGCCTTCAGCGTTTTGGCACTAGGGATGTGCCCAGACCAGCTCAGGCAGCTCTGGGTGGGGTGGCGATTCGTTCCTTTAAAAGAGAGGTAAGCAGGTCCTTCTTTAGTTTTTACAATTCTTAGGTTTTAGTTTTTTAAAATAACTCTTAATTTGAAATTTTAAAATCTGTAATTCTGATGGTGGTTTTAGCTTGGATTTTTAACTTGTTTATCTCAGTCTGGTTAACTTTATTAGTCTGATTTTACATTTTAACTGTTTTATAAATGTTGTGAGCTGTCCTGAGCAGTAGTGTACTGGAGGGGCAGGGGTATAAATATTTTAAACAAACAAACAAACTGCTCCTCCGTCACCCCACCGCTTTTCCTGGCACTGTGCCTGCTTTCCAAAAGGCCACATGCATCTGCAGTTGGGTGGGTCAGGCAGCAACAGCAGGCAGGGGTCCAACAACAGTCAGGCTAGGTGGGTGTTCAACAACAGGTAGGTGAGATGGGGGTCCAACAGGCAGGTGGGGAGCTGAACAGAGAAGCAGTGGTTGGGGTGCCTGGGGGTCCACACAGCAGCAGACCGAGGCGCAGGACAATCCTCCAAAATGCAGCAGACTACCAGAGCAACCCTCCCAAATCGAGCAGCTGGTCCTGGAGCCCAGCCAAAGCACTTCATAAAAAGCAGAAGGCAGGCAGGCACTGTCTGGCTTTAAATACATTTTGAAACTCATTCCTTTTTGCTCCCCCCTCCCTCGTCCCTCCCGCCAAGCCCATGGGGACAGAGTTGCCAGACAACACTCTGATTTGAATGTCAACAAGCCAACCAGAGCAAGGGAGACTACTAGCCAATCGGAAGGTAGTGGCCAAAAAACCAACCAGGAGGTCTGATTTTGTAAACAGACCTCTTAATGGCGACATCCATGTTTGAACCACCTAACTGCTTCAAACCAGTTTGATTTGAACCAGGCTCAGTCTGGTTTGGACTCAGACTGTCCCCCTCTTTTCAAACCTGAATAGGTTTTGCACACCCCTACACTCCCCAACACTGCAGCACCTAAAGTAGATATGCCATGGATCATCATTAGTATATCTCTAATATTCAGTTCAAAAGGCAAATTTTTGAGGCACAGGAATGGATGGTGAATTTCAGCTTATGTATTGAAAAAAATAAAATGTGTTGTCATAGTTAAGTGGCAAGTTTGAAAATGTGGAGGTATGGGCCAGGAGTAGGAGCGCTTCTGTCTGTAAGTGGGTGCTGGAAGGTGGGGAAGAGAAGGAAAGGGACCAGGGATGAGCCCTATGACTGCAGAGGGTGTGGAAAATGTTCTGAAATGTGGAACAAATTTGGAGGACCAAGTAATTCAGAGGATGATTGCAATTATCACAAGATAGCCTGGACCAGGGTTTCCTAACCTGTGGTGCTCCAGATGTTGCTGAACTAAAACTCCCATAATCCCCAGTTACAATTTATTATGGCTGGGGGTGATGGCAGTTGTAGATCAGCAACATCTGGAGAACTTTATTTATTACATTGGAGAGGAGAGCAGGTCTTGTGGTAGCAAGCATGACTTGTCCCCATAGCTAAGCAGGGTCTGCCCTGGTTGCATCTGAATGGGAGACTTGATTTGTGAGCACTGCAAGATATTCCTCTCAGGAGATGAAACCGCTCTGGGAAGGTTTCAAGTTCCCTCCCTGGCTTCTCCAAGATAGGGCTGAGAGAGATTCCTGCCTGCAACCTTGGAGAAGCTGCTGCTAGTCTGTGAAGACAATACTGAGCAAGATAGACCAATGGTCTGACTCAGTATATGGGAAAGCCTGGCCTAGACATTTGGACATGGGAGGAGAGAGCAGAGCTGAAAGGAGGTCGCAGCCTCCCACCCCAGACGGTAACAGGGAGAACTCTCCCCTCTTTGCCCACTACCTTACCTGCAACCGGCACTGCCGTGCCCCATTCCGCCGTCCCCCCGGGTAAAGATCTCGGTAAAGGGGGACTCTCCCCTCCTCATCCCTCCTCCCCACATCTAGTGCTGCCGCCACCACACAGCAGTGTTTTTTTCAATAGGTGCGCTGGAGTGGGGTGGGCACGGGGGCAGCATGGAGTGGCTGCAGAAGGCTCCCTTGGACTTTTGGAGGCCTCCCGGACCTAGGAAGTATGGGCCAGGAGTAGGAGCGCTTCTGTCTGTAAGTGGGTGCTGGAAGGTGGGGAAGAGAAGGAAAGGGACCAGGGATGAGCCCTATGGCTTAAGAGACCTGCCTGGTCTGGCTTCCCCCACCCCACCTTGGGCTTTCTCCTCTTACAACCTCTGTCAATCCTTCACTCCCAACCTGACTGGATCTTCCTGGGCAAAATGCTCTGTCAGATCCCAGCAGGGAGAAATGTGGTGGAAGCTTCAAGTGGGGCTCTGGAAGGTGGGGGATTGATGGCAAAGGACCAGGGGTGACCCTTAAATCTTAGTGGGTAAAACTGCCCCCTTTTTCCTTGTCACAGAAAATAAAAATAAAAATAAAAAGTCATGTTTGAAACTCAAACACACAGGCACACACACATAGTTTTTCACATTTATTTTATAGCAGAAAGAGGGTAAAACTTATAAACAGCCTGCTTGTCTTTCAAGCAGCACTTATTCCATCTATGTCAGTTAGTGTGGCAGAGATTAAAAGGACTCTCTCACAACTCTCCACCTCAGGCAAAAAAAAAATTGTGCCAAAAGTCCTGCCTACAAAACTGAATGATCCAGTCTTAGGCCCTGTCCTGTTTACAATTCAAACTCTATGATTAAGGCGGAAAACACTACATTGCAATTCATACAATAATCTAATCACATGATATAGCAGCTAACCCACACTCTAAATCCTATATTACATCTAGTGTTTAAATTCAGGCTAGAGGATGTATGGTTTTCCATTTGATTGATCATTTGTACATGTGTAGAGGAATCTATAGAGGAACCGCCTTGGGATTGTTTTTAATGAAAGGCAGTATATAAATTTAACAATAAATAAACAATAAAAATAAATCTAATCA
Source organism: Hemicordylus capensis (assembly GCF_027244095.1). Lineage (NCBI taxonomy): Eukaryota > Metazoa > Chordata > Lepidosauria > Squamata > Cordylidae > Hemicordylus > Hemicordylus capensis. The sequence goes on from NC_069657.1 coordinate 151,282,912, forward strand.
TGCATTGAAAGTATCATCTGAACTGGCCCTTAAAGTCATCTGGAGTCACCCAGTAGCTGGTAAAAGTTGATTCAGTGCAACTGATTCTCTCATGCAGCCTATGTGATTATGACCAGTAGCCAGCTCAGCAAATTGTATGGGGACTTGTGGGGACTGAGTGGTCTAGTCCACACAGAGCAAAGATGCACAAACCTCCACATAATACAAACTTTTCTCTTGCAGGGGTGGGGGCTGCTTCTAGTGCTTCTAATTTAGTGCCAAATTGCTAAGCCAAACAGGAAGCATCGGGAAGCATATGCCCAAAGTAACAGGGGCTCTCCTGGATAAACAGTGAGCTCTCCTTTAACTAGCTAAAGTGGAAAGCAAACGTTCAAAGCATGAATGAGAGACTGGAATGACTCAAGTTAGTATCTGACTTCAGGCACCCTGGATTATACTTTTGCCTTTACATAAAGCTCAGTAGGGCCAAGCGGTCAGGACTGCGGTTATACATCTCGTCCAACTTAGACATCTTTGCTATTGTATCCCACAGAGTCTGAATGATAATACAAGAAACTTCTGGAAAACCACATGGTGCTGGAGAAGATACAGACCCATTCTTGGATTGGAAAATACTAGTGTGAAATGTGTGAAAGTGATCCCTTGGGCACTGCTGCTTCTGGGAAAGGCAACCCCCGAGCCATATGGCTGGTGCTTGGAATGGTGGACAGGAGAGATTTACAAAGCTGTAGAAGACTTTGGGGATGAATTAAGTTACATAGATCAGCTTGAGTGAGACATAACTGTCTTTGCAAGAAGAGCAGTGTTGCTAAACATTGGCACAAAGCAGCATGGAGCCAGCATTTTCTATACCACTGAAGTGGGCCATCAGTCTTTGCTTTGAGCACTATATTCTTGGCAGCTGATCTTTCAAAATCCAGAAATGTCAGTGTAGAGTGTGGAGTGGAAACCGTATTTGGTAATTGGTTTGACAGATTGCTGAGTTTACTGAATACCTCTCTGCTCAACAGGTCTGTAGCCACTTCCAGCCAGAGGTGCCTCATATCTCTGAGAGAGTATCGGGCTTCTGAATTGCCCCCCTTGCTTCTGTTTACTGAACGTGCCTGTTCCAACATTACAGGCTCCATTCTTATATTATGCCTCTTACACCTTTACTAATGGGGCAAAAAGGCACTTTTGAAAGTGGGGGCTCTTTTTTTATATAGCAGGGGGAGAGCAACAGTCCCTATTCAGCTGATGTTGTCTTTCTTGTGTTGTTAGCCCCTTTGAGACAGGAGACAGGGGATCATTTTCTCATTCCTTTTGTTATGTAAACTGTTCTGAAAACTTTTTGACTGAAAAGTGGTATATACATAATAACAATTGCTGACATCCAATGTAGCCTACCAGTAGTGTGGCAGGAAGATGTGTCTGTGCAGTGGAAAGCTTTCCCCACCAGCACTTCAGCCATACAGCTTCAGATGGGGAAGAATGAATTATGTTGCTTTACACTGACTCCAGAAGTGCCTTATTTCACCCCAAAATATGTCACTGAGGGCTATGAAGCCCTCAAGGATATATTTTCAGGTGAGACAGGGCACCTCTGCCCTGAAGCACTGAAATTTGCACTCCCCTGCTGCATGCCCAAGGCTGCACAACTAGGAAAGCTCTCCATCATACAGGCACATCTTACTGCTATGCTACCAGTAGGCTGTGTTGGATGTCAGCTAATAACCATATCATCATCATCATCATTATCATCATCATCATCATCATCATCATCTCAGTGATATGTAATGTCCACATTAATAAATGAATATAGCTATTATTAAACTCATCTTATTGTCTAGAGGAGGGTCCAGAGGTCAGTAGTGGGCATGTGCTTTGCATGAATAAAGTCCCAGGTTCAGTCTCCTGCATTTCACCTTAAAGGACTCAGGAGGCAGGACTCAGAAAGACCTCCACTTGCGATCTTGGTTGCCTGTCTAGCCGCTTATTAAGTTGACAACACTGGGGTAGATGGACCAGTGGCAGTTCTATATGTTCTAATACTGTATTCTGAGGAATCCTGGAGTTCCTTGGAAGGGGTTGCAGACAAGTCCCATGTAAGGCAGCTTACCAACAATGACCAATCTTGTCCTGCAGCATGCAGGACACTGTCAGCAAACCAGGGCCACGAGGCCCCACCCCACAGGCCTAGCCAGTGTCTCATACTCCAGGCCTCTCACCCCAGTATGAAGTGCATCATACCCAATCCTCTCCTCAGCAGAAGAGTCTAGTAGAAAGGGTTCCTTGAATGTAAGAATTTAGAAAGTTAAGCTATTGGTCTGATCTTCAAACATCTATCTCAGTACTTGCCGTAAGAGATCCTTCACATCATTTCAGAGTACAGCTTAATATTTGTTTTATTCTCAAACAATTGTTATGCTCACAGGATATACTTTACCAAATGGCATAAGGTCGTGGTTCCATAACTTCCTAACATACGAAACTCTTTAGATAATTTATACCAGAGAAGCCTTTCCATTACTCACTGCTACAGACAAATAGTCCCAGAGAAAAATGAGTGAGGGCTAGGACAAGACTGGGCCCTTCATTTAACCAAACGGAGTCTGCTCTCAGAAAGACCCTTCACATGAGCAGCGCTACCCAGGCTTGCTTAGCCATACCTGGGTAAGGCTGCTCATGTGGAGAACTGGGATCAGTCCTATTCCTGGCGCTCTTCCCTGGTGAGCAGGATGGCTGAAAAAAAAAAAGCCTTGATTGTATGGGGGAAAGGTAGGACCAATCCTGCCTCCCTGCTGACCTCCCCAGCCCCACACAAGCCAGTTATGTGAATGACTTTAAAGTCCACTAAGGTCATTCCAGATCTAAGTAGATCTGGAGTGAGGCAGGACCTGCCACTGAGATCCCATCCCATCCCCTCCTCTTGCACTCACTTAGCATAGATTGTCTGAAAAAAATGTTCACAGTGTTCAAGGATTGTCTGAAAAAGTGATTATTTTGTGCTGGGACCTTAAAGGGATATTCTTCAAAGCCCCAATCGGGGGTGTAGCTAGGTAAGAGGGGCCCCGTGTTCATTCCTCTCTCTCTGGCCACCCCCCCCCGAGTGAGGGAGATAATGAAGAAAATAGGGAGTAGTGGAGCTGGAGGGGCCCCACGAGCTGATGGCCCCAGTTCCTTGAACCCTGTCGCTCAATTATAGCTACACCCCTGGCTCTAAGAGAGTAACAGTTGCTTGACAGACTTCTTTCCAGTTATCAGCACTACCAATTGTCTCATCGGGGAAACATCTGGTAACCTTTCACAGAACCTCTGGGGTCCATGAAAGCAAGTTTGAAAACTAATCGATTAGATTAAACAATATTGTCTTCCTTCTACTGATGTTCAGTGGTCAAATGGAGGAACATCTACAGATCTGGCTGATGCTCAATTTGTGTATTTAGGCATGCCATTTCAGGAGCATCACTTTGGAAGATGGAAAGAAAAGGAGCCCATGCACATTGTATGTGCAGGACTAGGCAATAAAGCTTGAGACAATTTTCCTGCTTCATCACTTTTTTCATCACCCATACCTATGATCTAAAACGAATGGCTTAATAAATAGTTGCCATAGGCCACTGCATTATACACAGTAATGTGGACAGAATATAGGATGGTTGGAATGTGGGCGGAATGCTGGAAACTCCAATTCAGGGTGGAATGGGGGCAGAATTCAGGACAGAATTCTGGGACTTGAGGGCGGAATGCTGCTCCATTAACATCTGCTGTAGGCAATTACAGTATACTCTACAATCCAGGTGGAGAGGGGTGCCCTGCCATCATATACTGCAATGCTGATCATTAAGACCAGTATCAACAAACAGAGTATGCAATCCTAAGTATTATTATACCATCTAGAACAGAATATACCTTTTTCAAAGCCATCCACATGAAACTCCATCTATAACATATTCTTCATTTCAGTGGAAGAGACTGTTCTAGCTATACTGCTCTTTGTATGCATGAATTTGTGCCCCTGCCCCTGCGAAAAGAACGAGGACATGTTCAAGAACTCCATATGTACACCAGAGGACCAATGGGAGCTTTGAAATAAGCTAAAAAAGCATAAACGTAGTCACAGGGAACTTTGGCTGATATTCACTACTGTGTTATACCTCTGTAACACTGAGCACCCGGGCTGCGCTGCAAAACTGCTTCTGTGTCTCAGGGTGCACAAAAGCAGTTGCACAAGCAGTGCTTCCATAAGTTTCCCCTCTGTCCTGGATGGGAAAACTTGCAGAAGCACTGCGATTGAAAGATGCAGCAGCCTTGCAGCACAGATTTAAAGAGATGTTAACGCTACACTGGTTGTCAGCCATTGGAGGAAGGGGGAAATCTGAATTAGGATAATATAATTTTGACATTTTGCAAGCAAGTTTGGATAATTTTCTTGAGAATTCCCTTATTGAATTCATTTCCACCATCATGCTCAGCAGTGACTCAAATGCAAGAATGTAAACTTCCCTCTGGGGGATTTATTTGCTCCAGCCTAGGTTTGCTGTTTCCACCTAGGTTTCTGCAGAGCTTTGGGAGACACAGCCTTGTGTGTATTCAACCCAAGGCCGTGAGGCTGGGCTAAAGGAGGCGGGACATGCAGTGCTAGTGTCCATTTGGGCAGCCAAACCCTATAATTTAAGGTCAACGCCAGTGCCATTTGGAGAGAAGCTCGCATTTCCTTAACTGTAAACAGCAAGCTCTGAGTGTAATTACAGGATTAAAGGCGTGTTCTGGAGTCAAAACTCATGAATTTGAAGCAAAGGTTACACTTGCAGTCTGTTTTCAAGACACACTTAGCCCAGCTTAACCCTGTCAGTGCTATCCAAGAGGGAATGACATATATGCTTCCCCAGTGCAGCTATCAGGAGCAGAGATGAGCAGTGCTCATTTGCAGAACTAAACATACATTTCCCCCCCCATCATTGAGAATGTGTATTTTAATGCATTTTTCAACTATTTTTTCCATATGTCTCCCATTCAAAAATGCTGATGAGATAATACAGGATAACCTCGTTACTCATGGGGGTTCCATTACTCACCTACTACTGTGAGTAACAAAACTTTGAGTAACAAGGCATTATGGCTATGGGAGAAGGGGGGTTAGGTTCCAGGGTGGAAGTAGAAAACACACAAAAAGACTCCAAATGGCCCAGAACATCAAAAAGCTTACTGCGGCATGCTCCGCGGGTCTTCCATGTGTCCAGGAATGCCCCCCAAAGGACAAAATGCCTCCAAAACCCATGAAATTTTTCAGGGAAAAGTCTGATTTGTGGAAGAAATGAGCCACAAGATGGCTCTTTTTAGACAAAATGGAGGGCGGAAGTGATATCTGTGGTCACTTCTAACCCTCTAGAAACCACAGATACGTGGGTTTTAACCTTATCATATCTGCAGATATTGGAAACGGGTGTCTATTAGATATCCCTTGGATACACAGAACCACGAATAGCAGTTTTGTGAATAACAAGGTTCTACTATATATTTTGTTTGTTTATTTATTGTTCAATTTCTATATCACTTTTCATTAATATAATCCCAAAGTGGTTTACAGTAAAATCAAAACAATGCATAATTAAAATACAAAATTACACATATTAAATATAAATATTAAAACAATCTATTTAAAAGTTTAGAAACCAATTTAAAACAGTAACATACAAAACACAAAGCAGCAGCAGCAAAAGCTGTACTCTCATATAAAAGCCTGGATGAAGAGCCATGTTTTTACTTGTTTTCTAAAAACTGTGATGGAGGCTGAGGAGTGGGTGCCAGCCAGGAGAGCATTGTAAAGCCTGTGGGCAATGACTGAGAAGTCCCTGTCCAGTATGCTTGACTGCCAAACTTCTCTCACCATTGGCATGCGGAGCAGAGCCCCCTGTGATGATCTTGTCAAGTAGGCAGAAGCCCTTGAGAGGAGCAGGCAGTCCTTCAGACATCCAGGGCCCAAACCATTAAGGGCTTTAAAGGTCAAAACCAGCACCCTGAGTTGGACCCGGAAACAAATTGGTAGTCAGTGCAGCTCTTTTAGAATGGGTGTAATATCATCCCAATAGGCAGCGCTGGATAAAATCTTAGCTGCCACATTTTGTACTAGCTGAAATTTCTGAATATTCTTCAAGGATAGCCCCACATAGAGCACATTACAATAAACCAGGAGTGATATGACTAAGGCATGGGTAACTGTGGTTAGATCTGTCTTCTCAAGACAGAGAAGATCTGTTACACTAGCCAAAACTGTGCAAAAGCACCTCTGGCCACCGCCTCAGCCTGAGCATCCAAAAGCAGAGCCAGGCCCAGAAATACTTCCAGGCTGCTCACTTGCTCTCAAGTGCTCTCAACCCCATCCAGAACTGGTCGAATACCTTCATCCCAATTGGCTCTCTTACTGACCAATAGCACCTCCATCTTGTCTGGATTCAATCTCAGTTTACTAGCCCACATCCAGCCCATTACAGCCTCCAGCTCCTGATTCAGGTCATCCACTGCCTTCCTAGTATCAGGTGATAAGGAGAGACAGATCTGAGTGTCCTCTTCATATTGCTGACAACTCAGACCAAGTTTTTGATGACCTCTCCCGGAGGTTTCATGTAGATGTTGAACAGCATGGGGGATAAAACTGAACCTTGCAGAACCCCACAGTCCAATGGTCAAGGAGCCGAGCAGTAGTCCCCCAGCACCACCTTCTGGACCCTTCCCCCAAGAAAGGACTGAAGCTAATCCAAAGTAGTGCCTTCAATCCCCATATTCAAGAGGCAAACCAGAAGGATACCATGGTCGGTGGTATCCCAAAGCCGCTGAAAGGTCCAGCAGAACCAAAAGAGAAACAAAGTATGCATTTAAATACATGTTTTTATACAAACATGGAATGGATAGCATCCGTAGGCATCTCTGCATCTTATAAAACCCAATCTGCTGAGAGGGAGGAGGACTCTGGAGCCATGCAATTCAGTTCCAAGCCAATTTTGCAAGAGGAATTTGACAATGCCCACCCGATGTAATGTAGTCTGATGGACATGAATGTGGAACTATGATTGATCATACTTTATGATGTTTGCTGTTGGAAAAACTGGTGGACATGAAGCAAATGCACTTACCATAGACAATGTAAACTGATCTATTCCTTGGATGGAAAGAAGACTTTTCACCTTTGGAAGGCCTGCCCAGCTTGTGATCCATCAAACCAAACACAGAGACCAAACCATATCTTGTGATGCCCCCTGGTGTAATGGAGGGGAAACACCTGCGTGGAATGGAGAGCTGGTACTTCTCGGCTTCCCTGGTTGTCAGGGTGGACATGGCCATAGGGGCTATTGTGGAGAGTGCCTGCATTTCTGAATTTGCAATTACACCTCTGCTGCACATCCGTGTTTATGCCCCAGATTTGTCTTCAGGGCCACCAGAAATTTCCACATAACCCAAATACAATATAAATATATCAATGCCTCTTTGAAGCCCCAGAATGGCAAGGTCTAGCATGAATTGTCTCCGATTCTTCTTTGCAATCACACTCAGTAGTATGCTTGCCTCATGAGGCACACTAGGTTATGGCCAGGCTTGGTGATCATCTTGCTTTCAAAGTTCAAATAAATGGCATTTTCTTGACTCTCCTTGAGAATATTTAGAATAATTCTAGTTGACCTCTTTCCATGTAATTAAAAAATCAGTTGCTTTTCATGTATATTTTTATAGTTGAAAGATGTGTTCACACACATAAACACCCAGTGAAATCTACACAATGCAATTCAATATATTACTTTATAGAAAGTGCTTTCATAACCAGATGAGCTATCTGCTCTGCATATCACTTCATTTGCTTCAGTTGGTGGCAGGAGTGGATCTTCACTATGGGCAAAGTGGGCGGCGCTCACCTTAAATGTCTCAGTCAGACATATTGTCTCTGCCTCCATTTTGTTTGTATATTGCCTCCCTCTGTTGTTCCCTGCTGTATTTGCCTGCAGCCTGCTACTGAGTTGTGAAGCAGCTATTTCAAAGAACAAATGAAAAGCCCCAGATCTTTAAAAATATTACTATTAAGAAGGTAGGAGTCAATAAGCATGCTCACTTTTGTTTTGTAAAATAGGCGATCCTAGGACTGCCCTATAAACCAATCAGCAAACTGCAAGACTGGACTAATTAGATTAGAAACTGGCATAAGAAGCCAGAAAGTTCTTTTAGGGCATATGCATGGATTTCTGAGTCCAAACTGCTTTTCAAATAATTGCAGAAGTGGCTTCCATGTGGGTGTGTTGTAGGGAAGGAATAGATTCTGTTGGAAGGAAAATAATTTTAAAAATCAATTTGCTATTGCAGAGAACTAACCAGGTTTTTCTCTGGATTGTGGCCAGTATCTAACATGAATATATCCACTGAGACATGGTTTATTTGCAAGGATTAAGAAAATGATCTTTATAAAAACATTGGTTGCTTGCTAGGATGGACATCCAGGCTAAGTGGTGGGCACCTGTTACCAGAACTGCTCCGAGATGCTGGCTAGACAATTCAACTATGTTTTGGTTTTAAAGTGGGGAAATTAGCTTGGCTTGGGGAGCTGTTTGGCTTCTGGATCAAATTGAGCAAGTTTGGTGTATTTGGAAAGGAAGAGGAGGTGTAGGTGCAATTTCAAAGCTTTATTAAAGGTAAAATGAGGATACAGAAGGCAAGAGACAGTTTGGTTAGGCAAGGCAATTCAACAACTTAGCTAAAGTTCTAAATGAGTGTCTTGGTAAAGGCTTGTAGTAAATTGGCTAGAGCTCCAAATCAGAGCCTGCTTAGAAGCTTGCAATGCAAAAGTGTTTGAAGAGTGCGGGAGAGAGGCAGAAAGAGAAGTGGAGTGGAGTTTAGAGAGGGAGAGGCAAGAAGTTAGTCATCACTGGTCCTTCCTGGACCAGTGTGTGTTGGTATGGCAAACCTGCCATGGGGGAGAAGCGGGGAGAAAGAGCGAGAAGGGCAGCAGCAACCACAGCTTGCTTGTGGGACTCTTTAAAGTTGAAGCAAAGTTACAGCAGCCTCTTGCAGCACCCAGAGTCCTCCAGAATCCAAAGCCCTTGTGGCTTGTCTGGGGTATTTGTATCCAAAAACATGCCCTGAGGTGAGTATTTACTCACTCAGGAGGCTTATCCTGCCCTGGAGGGCAAGGAGTTCCTGTGCATAACAAAAGTGTTTATTAGTGGCTGGATTCAATCACTCTCAGAGTGTCTCACTAAACAAAGGCAAGAGAAGCTATGCAAATGTGGATGTGAGGTGTGCTAGTGTTTGTTTACTTATCTTAAATCTCCAGTCCCAGGTGCAAAGATATGCTCTATGGTTTGCCAACAAGCCACCTTTCCTTGTCTTCACCAGCCAATTTATTAACATAGAATGGTTTGGAAATGTGCCAGTTATCTTGCTCTTCCTTGAGAGCTTTTCAGGCAGGGCTGCCGAGAGCGGGTTTGGGCCCCGGTGAAAAAATGTTTGCGGGCCGCTGCCACAAGGCCCCTTCCACCACGAGTCCCCTGCCACTCCTGCCACCGCCACAAGGCCGAACCGCCGATCTTTAAAATAATTCTAGCTGCCATGTGCGCAGCCGGGGTGGGGTGGGGGGGGTGAGCTGAGTACCCCTCTGTGGCGGCAGCAGTGGACAGAGTGGCAGCAGCCGCTGAGCCTGACTGTCTGGCCCAGCAGCCCTTGAGAACTGTGAGGCACTCCAGTAGGCCTGCACAGTTTGAATAGAGTGTCAACGCTCTGTTCAAACTGCACTGGCATACTGGAGCGCCTCGCAATTCTCAAGGGCTGCTGAGCGGGATAGTCAGGCTCAGCATCCACGGCCACTCTGCCCACCGCCACTGCCACGGGGGTGTGTGTGTCTGTTTCTGTGTGTCTGAGTGGCTCGGTTCACCCCCCACCCCATCCATGCACATGGTGGCTACAGTTATTTTAAAGATCGGCTGTTTGGCCTTGTGGTGGTGGGGCAGGCGTGGGGTGGTGGTAGGAGGCAAGACAAAAACATATGCAACATAGTCGGGCCCTGGGCCCCTTCTGGACTGCTGGGCCCTGGTAATTTGTACTGGCTCCCCCTGTCTTGGTTGGCCCTGCTTTCAGGTTATTGCTTAAACAGGAAGATTCCTCCCCTGATTGGATTGCCTTTATCTCAATGAGCCTGCATAGCTTTGGCCATACCTCGTTAGTGAAGTGCAGGCACATCCGGTTTCAGTCTGTCTGACTGCTAGACCTGGGGACACAATACCAGCATAGCCTGTGTCAACAACCTGTTTTAAGCCAAGTCCTTTTGACTGGGTAGGGTGAGAATTTCATGAAGGATCATGATCCCCCGATCCAGTGCTGCTGAGGCATCTAATAGAGGGGTGCTTTGCAGCATGACCCCAAAACATAGCTTACTGGCAACACATCCAAAATGGGCAGAGAATGGCACCCAACTGTTCAGCAGGCATGGAGTTGGGAAAGGGTGTCCCCATGCACCTTTGCTTCCCATGGTGTCGTCTAAGTTACAGGAGATGGTTCACAGCTGCAGCAAGCACCACTGAAAAACCTGTGATTTTTCTATTATTTATGTATGCATTTTTGAAATAGGCAGCCAGAGCTACCCTTGTAACTTCAGATTGCATTTGTTCTCCACTTTTGTAGCTGGTCTCTGCTTGACCTGTGGCTTATATAGCTTTATTCCAAACTGATCTCAGCAGTGTTCCAAAATTCTGTATCACTGGCGGGCTTAGCTACCCTGCCTCTCCAGCAGCATACCTCACCCAGTTGGAGGTCCCTAACCACAGAAAGGTGTTCACTTTGGCTCGCTGCCCTTGGCAGTGCTGGAAGGCTGCTATAGAGTAGGGATGTGCAAACTGGTTCAGGGGTTTGTGGATTGGGGGGGTTCGTGGTTCGGGGGTTGAACCAAACTCCCCCCAGTTTGGTCTGGACCTGGACCAAACCCCACCCTCTGAAATTCGGGGGGTTCGCGGATCGAAAATACTTAAAAGCCTGGAGGCAAACTCATGGCCCAGGCCATGCAGAGGCCATGTGCGCAGGTGCCCAGCCCCCAACATGGCCACCAGGCCGCTGGGTGAAGGCTAAAAAACCCACCGAAGAGCACCCGAACAGGGAGAGAGGGTGATTTAGAAAGCAGGGAGGGGGAGGGGAAGCCTCTGTGGACCCTCCCCCCCCGCCTCCAGGAACTCCCCTGAGTGAAGTACAAGGTAAAAAGAAAATTTTGGTCCGCGAACCTCCCAGACCAAACTGAACCTGGGGGGGGGGGGTTAAGTGGGTGCCAGACTGAACTGGCCCAGTTGGGTTCGAGGCTGGTCCGGCCTCAAATCCAACCGGGCCAGCAGGTTCGGTGCACATCCCTACTATAGAGGGACCCCATTTACAGAGCGACTATGCCCCTGAGGATTAGGGCAGATCGAAACTACTGAGCATGTCCTCCTATACTGTTCGTTCTATAGTACAGAGACATTCGCGTCTCTTTCATCCTTCCATTGCTAAGCAAGTACCCAGGTCGTCCGAGCCAATTCTATAGTAGCTCCTTGCTACTCTCTGACTCTAAGCCTGCCATTACATATTGCGTTGCCAGGTACTGTGCGGCTGCAATCAGCATTCGTCAGCGGATGACAGGCAGTGAGCCCTTCCAGCCTTAATCTGACTCTCTGTAACTCTGGGCAGGCCCTGTAATTGCTCACATGCCTCCCCTTTCTACTGCTTATTATACCCTCAGTTTGGCAGATTTCCAGTCTTATTACTCAAGATTTTATACATTTCTGCTACCTTTTAACCTTATTACAATTTTATGCCTTCTTTTATGCCTTTTACTTCTACTATCTCTCAGGTGTTGACTAGGCCCTCATGCATACTATTTTTTAGTCCTTGTAGTATTATTAGTCCTTATGGTCTTAATTTTAATGTTTAATCTCTATGTGTAATCCTTTTTAATCCTTTTTTAAATCGAATCTCACTTTTAACATGTAATCATGCTTACATTTTAACACAGGCTTAGTATTTTTAGTATTTTTATATGTATTATTTTATATGCCAGCATGGGCCTGTGTGGTGTAGTGGTTAGAGTGCTGGACTAGGACCGGGGAGATGTGAGTTCAAATCCCCATTCAGCCATGAAACTAGCTGGGTGACTCTGGGCCAGTCACTTCTCACTCAGCCTAACCTACTTCACAGGGTTGTTGTGAAAGAGAAACTCAAGTATGTAGTACACTGCTCTGGGCTCCTTGGAGGAAGAGCGGGATATAAATGTAATAATAATAATAATATGCAAGCATTTCTTTTATCTAATCTTACTTTTACCATGTAATCACAATACTTTATGCTGGTCTGAGACTGTAATAAAGATTGATTTGATATAGCTTTATTTACTCTTACATATATTGCCTGTGCTTCCTCCAAGAAGCCCAGAGTGGTGCACATGGTTACATTTTTTCTCCCAACATCTTTATGAGGAAGGTTATCCTGAGAGATAAGTAACTGTCCCAGAGTCATCCAGTGAATTTCATGGCTGGATGGGGATTTTCTTGTGGTAGCAAACATGACATGTCCCCTTAGCTAAGCAAGGTCTGCTGTGGTTGCATATGAATGGGAGACTAGAAGTGTGAACATTGTAAGATATTCTCCTCAGGGGGTGAAGCTGCTGTGGGAAGAGCAGAAGGTTTCAAGTTCCCTCTGTGGCTTCTCCAAGATAGGGCTGAGAGAGACCCCTGCCTGCAACCTTGGAGAAGCTGCTGCCAATCTGTGAAGACAATACTGAGCTAGATAGACCAATGCAGGGCCGGATTAAGCTAGTGTGGGGCCTGTCGCATGTGTTATGAAGGGGCCCCAAATTTAAAAAATGCACATAAATATTGAAACATAAATTATTTACTTGCATAGTAAAGTAATTCAATTTTTTCATTTGCCTAGTGTTCCCCCACCAACCACCGCATGTCTCCACTCAGCTGAGCCAGCCAGTCAACAAACTTTGCAAAACACCCCCCCCCCCACACACACACACTTTTGCGACTCCTGACCGTGGGTTCTCCTTTGGAGTTATTTTCACAAAGAGAAAGGGGGTGGGGAACAAAACTCTGAATGTTTAAATTAAAAGGTTCTCAGGAGTTCTGTACTTTGAGAAATCTGAACCTATTAGCAATTGTGGCACACAACAGTGGATGTTTGATTCCAATGTGTGCAGAACATATTGGATCCCAGCAGCCATCACATTAAAAGGGCCATTTGACAATATTAAGAATATATGTTTAACCTCTTGTGCAAGCCTGACAGGAAAGCAGATGTATATTTAAAATAGTTGATGCATTGCAAATGAATGTGATTGTGATGAGGTGCATTAGCAACTTCCATGAAAACAGAAGTATCCAAAAGACAATCTTTTGGCAGGAGGCACAGCCTCTTTCAATCTAAATTACACTAACATGCTTAATATTAAAAGGAGGAAACACAATCATTCAGTGCAACCCTAAGCATGTTTACTCAGAATTAAGTCCCACTGAACTCAATGAGCCTTTCTCTCTAGTAAGTGTATTTAGGTTTGCAGCCTCCGTTTATCTTTGGACAATTTCAATGGGCATCCCAATGTAAAGCTAATGAAGTTGGCAACGCAGCAGTAGTTATTTCAGTTCTAGAGGAGAGGAAAGGAGCTCACCTTAAATTTGGCAGTTCCTTGAAAAGCAATGATCACAAATTCCCTCCCAACAGCACTAGATACTAAAGGAGGATATAAGTGACCTTACCCAACAAGACCATAATATAATCTCCCTCCAAGCTCCCCTCAATTGATCCACTAAACTTTGAGACTCCTCTTGCCGCGCATCTGAGTTACTTCCGGCTTTCTTTTTCCTCTTAAAGGTACACATTCTCATTGTTTATCTTTACCCTCTCCCAGTCAGTCGGAAAACGCTGGCAACATTCAAATAGCATCTTCTTTAGCTTCCTTTCTTCCGCCCAGCATTAATAGTTAGTTGTTTTTTAATCTAAACTGCTTTTATTTCTTTTACACTCTCTGTGTATGTTTTTAAAAACTTTTTACAGTTTAAACAAATAAGGACCAACTCCCTGGCGATTAAATTATCTTTGAGACCCCTTTGCAAGCTATCTGTTCCTATTGTTGTCCTTACTACTCCCTCCCGTGCTGCTTAACATAATAGATAACCCAATCAACACCATGGTGCCAGGAAGACCTTGCTTAAACGCCCTCGAGCGAGGCGAGCAATGCCAGAGATGAGAATGGGCAAGAGCAGGCAATGAGGAGAGTCAGCAGAGAGCACCAAATAGAGAGCAAAAGAAGGGGCAGACGTTCAAGCTAGGCGTGCAGGGCCCTAGAAAACGCGGGGCCCGTAGCAAATGCTGCATTTGCTACTATGTTAATCCGGCCCTGGACCAATGGTCTGACTCAGTATATGGCATCTTCCTATGTTCCTATTTCCTCAGTTTAGTCCAGCACACTAATCACTGTACCACTCTGGCTCAGAGTTCATTCTTGTTGTTATTTATTATTATTAGTATTCATTTTTGAAATAATCAGGCAGACAGCGCTGCCCTGGTGACTTCAGAATGCATTTCCTCTCCACAGAAACAGCCTTTTGTAGCTGATCTGTGCTTTACTTGTACAATTCCTTTTCTGTTTGTGTGCTTGTGTTTTGATCCTGCTGTGTGACCCTAAAAATATGCAAACTACTGTAGTCCTGTTAAGCACTAAAAAAGTAACTGATGTTTTCCATATTTCTCTGTATATCTGCTGATGAGCAATTGAGATTTGTGTGCCTATGTGTGCACTGGTGGATTAGTGCAGAGGCAGAGGAGATATCTGCCTGTGGCGGCAAAATCTGAGGAGTGGTGGATCCTCAAATTTTGCCATGCCTCTGCCTCTGTCGGAAGCGGCAGGGGGCAGGAGGAAAGTCTCCCTTCTGCCTCCTTTACTTCATTTTAAAAAAAAGCTGTGGCAGCGACAATATTTGCGGGGGGGGGGGGGGGCTAGAGGAAAGTCCCCTACTTCATTTTTTTAAAAAAAGCAGGGCAGTGGCAGCAGTGGCTGCTGCGGGGAGGGGGAGTGACCAGGTGAGGGGAAGTTCTTCCCTTTTGTCCCCTGAGAACCTGCCACCGCTGGCTTCGGGGGGGGGGAGGTGAGGAGGGGAGAGTCCCCCCTCTTTATCCTTAAGAGCCCGCCACTCATAGTGGCGAGCTTAGCCATCCTCCCTCCTTCCTCCTGAGTGTGAATGCCCTCAGGCTGAGTCTCCACCTCCTGCTCTAATATAGACTGCAGCAGAGGTGGAGGTGGAGCCTCAGCCTGAGTGCATTCACTCTGGAGGAAGCAGGGAGGATGGCTAAGCTCGCCACTATGAGCGGCAGACTTTTTAAGGTTAAAAAGGAGGGAAACTCTCCCCTCCTTGCCCCCCCCACTGAAGCCAGCCGCCACCACTGCACCCCATCCCATCAGGGGATAAAAGGGGAGAACCTCCCCTCACCCGGTGACTTCCTCCTCCTGCAGCAGCTACTGCTGCTGCTGTTCTGCCTTTAAAAAAAAATGAAGTAAAGGAGGGGGACTTTCCTCTCTCCCCTCCTCCCCACAGCTATTGCCGCTGCCGCGGCTTTTAAAAGAGCGAGGTAAAGGAGGGGGGCCTTCTGTTTGCCCCCCCTTCCCCTCAGTATTTGCTTTTTTTTTTTAAGGGCGGCAAAAGCTTTTTTGCCTATAGGCGGCAAAAAGGTAAATCCACCCCTGTGTGTGTGTGTGTGTATTTTGATCCCACTCGTTAGCTATAAATCTATACGTTGCCAGTTATTGTTAAGGAACTCCCCTAGTTCTGGCTCCATTTTTGCAGCTGCCCACAATTGGCTCCACCTTTCACTACCTGTGGCTCCGCCCATCACCTGCCCTGTCTAGTGCCCCCCACCCCACCCCAGTCCCAGGAATCACCAACTGCCACTTCCAAATAGAATGCATTTTATGTTCTTTTGACCCGGATGCCCACGCTTGTTCCATAATCCAGAGCCCTGTGAACATTGCAAGAGCTGATTTGGAGCTCCTATCCATTCAGGCTGCCCTTTTCTCTTCAATGGAGAGACAAAGGAATATGTGCATGGTGCTGTCTTTCCAGTGAAGCAAACGAGACAGCCCTTGCAGTTAAAGAGCTCTATAAGGGTGCATTCTGCTCTACATCCTGCAGCACCCATAGGATTCATAAGACCCACAGTGCAAAATGTGGTAAGAGAATTGCTTTCACTACTTCAGTCCTTGAAATCTGAGGACATTTGTTATTGACTAGGTACTCTAAGTATATATTTTATGAAATTAAAAGACCTTAGAAATGGAGGACCATAGCTTAACTGGGTGATTTATCTCTTGAGACCTTCACGATCAGGAAGGATTTATGGATATGGAGAGATTGTAATTTATAATGAAAAGCAATGTCCTCTCCAGCATACAGCTAGATACCAATCACAAAGACAGGCTGGCAGACAGTAAGGTTTCATGCCTTTGCCCACATGAACCTTCTCTCTCTCTCTCTCTCTCTCTCTCTCTCTCTCTCTCTCTCTCTCTCGTTCAGGGTGGTTCCGGGGGGCAGCATGGGTGGGCAAAATATCTGAGAAAAATGGTGACTATTGCTGCAGCTGGAACTCACCATCCTCGGGGAAGCCCAGGAGGTCAACAGGATCCCACAGGAAGACTGCCCCACCCCCCATCTCATAGGAATATAGGAAGCTGCCATATACTAACTCAGTCGTAGGTCCATCTAGCTCAGTATTGTCTACACACACTGGCAGCAGCTTCTCCAAGGTTGCAGGCAGGAATCTCTCTCAGCCCTCTCTTGGAGAAGCCAGGGAGGGAACTTGGAACCTTCTGCTCTTCCCACCCCCTAATGGGAATATCTTACAGTGATCACACATCATGCAGCTGGCCTCCATACATGTGTGGTTGCCATTTGAGTGGTCAGCATGGCAGCTGAGTACTGTGCTACTCGAATGGCTGCAGTACATCCACGAAGGGCAGCTGAGCAATGGGGGCAGGACAGCCTCCCTGCAAGACCCGGTTGACCTCCTAGGCTTCTCACAGGATCCCAGGTGCCAGCAGCAGTGGCATTCACCATTTTTTATTCCCCCCCTCGCCAACCCTTGGAACCACCATGATCATGTGACTCTAGTCATTTCCTAGCTCTATGAAGTCTCATTCCCCATGCTTTTCAATGGAAGAGCTCTTGCATTTTCTGGGAAAGTAATGAATTTTTCCAGGGTTTTGGTTTTTTTTTATTACTCTGGGAACGGTCTGGAACTACCTGCAAAAACAGCATGTTTCTATATTTTATGGTTTGGTCTGGGAGTTTCATGGCAGTGAGTGAGTGAGGCCCGAGCAACTTCATATTATCGAAATATATGTATCTGTATCCTTTAAATGGTCTTTAAATGAATTCTGTATATGTTATGATCTGTGTTTTAAATTGTTTGGCTGTTTTTATTTGTTTCTAACTGCCTTGAGACTTTTATACTAGGCAGTATACAAATGTATTAAACAACTAAATAAAATAGAAGACCTCCTAAGTTACTTCAGACACTAAAATTCTATCATTCTGTCATTCCATATGAACATTTTTGCTAATGTTAATGGAAAAGTAGTGATGTTTCCACTGAAGAAAGACTAGACATGATAGTGATCAATAGAAACTTCAGGAGGAGGAAGCATTTTTTTATCTGACTGAAATTAATATGGGATTGCAAACTGAATCCAAGCTATTTTAACTTCTAAGAAGAAAAACCTAAAGTATAAAACATTGACTTTTATTAGCTATCAAAGCAAATGGAAACTGACCCCTGCGACCATAAATAAACTGAACTGAGCCCTCTAATTCTGAAAGGGAGGCTCCATAACTGCTGAAGGAAAAGAACATCATAAAGTTTACTAGGGATCTTATCAGGCAGAATATTTTTTTTTTTGTAGTAGTAGTTTTATACTACAGAGAAATGGAGTTTTAGGTCTGAGCCTGACTTAAAACCCTTTAAACTACTAATTTCTTTTTATTTTTCTGTCTATTTTGTCCCTATCAACCCCCTTTTAAAAATGCTAAACTCCATCTGAAACTGGCTGTAGTTTTAGAGTTCCTTAGACTGCAGGATGTGCCAATGTGATCTCTGCATGTCGTTTAATTATTTGAGAGGGACGTTAATCCCAATTGCCATTCTACATGTGCTTCAAAACCCTATTTAATAATGGTTTGGGGCTAGTTGTAGATGGATGCTTAGGATGAACATCCATCTCATGTGATTAAAGAATGTGCCAACATCACACTGGCGCATTCCGCAGTGACGTCAGGGCAGGCGTGTTCTTGGAGCATCCCTGCCCTGATTGTGCACTGAGGCCTGTGTTCTTCTAAATTGGCTCATTCTGTTGTATTAGTGTACGAATGTCTGTGACTGTACCTGTGTTAATTTTTAATGTGAACCTGATTATTGGCCCCTCAAATGTATGGTTCAGATAGGAAGTGTACTTCTGTACTTCTTTTCTGCACAATGTGTGGATAACTGTACCAGCATTGGTACCTGTGTATACTAGAAAATTGTTGTATGAGCATTGAATATAATATGTGAATAGCGCTAATATCTCTCATCAGATTTGTGGGTAGAGAACTGATGAATGTGTGGGAGTTGTGGGCTGAAAAGGAGGAATGATTTTGTTTCTCCCCTCCACACTTACAATCTGTGTGCAATTTGACCATGTGAAAGGAGTTACTGATGTTTTGAAATAAGGGAAAGAACGGATGAGGACTAGACAGTTTTAAAACAGTATGTAGCTCTCAGCTCTGTGCACAATATGGAGACCAGTTAATGGAAGATGCACGAAGGTCTAAATAGGAAGCCTGCAGCCTCGTTAAGGGCATGAACTTTGAAGAAGAAGCCTGATTAAAAGTACAGTTTTATGTTAGTGATCCCGTTTCCTTCCTCAAATGGAAAATGTAGTGAAATGGGATTCAACAGCATGCTCTTTAACATCCCCTCGTTCTAATTATGCAGACAGGCGCACTTCTGCCTACTCAGCAATTTTTAAAAGTAGGAGACCTAAAGAGACACTAAATATACCTGCAGCAAGAGGCTTCAGGGAACAGGATTTCAGGTTTTGCCGTGTCTGGGTAGAAACCACAATATTGGGCTTAACCTCTTCAGTGCTGCAGTACTGATTCATTCTATGACAAAACTGAACCTCATGCTGCTAGCTTGAGGGACGGGGGAAACAGAGTTGCCACTTTCCCCCTGAAAGAAGTCCTGTGCCTACAACAGATTCATGATAAGCAGAAGTTCAACAAGGGAAGCTTTCAGCATCTTTTGAATTTTTTGCTTTTGTAAAAGGCACTAGAGTCTTGCCTAATGGCAACTGAACGGGAAATCCAGTGCTGCGAGAGGATCTTCTCTTAGCTTCCAAATGCAGCCCACGGACTCCAGAAACTGCACAAGTGTACCTGATCTCGGGGCAGGAGTGCACTGGACTACAACAGGAAGCCTCACAACTCACTCTAGACAAATCCAATAACATCTCGGCGTCAGCAAGTAACTGCGGCTGTAAAAAGTTTTTTAAAACACCACCCCACTAATTTATAGTATCTGACAAGATTGTTTTAATTGCTTTTGTTTTATTCTGCTGCTTTATTGACTGCTGTTGTTATACTGCATTTTTATGATGGCATTGTTTTTATTGTTTGCTTGTGAGCTGCCATAGAAATATTTATTGATGGGTGATATCTACATTTATAAAAAGCATCAAATACATCTTGAATGGGGTAGGTGACATCATCACAAACTATGCTGTTGAGGTATTCCTACAACTGTTCCAAATTTGGTTCAGATCACTTAGGTGGTTCACAGGTTAGCCCACTTGCACCTCAAACATTCATCTGTCCGCCATCTTGAATTGGGGTGGATGACATCAAAACAAACTACGCCACTGAGGTGTCCCTATGTGTCCCAATAGCAAATTTGGTTCAAATCAGTTAGGCAGTTCACAAGTTAGCTCACTTGCACCTCAAACGTTCACATGTCCACCATCTTGAATCAGGGTGGATGACATCATTACAAACTACACCACTGAGGTGTCCCTATGTTACTGACTTTGGTTAAAATCAGTTATACAGTCCACAAGTTATCCCACTTGCACTTCAAATGTTTATGCATCCTCCATCTTGAATCTAGATGGATGATATCATCACTACACTATTGAGGTTTCCCTATGTGTCACTACAGTTGTAGCATAATTTGGTTCAAATTGGTTAAGCAGTTCACAAGTTAGCCCACATGCACCTCAAACATTTACACGTCTACCATCTTGAATTTGGGTTGATGACTTCATTGCAAACGATGCCATTGAGGTGTCCCTACAACTGTACCCAATTTGGCTCATATTGGTCCAGGTATTGAGAAGTTGATAGTGACATACACATACAATGCTGGATGATCTCATAAGCTTACTTTCCTTAAGGAAAGTAGGCTAAATAACGAGAAGCTGGCATGCTCTACACACAAAGGGGGAAATACCAAACAAACCGGTATCATAGATTGTGCACCATAGTCCTATTCAGGCACTATGCTGTATGAATGTGCAAGTATCTCTATACTCGTACATGTTTTTATGTGAATGATTGTACCTGCATTCATGTTAAAAGTGAACCTGGCTGCAGGCCCCTCAAATTCATGTATAGGAAATTCAAATTCAGATCAGAAATATACTGCTGTACCTGTGTTCAACATAACATGTGAATAACTATACGTGTGTATACCTGTGTACACTGAACACTCATTGCAGGAGTGTTGAACATAACATGTGAATAGGGTTCAAGCAACCCAGAATTTGTTCACCAAATAAATTATGCAAGTCATTCAAATTTTGTATCCATTTTACGTTCAGTTTTTTTGGAAAAAAAATTGATTTCTGGGCTTTGCCAGAATACTGAATATTTTATCATGGATGGATGATGGCAATGAAAGATGAAGAAGAAGAAACATTAGGCTTGTCAGCCCTCCTGGATTGACTTAGAGTCTCCAGGAACTGGCAACAATCTCCAGGTGACATTGGAAGAAATCCTGGGGATTTTAATGGTTTAATGTTGTGAAAAATATTGGAAAGGATGGGAATATTGGAAAGGACATGGAAGAAAAATATTGGAAAGGACATGGAAGTCCCGTTCCTTGATCACTGGCAACACCATACACGACTATGGTTTTTGTACTTTTCGAAAACACTGGCTGACATCCAGACTATCAAACACTGCCAGTTTGCCTCCCTTTGCTGGCTGTGATGGAGTATAATGACATCAACACCCTGGTGCCTGTTATCACTGGATAGGCTTGTGCCGGGTTGGTGACATCATGATATGTATTCACAGCCAGCAAATGGAGGCAAGCCGGTAGAGGTGTGCAAACCGGCTTGACGTTGAACCAGTTTGACATTGAGCCAATTCGCTTCGACTGCTCAGGGTCAAACCAAACCACCCCTATTCGGTCCAACCCTGGACTGGACGCCACCCCCCTGGACTGAACTGAGCCGGGAGGGTTCGAGGGGGTGCCGGACTGAACTGGCCTGGTCGGGTTCGAGTCTGGACTGGACTCTAACCAAACCAGGCCAGCCGGTTCCATACATATCCCTACAAGCCGGTGATAGTGGCAGTGGTGAGCGGGTGCTGCAGGGGCTAAAGGTAGATGGATGGGTGGCTGCAGCAGGTTGGGAGAGATGGGCCACCCAAAGATCTAGCACTGGGCCACAAACAATGTCACTGTGCCACTTGACGGAGTTCTAACACTGTGCAGGTCCTGGGATTAGGGGCAATTTTAATTGATCTTCCCTTCACTCTGAAGCCCAATGTACCTGACAAAAATAGTGCTTGTGGGTCATGCAGTCCTCAGGGACATATAATCAGCAGCAGATCAATTAAAATTGCCCCTCCCCAGGATCAGTGCAATGTTAACAGCACAACCACTGCATTAGGCATGTGTACAAAACCAGTTTTGCCGGTTTGGCAGAAATCCAGACCAGATTTGAGCTGACCTGGCCCAGTTCGGTTTTGCTTCTGGTTGAACCCCTTTTGAGTTTGAAATGAGCCAGTTCCACCATGGAGCTCTACTGGTAAATGGGAATCTTTTGAGGATTCCCTTTACCAATAAAGAAGCGGGGGGGGGGGCTGTCCTAAGGGTAAAGGGAGTGAGAAGGAAGTTTATTTTGAATCAATTACTACTTTGTGTATTTAAAAGGTTCAGTTCTGGTTTAGATTCAGTGCAATCAAGAGACCATTTGGATTCAGGTCTGCTTCATTGAGAGATTTCTTGGAAGCAGTTTTCAGCTCCCTGGCTTATACTACCATATTGCAGACAGTTTCCTCTGTTTGGTCATTGTTTGCCATAGACAATATTACACACCCACACTTTGCCTTGAATTTTCGGTTGGACATCACAGTGCAGTTTCCCTTATCACTTCCTAGAGATTCCCCTGATGAATTTCTGCCTGATGAATCTCTGATCAAGGTAAAGTGTGGGTGCATGGAGCCTCATTCCTAAAGCCATAATCATATACCAGACTGTACAAAGTCTTTACAGCTTTTTGGCACGGAAGATAAGATGGGCACTTTAACTAGCAATTTCCGTTTTTTTAAAAGGAAATGTAAAGCATCTTAAATTTCATCTTAAACCGAAGGCTTTTGGATTACTGAATACAGTATAAAAGGACTGAACTGACTGTAGTATTAGGAAAGTTTTCTAACAACACACTGTCCCAGCAAAAACTCACTTTACCATGCCAATGAAAGCTACAAATTTTCATCAATGGAAGCTTTCAAGAACTATTTGCATAAACATGGATCAGGCTTGGCTGGAGACCTTAGTAATGCTAACATGCAGGTCTTAAGATGAACTAGATGGACTTCCAAAACTGTCCTACTTTGTGAAATTCCTATAGTATCTATGCTGATCCATGCAACAGGATCCTGTTTACATAAAACACAGTTCCCATCATTCAGTTCTTCCAGTATTCTGGCAAACACTGTGCTGATGGGAAGAGGCTTGATTCTCAATGGTCTGGTTAATTGAGACATGAATGGGATTAGGTCTCACTTTTATTTTATTTGTAGTGCATCTCTTGTGTCTGGAGCATGGAGGGATGTACCACATTAGCAGAGCATTAAGAGGCACTTCAGTATACTAGCTAGTGCTGAGCAAAGGGCCTCATTTTCTGTGAGCAAAAGTCCATTGTCGTGCCTCACAATTTCAGTACCCTGTTTGCAGGCCGCAAAATTGAGGGGGCAGCATTTCAGCTATTTGGAGGGAATGAATATTGGTAACAGGGGTGAAATTATCAATGGTGGCGATCACTCCTGACAGATGGTCGATGCCATTTTTCTTCATGGCAAGTTAAACTTCCTATCTAGAGGATTCCAGAGTGAAGGAAGGAATCATTGCTTCTTGCTTCTGCCCTTTCTCTAATGGCTGCAGATGGCACCAAATGCCATCATCACGAAGCCAAATCAGAGTGATGGCAGGAACAGGAAACATTTTTTTTTAAAATGGCCACCAGGCCTCACAGAGACCATTTGAGCATGTGTGGCGGCAGTCAAAATGGCCACTGCACTGATTTACAGAGGCCTGAACGGGCCAAAAAGGAAGGTCTTACGGGCCATGGAGGTGATAAACGAGGCTGGCGGGGGGAGGGGGAACCTTCGTGGACACACACACACACACACACACACACACACACACACACACACACGGCCTTTAGGAAGGGGCTATGGGTACTAAACATTTTTATTTAATTTTTGAAAACAAAATTGGCGAACTGGTGTGGGGGTTTGGTTCCAGTCCGGATGGAAATGGGGGTGGGGGGCGGGGGCGGTCGGTCAGTTTGACTCTGAACCTCCAACCCCCCGAACTGAACCGTCAAACCATGAACCCCTAAAACAGTTTGCACACCCCTACCGCTCTGGGCTCCTTGGAGGAAGAGCGGGATATAAAAAATATTAAAATAAAAACAAATCAATAAAAATGGTATTTAAACCCTTTTAAATGCCATGCAAGCCCTTCATCTGACAGTGATTGCACCACCGCCCTCATAAGAGCCCCGGACCAAAACAGTTTCGCACAAGCACAATTTATGGCGGGAGGGGGGATGCTGAGGGACACTATTTTTCTGTTACTCAAGGAAGTGAAGGGAACATGATGACTTCCTAGGAAGAGATATGTATATGAGGGAGGGCAAAGGATCCTGTGGTCTGGTCCACTGTGACCAAGTGTGTTCTTGCGATAGTTCACCCCAGCAAAGCAGTCCATGGAGACCAAACCACACTCCTGCCCTTGTGTCAGCTTGACACCCAGAGATTAGCACTCTCATGAGAGAGTCTACTGGGGAGGACCTTAGGCTCAACAACCTTTGGTCTTCTATTGGGCTGCACACTCATGAATTGCCCCCTGCTAACAGCGCAAAGAGGCACCTTTTTAAAATGGTGATTCTCTTTATTTAGTGGGGGAGAACAACTGGCCCTATCCATCCCCTGCACAGCATCCCTCCAGTGGCTGTTGCTGGCATCATATTTCTTTTTTAGATGGCGAGTGCTTTGGGAACAGGGAGCCTTTTTACTTACTCACTTACTTACTTACTATACTTACTTACTTATTTATATCTATGTAAACCACTTTGGGAACTTCTGTTGAAAAGTGGTATATAAATATTCATCGTAATTGTGTGGGGCCCCGTTCCCTCTGGTTAAAGATAGAACTTTTGCACAGCGGCCCCTCCTCCTCAGAGAAGCCTTTGACAGACCCAAAGGAGAATCTGATGCTCCATGTTGCAGACTGGAGAAACACCAGGACTGGGGGCAGATCTTTATTTTCATTCAAATTTCCTGTGGCATATACAGATCTGCCACCACAGGAAATAATGGGAGAGGGGAGCCCCGATTGTCTGCAACCCCAGCAGAGTGGGGTTGCTGTTCTGGGCAAAAATAAGGATGGATATGTTCAAATGGGTGGACAGGCTGCCAGAGGGCCTGCTTTGACAGTTTCTTCATGGCAGTTGCCAAGACAGGGAGAGCTGTTGCCAGGGAACTCTTCCTCGTGGTTTGCTTGTCTGGAGCAACCAGGCTGGGTGGCATCTGCCGTCTGGCCCACATGTATGTATCCATGGCCAGGCCTAACCCTCTCATGAGAGAGTGGTCTGCTCAGGAGCAGAATCCGTTATCACATTTGTAGAATCGCTCCTTTCACTGGAGGCAATGCTGCTCCTGCTGGATGGTTCGTCTCATGAGTAAGCCTAGGGGTTGCATGCATTAACCCAAGGGGAAGGGGCTGGGGCCCCCTTCCACAACATCACTGTACAAGAAATAGATCTGAGCCATTCAATAATTCCTGGGTGGGGCTGTCTTTTAAATCCGACCATGGGTATCACTGCTCTGTCATATGTTACCGTCCCAGTGATCTAAAGGGGTTGCCCTGTTTATGTTGCCCCTGTAACCGCATGTGGCACCACAACCACATGTTTTTATCACTTCATTGTCAGAGAGCAAAGCGCATAGCGCCTGTCTTGCTATCATGTCCCCTTTCTCTCCTAATTGCCAGGAGGGGGGAACAAGGGTCAGAGTGGGAAGAGGGCATGCCCCTATTTGACTTTTCCATTAGACAGGCTTACATACTTGAGATGGGATATGGTGGCGTCCCTGTTGCCAGACAACTGCTTTATTAGTTCAGAAACAGTGGAAGGGGCAAGTGCTTGGAGAGGCAGCCAGCGAGAAGCGCTGTAGGCATGGAGTTGGCACAATTCTGGGTGGGTCTGGGCCACCCTCTCTATGATTACAGTTCCAGAAACAGCACAAAACCGTGGTTATGGCACTGTCCATACATTTGGGTGTAATGCCACTACCGCCAAACCTCAGGTGAAACTCATTACAAACTGAAGGTTCAAATTGGAGCTTTGTGGGAGAAACCGCAAGTCGCTTTTGCTGCAAAACCACGGTTTCACACATTTGGATGCTCACAGATTCCAACCTCTGCCCCATTTAACTGTGGTTTCGTTTTAAGTGCGAATGCAGCTGAAGTTCTCAAAAGAAAAAAATGGAAAACATCTCTTGGTTCTCCTTTAATACAAGCTGTTCCTCTGTACACAGTCCACCTACTAGAATGGCAGGCCTCCTAATGAATACTAATCATTAAAATACCACTTGTCACACTCCAAGTACTTTAATTTCGTAATTCATTAATTTCTCCCATAACCAACTGTGTGAAGTCAATATAATTCCTATTTTACATATGCAGAACAAGGGTTGACTGGGTTAAGGAGACAAGCTGTAGGCACAGTAGCCTAAACTCACGCCACTCTTCCATGCTCAAGTTAAGAGTGACTTCTATGTTCGAGGCTCACAGTGGCCACAGTCTAGCACAGAGTTCTGCATGCTTAAGCTCTATTAATACCAATTGGACTGTTGTGTGCATAGGATTGTGGCTACTGTCTCTAAGTAAAATAAATAACGGACATGGTAGGATTTGGCTCATCAGTTTTCTCCGGAGATCACAAGAGCTCATCAGTTTTCTCTGGAGATGTTCCCAGCTTCCCGAGAAACCACATCCGTGCAGAATGTGACCTTTCTTTGTGTTACAGAGGCTCACTTTCTTGTCCAGCATGTCTGTCAGTTCTCAGTGGCAAAAGCAAGAAGAAGCCATAAGGATCTCCCCCCGCTCCACCCCCACTTCCTGGATAGAATCATTTTAATTTATTGTCCTTCCTAGGCAAAGCAGCCAAGGTGCCTAAGTGGGTGTCTGGAGAGTTCCCTGAGAAAATGTGACAGGCGAAAAAATTCAGAGTTCCCGCCAAATTACATGCTTTAAAACACCTGAGGAATACATCACTTCCACCAGCTTTGCCAAGTTTGTGTCTCCCTATGGCAATGGCAAGAGGTATCTTTACAGGGTCTACCACCTGGAGTCCTTTCATCCACCAGTGAACTTCAGGCAGACCTTTCTGTTCCTCAGTAAAGGATATTTTAATTTGAACTTGAAGAGTTGGAACACAGACAGGAAATGGCTTATAATTTGCAAACGTGTCTATAGTTTCATGGAAAAACAACCTATGTCCGAGTCTGTGTATCTTTTGAAATTTCTTTCAGCAAGTCATGTTTCCTGACCTCAGGACAATGAAGCCTCTGTGTTCAATTTTACATGCTTTTCCTTCCCCCCCGTTTCTGTCAAAAGAGACAGTGACTGCTCCTTTTTCTCTTCTTTGAGTCTCTTCTCACTAATTCATGCACCTCCCATCATCAGTTGTGCATGTGTGATTTGATAAGAGAACAAAGCTTACAGTAGGGCAATACCTGCCTGCCTCAGAAGACACAATTGTAGTCTTGCCACACTCTCTTGGTACCAAAAGTCACTTGCTTGGTGGCAAGGGCTTCCTTACAACCAGCACCATATAGGGTTGAACTCCCTCAAAGTCCAGCTCTTGTATAGGGACACTGGAAATCGGGAATGGACTGGGGCCACTGCTGCTGCTCTGAGGCTGCACTGGGCACTTCACCACTGGCTGTCCAATGATGCTAAGCTGTGTAGTGATCCTAGTGAGAACAGGCAGCCCCTATAGGGGAGGCCTGCTCTCATTGGCATTAGAAGCCACAGTGGCTCAGCAACACACCTGCATAGCTGCAGTGAAGGTGGCCAGCAAAAAAGAGGGAGAAAGGAAGGAAGACAGCCCCACCCCGACTCTATCCTTAAATTCTGCCCCAAGGAATTCTCCAACCTTCCTTCACCCCTGAGCTCTTGAGTGTCTTTCCAATAGTCAAAATAAGTGAGAGGAAATCCTACATAGGAGTCCCCTCTGATAATCCAATGCATGAGGGAGGGAATGAAAGATAGCTCACCCACTCACTGCTGTAGCCATACTGACTGTCCACAATGGCCTGTACTCCACTTCCCTGTGTGACCTTCCGCCTGCCTCAGTGCCCCACTGCTCTTCCTCTGCCCGACTGCCCCTTTTCAAGGGCTAGGATTGTGTACTGAGACAGCTGCCCAATAAAGTCATTGGTTGACATCCTGACTAAATTTACTTGAGGAAGTCCCATTGAAATTAAGGCGTCCTAACATGCCATTCTAATTTCAATGGGATTTCCTTGGGTAAATTCAGCCAGGATGTCAGCCACCCTCTTTCCCATTTGTGGCTTGGCCGGGATGGTTGTATCATGCTCAAGCTGAGGAATTCCTTTGGATGTAGCATCTCACATGTTTTTTTTTAGAATTGCTGCTTTTCTTGACCAATTGCATGGAACTAGCAATTGAGAAACTGGGATGTAGTACAATCATTGCTGAGGTTCAACACTAGGAACAGCATGGTTTGAAGAGTCTTTCTGGTCTACCAGATCCCTACACACCAGTGGCAATGAGTTGGGGTGTGTGTGGAAAACAAGCTGCAGGTGCACTGCTGCTCACTCTCCCTTCCTGCCCTGCTCTGCCCCCCGCCACTCTCTCCTTGCCCCGCCCTGAGTCACACAGGTTGTCATCCATTTGATTGGGGATAAAAATCCCCAAATGGGGATTCAGGAATGGGGATTTCAACCACCTGGTTGGAGATTTCTATCCCCATCTGGGCGAATGATAGCTTGCATTACTCAATGTAGGGCAAGCAGAGAGCAAGAGATAGGCAGCTATATGACACCACGAACATGTATATACTGCTTTTCAATAAAGTTCTCAAAGTGGGTTACACAGAAAAATAAAAATAAACAAATAAAGATGGACCCCTATCCCCAAAGAGCTCACAATCTAAAAGGGGAAGGGAAAGTAAATGATGTAACTGAAGGTTGTTTTCCACCTCCCCCCCCGCCCCCAATTAATCTGCACCAGCCGTCACTGGGTGGGAAAGGCAAGAGACGGTACTGCCATGGGTGCATAGAGCTCCATCTCAATGAAAAGGTCTTTCAGGTACCAGAGGATGGGCTCTGTGGTTTGATGCCATAAAGAACTATGGTGCAATATCTCAAATTGTGTTTTTTTAACTAATGAATTGAGTAGTTGGATCTGCTTTTCATGAAATGACAAGTCCCAAGTATATTGTCTTCTGCTCAGACTATTAAAGTCACATAGTCAAGCTGTGGTTGCCACATTTGTCTGCCAGGTGGTTAATATAATGCAATGCTATTAATACAACAAGACAAGGAGACCACAGGAAGTTCTAGCTTGGGAACATCAGAAGGAAGCCAACATAGAGCACTTTTGGAAAGACCAAATACATGTTTTGAATTAAGATGTCATCATTGTTCCTGTCATGAGAAGGCCACACTGCTGAAATCTCTTTGCAAAAAAGAAAACTTTGTCTAGTTGTCTACAGACTAGATTAGAAGACAAAAGTACTGGTAAACGGAGAAAACAACAAAATATAGTCCACTCCACTTCTGCCAGACCTGTACACCTTTTTAAAAAAAGGCAAATGAGTTATCAATATAGAAAACAATGGAAAGTTCCCTCATGCCATTCATATGAATGGATTAAGTGAACGTTCATCTGAGGATTCCATAGAGTATATTGTTATCCATTGGTTTTAAAGCTATGAAACGATCTTAGCATCTCTTTGTACTTCTGTGTGGGCGAAGAGAAAAGGAAGAGATCTCTAAACACCCACTGCTACTTTCGAAATATTGTGAGGTTTAATCTTATAACATTTGAGACTTTAAAACTCTACGATAATAAGACTTGTGGTAAAAATGGGAAACTTTGTTGGCAGCAATACTACAACGTTGCATAGGTTAGGCCACTTGAAAAAGTAAGTGCGGGGATGTAGAGAAACCATCTCCAGAATTTCTCTGATATTTCTTCTAAGGAGGAACCCTGAAATTCTTTTTCAAATTTAACTTTGGAGAAATTTCACTTCAAACTCTAGTTTTTCAGAGGGTATCCAGGCCAATGGTGTACATATCACACTGCATACTACAGGCATTTTGTGCACTGCAAGCAGTGCTGTGGCTTCGAAATCCCAAGTTGTGCTACAATGCACTTACACAAAGGTTGAAATTGCATGAGAAAGTTGCACGATTGCATGGACATTATTTCCAAAGGCCATGCAATGGCCATGCAATTTTCTTGCACGAGTTCAGCATTAGTGCAAGCAAGCTGTGATGCAACTTGCATTTGGAAGCCACAGCAGTGCCTACAGTACACAAAATGCCTGCAGAACACTATGTGAGTCAGTGTGTTATAAGCAAGATGTGTGAGAATTCTCATGTGTATGAGAATTAAGGGCTTCTATATGAGTTTGCAGGTTTTTTTAAAATGTGCAAAAATTGAAGGTTGCTCAGTAGCAATTCCTAGTTCGACCAGCTATTCTCAAGCAAAAGCATTAATGGGAGAATATGGTGGAGATTATTATTAATTTTTTTAAAAAAAAAAAAACCCTAAACCGCCCCCCGCCCCCACTTCCTCCTGTTTCCTGTTTTGTAGTAGTAACATATTATGGAGGAAGTTTCTGCTCCTCTCTCTTCTTTCCCATTGTATCCAGTTGTATTGTAGGCTGGTTCCCAACTATGGCAGTACTGTTGGAGGAGTGGAGTAAAAAAGGCTGAGGCATCTGGGAAGGAGAGAAAATAGGAAAATGGGGGAGGAACCTAAATCCCTTTAAAGTAAATTAGGTGTGCAGAACAGCTGAGCTGATGTGTGTGGGGCTGCTGCTGCTGCTTGAGGTAAGAAGAGGAAATAGCTGAGGAACCAGGAAGCTGTGCTGCTCCCTCAGGACAGTTTGGCTCAGCAAACTGAGCTCTTTTTCCTCAAGAAGTTATTAAGTAGTTAACTTTTCCCCAAGCCCACTTCTGAAATTCTAATCCTGTCATCCTCTCAATTACACCATCAGGATTGGGATAAAGTGTGAATGCCTCCTTCCATCCATCTCTGTCAGCCCACATCCCTTGCAACCACTTGAACCCTGCCCAGCCTTCCTTCCCCTTCCAACTTCATCCTCAGGAGTGTCATTTCCTGCCAGGATGCCTGGGAGTTGTAATCTTTTATGCCTCCAATAAACTGAATCAGGCCAGTTAAGGATGAGATCTATAAGGTCTCTCTTGCGGCTAGTTAGCCCCTCATAAGTAGAATTCCCCTCTCCCTTTGCAGCATGAGTTTACCCTTTGCAGGGTGAGTTTACCCTTTGAAGGGTGGGGGGACTGACAGCTCACAGTGTGAAAGTGGGGAATCCCATCAAGAGTGGGGTCCATGTTCAGAAGGATCTGGCTTTGACTCATAAAGGGAGTTCACAAGGCCACAACTGCTGGGAGGGCTGGGGAGAGGGCAGAAGCTTTACCCGCCTTCTCCCCACACAATCCTTGCTGCTCCCTGCCATGCCCCACCCCACCATGTGCCCACATGACTGGCACACAACATGGGGAAACTCGGCTGTGTCCTCTGGGATCCCACAATGCACTGTGTGAGGAGCATGGTGCTTTGGAGGATCCCCCACTGCTGTGCCACTCCTTCCACCCAGCTCTATGGAAGATTGGGCTGCCAGCAGCCTGAGCTTTCACACAACCGGGTGTTGAGGTAGCAGGGTGTGCTCACCCTTCTACCTCACTTTTAGCTTGGGTATAAAATGCAGGCTACCCGGTAGAGGAGTGCCAGGGTCAGTCCTGATCCTGGTGGTTCTCGTGATCACCCCAGTCCAGGCGATCACTGCTCTTTCCACGTAGGGCTGGTTGTGAGAACAACCTCACCATTTGACAAGTAATTCTGAACTCACCTGCTTTCAAAGTCGTCTGTCTCACTAACTGGAGAAATGACAAATGGTGCTGCTGCAAGAGCATATGGACATATGAAGCTGCCTTATCATGCCAGACCATTGGTCCACCTTGCTCAGTATTGTCCATACTGACTAGTAGCACTCACCACAGATTCAGAGAAGGATCTTTCCCAGCCCTACCTGGAAGTGTCAGAGACTGAACTTGGAACCTGTTGCATGCAAAGCATGCACTGAGGTATGGCCCACCCCCTCCCAATGAGAAACAGGATTGGGTGCAGGGGGAGGCTTAGTTTGGAACCCCCTATCCTTATATGAGAGTTCTGTATAAGACTGGAGACTTTCGAGCCTCTGAAATGGGGATTACAAATTGGTATTGATCTGGATCTGGAACCACATTTCATGCAGCACTCACAATAGCAGTAGATAATGCTTGCCAGGGATGGAAACAGATGATCTCTAGATGCTGCTTGTAGTTGCTCAAGTGACCAACTGTTTAGGTAGTGACCAACACATAATGATGTACTCCATCTCACATTCAGCACTTGGTAAGGTTGCAATGAAGGTCTTGGAAAAGATATTTAGATGCCGTGATATGTCTATACCTACAAAGATTAGAAACATTTGGACAATGGTTTCTCCCATTACACTCTATGGATGCGAAAGCTGGACTCTGAAGAAGCAAGATAGAAAAAGTATTGATGCTTTTGAGCTTTGGTGCTGGAGAAGACTTTTCCGGATACCATGGTCGGCCAGGAAAACAAACAGATGGATCATAGAACAAATCAATCCAGAATTTTCACTTGAGGCACAAATGACTAGGCTCAAACTATCATACTTTGGACACATTATGCGAAAACCCAGCTCCCTTGAGAAGTCCATAATGCTGGGAAAAGTTAAAGGAAAGAGAAGAAGAGGACGACCA
This sequence comes from Hemicordylus capensis, assembly GCF_027244095.1. Classification (NCBI taxonomy): domain Eukaryota; kingdom Metazoa; phylum Chordata; class Lepidosauria; order Squamata; family Cordylidae; genus Hemicordylus; species Hemicordylus capensis. Next base: position 151,315,545 of record NC_069657.1, read on the forward strand.
GCAGCAAGGTGAGTGGGCTTGATTATGACAGCAATGAATGCACCACTGAGAGACCTTAAAGGCCAAGCTGAAGACAGATAAGTGGCTTTTGACACTATCGATCATGCTATCCTTCTCGACTGCCTGCATGGGTTGGGTATCGGGGGCACTGTCTTACAATGGTTCCGTTCTTACCTAAGCTGCTGTGTCCAGTTGGTATGGATCCTTTGGGGGCAGCACCACCCATGGCCACCCCTTTATGGAGTTCCCCAGGGTTCAGTTCTTGCCCTTGTCCTTTTTAACATCTATATGAAGCCGCTGGGTCAGGTCATTTCTCAGTTTGGGGTGAGATTTCATCAATACGCTGACAATACTCATCTGTATATTGCCATCCTAGACCATTCTGGGGATGCTGTTTCTGTGCTTACTCGATGCCTGGAGGCTGTTAAGGCCTGGATGACTCAAAACAAGCTCAGACTTAATCCCACTAAGACTAAACTACTTTTATTCAGCCCTCGTACCGGCCAACAGTTGCATGTGGACCTTTTTTTAGATGGGGTGGTGCTGCCCCCAAAGGAGCTTGTTTGTGATTTGGGGGTCCTTTTTGATTCACGCCTCCTGCTTGAACAGCAGGAGGAGGCTGCGGCCAGAAGTGCTTTTGCCCAGCTTCATCTGGTTTGCCAATTACGCCCTTACCTTGATCGGCAGGCATTAATGACAGTGACCCATGCTCTTGTTATCTCCTGCTGTAACGCTATTACTGTAACGCTCTCTATCTAGGGTTGCCTTTGAAGATGATCAGGAAGCTACAACGGGTCCAGAATGCAGCGGCTCGCCTACTCATGGGTGCCAGAAAATATGACAGGGTAACACCTCTCCTGCAGTCATTGCACTGGTTGCCCATTCACTTCTGAGTTCAATTTAAGGTCCAGGTTCTGATCTTCAAAGCCTTGTGGGGCTTGACACCTGTCTACCTACAGATCCGCCTCTCCCACCCAGTTACATCCCATCCGGTTAGATCATCTCAGATGGCCCTTTTGTTGGTCCCTCATTTCCGAGAGGTTTGGGGCTCTAGGACCCGCGAAAGGGCCTTTTTGGTTGCTGCCCCACTTCTTTGGGCCTCTCTTCCCCTTCAGATTCATCTAGCCCCTCCCTTACTGATCTTCAAATCTCTATTGAAGACTTTTCTTTTTTGCCATGCTTTTGCCCCGTAGTTTACCTATTTGTTTTTGTTAGTTACTTTAGTTTTTAATTTAGAATGTAATTTTTAATGTTGCCTTGTTTGCATGTTTTTGTGCACCGTCCGGAGTCTTTGGAGTGGGCAGTATATTAAATGTTATAAATAAATAAATAAATAAATAAATAAATAAATAAATAAATCCTGGAGAGAATCTTATGTGTCTCTAAGAATCAACACTGACTTGACGGCATTTAATCAATCAATCAATCAATCTAATGAATAAGCTTTAAAGACTGAGGGTTTGCAACACTTTTCAACAATCAAGTTGTGATGAAAGACCACCAGCCCGTTCCACCTTCTCAGTTGTTGGAGGGTCCAAAGCAGAGCTACAAATGTTTTGAATTCTCAAGAGGAACCTCTAGAGGGTGCTGTTGCTCTACTGTAAAGAGCATAGAGGCCCCCCCCTTTACCTGTCCTCTTTTCTGTCTTTCTGCATTGCAAAGACTTTGAATAAAAAGGAGACATTTTCTCCACCAAATGCTTTAAATAAAAGCAAGCAAATGCACTTTCCCATTACATTTCTCTCACAGCTGAAAAGCTGTGTGCCAAGTGGAGTCCACATTGCTTGTTATCAAGAAATGTGCTGGTTCACATAGGAAGCTGGTTTCTACAGAGGCAGACCAATAATAGCCCAGTACTGGAGCTGTTCTCATGATCCGTAAAACATTAGGAGGAAGAGCACCCAGGCATGGTAGGAGAGCTGGGTGTGCTCCCGATCAGTGACCTTGTAACCCCAAACATCAAGGTAGGAGGAGGGGAGAGTGATCATCTGAGAGGTGGAAGCTGGCTAGGACTATATACCAAACACACAGAGTGTCCCCAGCATTTTATTGAAGGCGGACCATAAAGTCCGACTCAGATCCCACCTCCCACGTGATCACTCTCTCCTCCTCCTACCTTGATAGTCAGGTTTATATGACACTGATTGGGCGCCCAGATCTCATAGGAACATAGGAAACTGCCATATACTGAGTCAGACCATTAGTCTATCTAGCTCAGTATTGTCTTCACAGACTAGCAGTGGCTTCTCCAAGGTTGCAGGCAGGAATCTCTCTCAGCCCTATCTTGGAGACGCCAGGGAGGGAACTTGGAACCTTCTGCTCTTCCCAGAGCAGCTTCATCCCCTGAGGGGAATATCTTGCAGTGCTCACACATCAAGTCTCCCACTGAGATGTAACCAGGGCAGACCCTGCTTAGCTATGGGGACAAGTCATGCTTGCTACCACAAGACCAGCTCTTATGACTGTGAGAATGAGCCTATTGTCCATCCTGACTGGCAGTGTCTCCTTGGAGTCTCAGGCTGCAATTGTATCCACACTTACCTGGGATTAAGCCCCAGTGAGTTCAGTAGGCCTTCCTGCTCAGGAAACATGCACAGGATTGCACTGCAAGGTTGCAGTCTTTCCCAGGGCTGCTACCTGAGCTGGAGATTGAAGCTGGGTTTTTATACATGCAAAGTGTCACAGAGCTCTGGGCCCTTCCCCTTCACTGTCCGAACAACAGATGTGCTTCCTGCGTTCACACTTCCTGTCACCTGGCAAAGTCTGTAAGTTGTGAAAGGAAGTTGTATGCCAGCGGTTATATGGGAAAACAGAATGCTTATGCACACTGGGGAGCTGCCAGTAGTCATGGCTCCATGGTGCATGTCCACAGCATGCTTAGAGATATATGTCTCACATTTTCACACTTTACAATGTTCACGATGGCAAACAGCATGGCACATTTGGCAAATGAATCTGCCATGCAAAGTGTGAATCTCAAGTGACCCAATGGCGAACCTCAAGTGAAGCTTGTGGCATAGCTGCGGGAGTCCAGGGCAGATAAGTTACTTTTCAGAACATTTGTTTTCGTCTTCTTTTCTAATCATCTTGGAAACAGTGAGAGAGTCTCTGCCACTATCAGCTGTGTCAGCATTCTTCCAGGCACAATAAGTCCTAGGAAGGTGGACAATGTTAGGATGGCAAATCTCCAAATGACAGCTGTGTCTGCTTCAAAGTATGGCTCTGCAGAGTTTGTGTGAGACAAGTACATGGGAATTTCTGGAGAAGAAAAGAGTCAGGTGACAAATTTGGTTGATGTTTTTGAGAGATATTACTCAGCATCTTGAGAGTGAAAAGGTTGTTGGTCTAGACAAGCAGGGATTGTCTTCGTTAAACAGTTTAAGGAACAGAGTGGGGGAGATGATTGGGGAGAAAATTATGGTTTTATGTTTTAGGTCAAGGTAAGGCATATCACCAGGGGTGCATAAGTGAAAGTTGACCTCTTAAAGTATTTATGACACATTGGGGAGAGACAACTGGATTAGGATCCCATTTGGACTTATGAATGCTTCTGCTGCCTTTCAAAGATACATGAAAGTGTGTCTGGAAGGGTTGAGAGAAGCTATTTCCACAATTGGTAGAAAGTGGGCTAAGGAAGCCTAGCCCGCTTTCTACTGATCGTGGGAACCACCAGGCTTGTGGGTGAGCCCAGTGGTTCCCAGGTGGCTAGCCCACCTGTTGCATCCTCCCCTTAAATGAGGTCAATGGAGCGAGCGCTCCGTTAACCTCCTTTTATTGCTCGTGTGCTACTCGCAAGGCGCGAGTAGACCCCTGACTGGGAGGCTGAAAGTGACCTCCTGGGCTCGGGGGTCCCCCCAGAATGCCTTGCCCACTTGCGCGGGGCATCCTAGGACTTCCGGGGGCCAGGCCGCCCCTGATTCCCACAGACGGAACCGGTAGTCATGTAGGCGGCGGATCTGGCCACCCACGGCTCCTGGCATGATCGTCTGCAGGGAGAGTGGGCTAAGCCCACTCTCCCTGCAGACCTCATCAAGGTGCTTCACAGTAATCGTGTGAAGCGCCTCTATCTGTGCTTCCTATCTAGATGACATCCTGGTTTATAGTACGGATTTTGCAGGTCACATTAGGCACGTCTGCCAACTCCTCTAGCAAAGGGCACATTGTCTTGTTTGGCTCAAGTTAGGTTCTATTGATTTGGATTGCCTGCTTATCCTATTTTGGCCCAAGTTAGTTTCTGTGATTTTGGATGCCCTTTTTGATAATTCCATCTTTTCTATCTCACTAGGATAAATTTGAATGCTTAGACCTAAGTATTTTTAAAACAGGGGTCTATGTGCCTTCTCTGCTTAATATCTATGAACTTTCTGCCTGGGCTGTTGTTGTTGTTACTACTACTACTACTACTACTACTACTACTACTACTACTACTGAGGATTATAAGCTGTTGGGGTGACTGGAAGGTTTGAGATGGAAAAGGGTGTGTGTGAATCCCCCATATTGACTTCTGTCTCACACTACCAATCTTGTACATAAACTTCATGTGAAATTTACTTTGAACATTTGTTTCAAGCTCCAGAGGAAAATCAGATTTCAAAATTATAGCAGTGATGCAATTGTTGTTTTTAAACTGCTCAGACCTGAAGGTAGAATTTTATCTATAAGACACATTTTGGGTCTTTTCTTCTTCTTCTTCTTTTAACATTGTGTGTGTGGTGGGGAAAGTTGTATAGATGTGAGAAGATCAAATGAAACATGAAGTCCTTAAGCACTGCATAAAATTCAATATTTCAAAGACAAAGCTGTCAAGATAACAATCACCTTCTGTGTTTTCTTATCACTACTAGTAGTATGTGATATCACTCAGTTTACTGTAAGCTTGAGGAGCTGGGGGAAAGAAGGGTGGTTTCACATGATGTGCATGTGAAATCCTATCCATGTTCACTTGGATGTTTGAGAAACATTACTCCACTCCACTCAGTCTTTGACTTCATGCAATGGCTTATCAATATTGGACTGAGTAGTGCTTATGCTCCCTTGTGTTGCTTAGCAACTGCAGAATTGAGTCTCCCCCACCCCACCAATTTACAGATTCACCCAAATGGCGGAACCAGGACAGAAATGACAGGGGCAAGCAGGCATTTGTGAACAGGATATGCACACCTGGTAGATGCTTGGAAGAGAAGGAAGTGATCACTTTCTGTAGCTATATACTGCATGTTATTTGCTTTGAGGATGGACATCAGCACCAAAGAGAACAAAATGAAGCTGATGCCCCATTTCTCCTCTCTTCATCTTATATGCAATAAATGGTGCATGCCACAGTCAGGTACAATCATGGAACCAAGGAAGCCATAAGCCCTATTCAGCCATTATGTTGTAAGACTGTACAGATGTCTGCACACTTGTACATGTTTTGTGCAAACGACTGTACTTGCATTCATTTAAAAAGTGAAACTGGGTACAGGCTGCCAGAAATGCATCATACAGAGATAGGAAGTGCACTACTGTATCTGTGTACAGCATAACTTCTGAATAACTATACCTGTGTACAGATCTGTACCTCTGTACACTGTGCACTCATTATACAGATGTTGAACATAATGTGTGAACAGGGTTTCAGACTCCACATGTGCCTGAGTTACAGCCACCTCTAAGTATCAAATCTGAGTGCAAATTCAAAAGTCTTTGCTAGGCATGCTTGGCATAACATGGGACTCCTTCTATACCAACATTATCTAAAGCTAGAAGCCCCTTTTACATTTAAAATGTCTTTCCAGTGCTTTTTTACTGTTAAAGTAGACTCCCTCCATGTTATATGTGAATGAGATAGACAAATAAATGGCAGCCCCATCATGGGTAGTTTGGCCTTTGGTTCAAGGCAGAGTTATAATGGATTCCTCCTTGGCCTCTTCTTCCCTTTGACTTTTATCAGTAATTCTGAATGCATGTATACTTCCTGTTTCCCTTACCTTCCTTTCAGGTAGTCATTCTGCTTCCACGTCCCTGTTTGCAGGCAGTCATCCTGTTCCCCTTTTCTTCATTCGAAGAAGCCATAGCTTCTCCAGTTCTCCAGGTGCTTCCATCATTTCCTGCTATCAGCTTCCCCCTCCCCCTTTGCCAACGGCACAGACATCAGTCTCCCATTGAATCCCAACCCTCTGCCACTGCGAAAGAAAAGCACAAGGCCTCCACTACTGAAATCCAGATAATTCCAGATTTTGACAACATCTCTAACATAACAGAAATCTTGGAGTAGGAGTTTGCAGAATGTAAACACTGGCCCACATCCAGAGCAATAAACCACATGCAGGAGGACACTGTGCTAGTGCAAAGGTGTCACACCAGCTAGTTGCACTAAATCAGACGCTTGCGTTCCAGACTAGAGTTGTGTGACCACAAGCATACTCGAGGTTACACAAAAGTTTTGCAACTTCAGCATGCTTCAATTGTTTTAATGGGAACTTCTGCACAAGAGCAGTAGAGTGCAATTCTGCAAATCCATTGTTTTTAGCACAACTAAGCCATTCTCTTGTCCTAGCACAACTTTGCTCATTCCACATGGGGTTCGTTGCTTTGGATGTTTGGACCATAAAGGATGGGTTTGATACATCCATAGAGCCTGAATAAAGTCCAGATAGTCTGCTAAGAAAACTGTATGACTTTATATTTCTGTTTCCCAAATATAGCCCCTAAACCTGGAGGTTTTTCACACATGGCTCTATGCCTCGGGGTATCTGAAGAGCGAATCTGCTTCCCAGCAGATTCGAGGCATTTTAATTTGAGGGATTAGATGGACCATTTCCATAGCCATCAGCAGCTCCTTCGCATAGCCATCAGCACCTCCAGCAACACCTTCGGAGGAAACAGAAGCCCCGGCTTTTTCCCCAAAAGCTGCTGGAAATAGGATTTTTTTTTACCCTGGGCATAACTCAGGCTAAGCCAGAATTTTCAGCCTCCCTTCAGAGAAAAACAAAACCCTGTCTGTCCTGGTCCCTGATAGCCCGCAGGGAGGTCGGGTTAAATCCAGCGAATATGTGGACTGGCACACTCCAATCAGGAGTGGATTCGGGGGTGTGGGAGCCCTGTCTGTAAAACCTCCTGGTGGTACTTGGAACAGTATTATTCAGTTTTGATATTATCTTCTGTATCAAACAGCCCTCCAGCCTGGGACTCCAGTATACGTTAATGATGATGATGAATGTCAGTCAAGAGTTTATTATGGCGAGCAGCTAGGTGTGTGCAAGATATTGCAAGGTGTGTGTGTGTTCTGCAGAGAGAAAGAGAGAGGATGGGTGGGTGTGGGAGACCAAAGTAAATCTGGCAGCCTTGATTATGGGATGACCAGCTTTTTGTTGGAGAAGGCAATCACCTAGTGTGCAATTGCTGGGCAAGCAAGACATCAAGGCTGAAAAGTTTAAGAGAGAAGGGAGGGAATCGGGATCTGAAAAGCAGGGGAGAAGACATAAACATAGCCGGCAGGCCTGTTTAGTCACAGGCTGTGGGACTAATTGGGACACACCCACAATGCTGTTCACTCACCTTTCTGCTGAGATAGGCCCTTTTTTGTTTGACTGACATTCATATGGCAAGGATTAAAAAGAAGAGGGGGGACCTTTTAAAATAATAATTGCAGCATGATTCTGCCTCCTCCCTTACCAGAGGCAGAGGTTTTCCAAAGACATTACTGTTACACAGCAGGGAAAGATAGAACACGTACAGTAGAAGAACTGTTGGGTGGGGTGGGGTTGTCCTTAAAAGCAGGAGTGCGGCAGACCAGTGTAAATTCGGGAGGGATGGTTCAGGCACTGTCCCATTTTCCAGAAGGCTCAAGACTCAGTTGGACTCATACACATAACACCATTTTGAGTTTTGATCAATGTGATTGGGGGATTTACTGGAAGTTTTGGAAGCCAAGGCAATTTGGCATGGAGGGGGCTATGGGTACACTTCTGCTCCATTGAATGAAATGCCAGATTTACTACAGCAAGGCCAAAATTGCACCCAAAGTCATTCCCTTGGAGAAAACTTGTCACTATAGTAGCCAAGGGGCTGGAAGTACTGGAAAGTAAGAGTGTGAACACGGTTAATAAAAAATTGACAACTGAATTGGGCCCATTTGGTTCATTTTAAAAATTCATTGTTAAATGAGTACTTAGCCAATAGGTTTGAATGGGGTTATCTATTCATCTTCATAAGCTGAAATTTATTATTTTTAAACCGAAACTATAATTTCACTTTGATCTACCCATTTGTGTAGTGGTTAGAGTGCTGGACTAGGACCGGGGAGACCCGAGTACAAATCCCCATTCAGCCATGAAACTAGCTGGGTGACTCTGGGCCAGTCACATCCTCTCAGCCTAACCTACTTCACAGGGTTGTTGTGACAGAAGAAACTCAAGTATGTAGTACATCGCTCTGGGCTCCTTGGAGGAAGAGCGGGATAGAAATGTAATAATAATAATAATAATAATAATAATAATAATAAAGCTACCTGTAGCCAAAAATTGGTGGGACCATAAAATTGAAAAAGTTGTTGAAAATGAAAATGTAAAAATATTATGGGACTTCCGACTACAAACAGACAAACTTCTGCCACACAGATAGTCGAGAAGAAAGAGAAACAAGTTAAAATAATCGACATAGCAATACCAGGGGATAGCAGAATAGAAGAAAAAGAAATAGAAAAAATCACAAAATACAAAGATCTATACATTGAAATTGAAAGGCTGTGGCAGAAAAATACCAAAATAATCCCATTGGTAATTGGTGCCCTGGGTGCAGTTCCAAAAGACCTTGAAGAGCACCTCAACACCATAGGGGCCACAGAAATCACCACCAGCCAATTACAAAAAGCAGCTTTACTGGGAACAGCCTATATTCTGCAATGATATCTATAACAACAGCAACAACATTGACAATAAAATTCAGCCATCCCAGGTCCTTGGGAAGGACTCGATGTCTGGATAAAACAAACCAGTCAATAACACCTGTCTGACTGTGTAAACAAGAAATAATAATAATAATTTGGCGTTGCCATCAGCAGCTGTAATGTATAGCCGCTTCCTGGCAGACACCATTTTTAATATGATGCAAACAGTAAGGGACCCCATGCACCAATACACTGGAGGAGACACTGCATCCCAGGGTGCTATGGGTATTCAGGATGGCTGGAAGAGAGCAGGGTGGAAACCCAAGGTGCACAAAAGCCCTGCTTATTTGGATAGTTCCAAAAATGCCTGCTATATTTGGAACATTCAACTCTTCATCAAAGGCAATTTTCAGTGACTCTCTAAACTTTGATTAGCATCTCCATTGAGATACAGAAGGCTCTGAACAAAAGTGTGAGAAACACTGGCAATTGCCTTGGAAGAGGAATGGAACATTCAAAATGTGATGGGAGTTTTAAAAAATTATCCTAACAAGCAGCTTTTTTTTTTAGCATCTTGGTTCTTTTTCCTATTTGTTTGTTTGTTTGTTTATCATATTTCTATACCACCTGATATGTACATCTCTAGGCGATGTACAAAATTTAAAATATTTAAAAGTTACAAATCAAAATACATGACATTAAAAATAATAGAATAAAACAGATATTAAAACAAGATTTTAAAATTAAAATTAATTCTAATTAAAAGCCTGCAAAAACAAGAGAGTCTTGAGCCGCCCGCAGCCTTTTTGAATACCCATATTGTTCAGGAATGAAGTGTCATGGGGGGGGGGGCAGTGTCAAAATTCAAGATGGCGCCTCCAAGGAGGTTGCCACACATTGCCCAATTGCTGTTGCTGATCTTGGCAAAAGCAAAAAATTAGTGTATGTAGGCTGACATGATGCATGGCCTATTGCTTCTGTAACGGTCTGCCCTGGGGGTGCTGCAGACTTTAAAGGCAGCCCCTACTCTGTTTGGAAGTGGCTACTGTGGAACCGGAGTTTCTGGAGGTTTCCCCATTTGGGACAATGTGGAAATGTTTTTTTAAAATTTACCCACAAAAGAGTGCAGGTTCAGAAACAAATTGGAACCCTCCCAATAGAGCCTGAAATGAAAAGTGCAAGATCCAAATAGTTCTAGAATTAATACAGTTGTAAGCAAGGGCCCTTAATGAATATTGTGCATGTGCACATGTGCACGTGCATACACATACAAAGACACGCAATTCAGCTGGCTGAATTGCTTGCTTGCAATTCAGCAAGCAAGCCCTGTGGTTGTGGGCAAGTGTATTCCCCTTGCCTTGCTTTTCTTTATCCACCCACTCCTGTAGTGAATGAACTAACCGGTCCCTTTCCTCCACCTCACAGCAGGAGGAGGGAGAGCATGTCAGCCACCTACAGCACCTGACATGCTCTCTCCTCCTTTTGCAAGCTGGAAAGGGAGGAAGAGAAGACATGAGACAACAGATTGGCAGGAGCCTGGCAAGTCTGCTGCCTGAGAAGATGACCTGCTTCATGGAAGGACAGCCTTTGAGGATTGGACAGTGGGAGAAGGATATCAATCTACAGAGAGGTGGAGGAGAAGGAGCAGAGAAGGGTCAGGGGGAAGACTTGCTGTTCTCTTCTCCTTCTTTCTTGACCCTTTTCTGAGACATCTCTTTTTTCTTAGGCATTTTGTCAACCTGAGTTTGGGCATCCATCTTGCTTCCCTCCCATCTGCAGACAGCAAAATTTCCCCAGAAATGCCTGCGGCCTGCACAACAGCCATTTGCAATCCTATGCATGTGAACCTAGGGGTAATTCCCACTGAATCCGATCACACTTGCTTCTGAGTAAATATGCAGATGGTTGGATCATCAAAGCATAAAGGATAGAAGCAGCAGATTGTGGAGAAATTAAGCACATAATGGACTAGCACAAGGGGTGTCTACCAATGGTATGAAGAATTCCTGGTGGGAACTCAGCAAGGGTTGGACAATTAGATCAGATCTACTTTAAAAGGTGAGAATATCCTGTGCAGGCTCTAAATGGGTCCAGTTAAATTAAAGATTAAATTCAAAAGGAATTTCTAACAGTTGTACTGAAAATATACAGTCACAGTCACAGTGGGGAGGAGAGGTAGTCTTGAGGTAGCGAGCATGAATTGCCTCCTTTGCTAAGCAGAGTCTGCCTTGGTTTGCATTTGGATGGGTGACTACATGTGAGTGCTATAAGTTATTTCCCTTAGGGGAATGGGGCCATAGCTCATTGGAAGAACATCTGGGACTTTGCATGCAGAAGGTCCCAGGTTGACTCCTTGGCATCTCCAGGTAAGGCTACAAAAGACTCCTGCATGAAGCCTTGGACAGTCGCTGCTAGTCAGTGTAGACAATACTGAGCTAGATGGCCCAATCGTCTGACTTAGTATATGGCAGCTTCCTATGTTCCTACTCCATGAATAGTAGAACTCACACGCATTCACCATAGTTCTCTAAGTCTGACCTCAGCTCAGCTGGGCTCCTCCCTCCACAGCTATGTTCAGTTCCCACCCACAGCCAGCAAGGTTCTGCAGTCAGCTACTCTGGCCTAGACAGGACTCATTGGTCTCTCCTTTGAATCTCAAGTCACACACTTACACCATAGTTCTCTGTCAGCTCAGCTGGGCTCCTCCCTCCACAGCTAAGCTCTGCTCCCACTCACAGCCAGCAAGGTTCTGCAGTTAGTTGTTCTGGCCTAGACAGTATGGACTGATTGGACATCTACTTTATCAATCAGTCAGTCATCTGATTAACTGATGTCTTTTTTCCTTAATGATCCCTGTGGGGGCTAATCCTCCAGTGGTCAATCTTTGGTGGTGCTCTAGCTCTTTTCCCATCCATCCCTGTTTCAAAGGCCTTAAGCAAAAAAAAAAAAAAAAAGGAATTCTGAGTTGATTTTTTTCTAAATGTGCACACCCCTACTGGAAATGCTTTAAAAATATGCTTTAAAAATTCTGAGTGGTTATGAATGAAACATAAGTGGTCCTCCTGTATTTTCTTCATCAAATGCCTTGTCAGGCAAACCTGATCTCACACCTAGCAGAGAAAGAGACGAAACATGTGCTGAACACTGATGACTGAGTTCTCCCATCAGCAAAGGAACAGATTTCCACACGTTAAAATGAAGCTAGGAAAATATATAGGAAAACCTGATGCTGTGTGTGGGATATGGAGTGATGATGGTTCTAAACTGTTTCCAATTTTTAAAAACCTGAAATGTTTTTTCCCCCATATAGAAACTTATTTTGTTACATTATCCATACAGAATGTGACTGTATTTTCTAAAACGTCCTCTGATATCAAGAAGCTAGTTGTTAACAGTATACAGATGCAGACACAAAGCACCACTTTATGCATCAAAAGACCCATTCATTTTAGGTTTTAGCAATACATCTGAACTGTTCTAAATGTACAAGCAACAAAAATGTGTTTTCACACACACACACAATAGACAACAAAGAATCTTTTGGCAACATAAAGATTAACGTGTGTTAGGCACACTGGCTGACATTCTGAGCTGTGTTAGAAGTATGTAACTGTAGAGCTGCATCTGTGAAAGAGTCCTCTGCGGATCTCAGACCAGAGTGCGGATGTGTGCAGAGGGAGAGAGGGTAGCGATTTTTGCTGCTCTTTCTACTGTCCAAAAATATGTTTTTTATTTCAGAAATATGTCCCTGAGGGTCACACAGCCCTCAGGGACTTATTTCTGAAGTCTATAAGTACTTTTTAAGGATGGCGAGAACAGCAAAAATTGCTGCTTCCTCTCTCTTCACGATGAGATTGCTCAGGGCAAGGCAGGAGTGGGTGCAACTACTAGGTAAGAAGCATGATTAAGACTGAGACAAGGAAGTTCCAAGAACAGGGCTGTAAATTAAAAAACCTAATTGAAGTACAAAATTTGGTTAGTAACTGGTTTCAGTACCATCAGTTAAATGAAATCTACAAGAAGGATCTTAAAGTTGGATTTCAGGATCAAATGTCGAGATTTGAGAAGGAGTTGTGTGAAAATGACGAAAAATTAGTTTCTGTATAAGCTGTTGCTTTTGGAGGAGACAAGAGATGGAGTGGTTAAAACGACTATGATAAAATGGGCTCAATATGTGGGTCATAATATAGATATGGCAGCTTGGGAAAAATTATGGAAAATTGATTAAAGTTCACTGCATGTTATACTTTAAAAGAAAATTATTATAAGATGATGTACAGGTGGTATTTGACACCCAAAAAATTAGCATTAATGTATAAAAATGTTCCAAACAGATATTGGAAATGTGGACATTGTGAAGGAAATTTTTTTCATATGTGGTGGTCTTGCGGGAAGGCAAAGGCCTTTTGGGATATGATATATAATGAGTTGAAGAAAATTTCTAAAATGACATTTCCTAAGAGGCCAGAATCCTTCCTGCTGGGAATAACGCAAGGAGAGTTTTCCAGAAGAAACTTAACATTTTTTATGTATGCAACCACGGCGGCCAGAATAGTATATGCGCAGAAATGGAAGTACAATGAAATGCCCTCAAAATAAGATTGGTTGATAAAAAAATTTGGAATATGCTGAGATGGCAAAACTTACAGTATTGATAAGGGATAAAAACTTGGAATGTTTTAAAGAAGATTGGAAACCATTCTTAGTATACTTAAAGAACTATTTTTCTAATATCGATTTTTCAGCAGGGTTTGAAATTTAGTAATAATAACAGGTTGGGTAGAGTAAAATCAAGTTTGCAATGTGTAGGATATATGTTTTGAATTACTATAGCAATGGTTGACTTGTATAGTTAATGAATTGTGCTGACTGGTGAGCGGGAATTCAATATTTACTTAATTAGATGTAATGGGATTGTTAAGATATTGTAAAAACCAGTAAAATTTTAAAAAGGGAATAAGTAAAAAAAAAAAAAAAAGACTCAGACACGGAAGGAAAAGAAGTGAAAGTTCAATTTAGGTCACTAAAATGGCCTCTGCATGTGCACGGAGGCTCGAACCAGGCTGGAGAAGGCCCAAACCAGGCTGAAACCAGCTTGGAACCAGAGGAGGCCGGTGGGGTGGGGGTGAGTCACTGCTGCCCCGGCTGCCACCCCCGCTGCCACCCCAACACTTAAAGTTAGTAACCTGGATTCCCTTCCCACACCCTCTAGTTCTAGACAGCCCCCATGCCCCTTTACTCATAAAGGGGAATCCTCATCATCAGAGCCCTGAAGCAGTCCAGATTGGTCTGATTCGAACTAGGGCTGGTCCAGTTCGAGATGAACCGGGGTTTGAACTGGACCAGTTTGCATACCCCTACCCGAGGTTATCCAGCTCACAGCTAATAACTGAAACTTGCTAGCAATATTCATTATAATGTTTGCTCTTGAGGTTGGGCAAATTCTAGAACTGCTAATCCAGCGGTTCCCAACCTTTTTAAACAAGTGTACCACTTCTGCTGCAGACCTTCACCTTATGTACTCCCTTGGAGATGTTGTGTGTGCACATGTGTGTGCACCCACAGATTTAAATGTTACAGTTAGGGTGACAGACACTCCTTGCTTCCATCCAAATAATAGAACACAGTAACAATCAATATAATTGTCTGCTCATAACAAGAGACAACAATTCTATGAATATTCACATACCACTTGTCAGCAAAAGCAGAAGGAGAGGAGACAAGGAGGAAGTTGGCAGAGGAGGGTGCAAAGAAGATTCAGGAATGAGAATGCCTGGAAGAGACAAGGAGCCTTGAAAAGGGATGGTACAGGAAAGCATATGTGCATGTGCAGGAGAGGAGAAAAAGAGGAAGGGGTTGGCAGAGGATGACACAGGGACAAAGAAGAGCAAGGAGCCTTAATGAGGACAAGGATCCTTGAAGAAAAGCAGTGGCACCAAATACACGCACAAATGGTGTGCTTCAGGCTGCTCTGCCTCTGAGCCAGCCAGCCAACCAGCCTCCCCACTGTCAACTGATAGCAAACTGGCTGCGCATGCCACTGACAGAGCCTGCAACCGGCTGAGCTCTGTCAGAAGGACCAGATGTGGAGGAGGACTCCAGAAGAGATGCAGGGGCAACAGAGAACTCTGGAGAAGACACGGGGGCAGTGAGTGGGAGCAGAGAACTCAATCCAGCACATAGCTGAGCCCTTGCTGAGTTCCCACCAGGGATTCTTCATACCACTGGTTGACACCCCTCTCCACAATCTGCTGCTTCTATCCTTTATGCTTTGATGATAGGTTTCCTCTTTTAATATTGCCCTAATGGCGTTTTAGGCTTCATAATCTCATCACATCACTTGCAGACATGTTCTCAGCCTTGTCTTTGTCTTTACTTGCTGTTGAGGAATGTGCTTTGTTATTTCTTGATTCAGCAAAATGAAAGCAGAAGTGAAATGTTTTATCATAGGCTAGAATTCATCCTTTGCCTACATGTCAAATATATTCCCACTTGTAATCCTGTTTTCCTTTAGTCTTTCACTGCTCTAAAGTTATTTCCTGTTCTCAAGAACAATGATTTCATCTTATGCGCTACAAAACTAACCTAGTGCATGAACACATTTAGTCTGAATGCCTGATAAGGTTAACAATGGTTTAGACATGGTCCTGAATCTCTTTGGACCTTCAGAGCTATTCACATGTTATGTAGTATGCACCTACAAATGTCTGTACACTCGTGTGTCCATTTAAAAAGTGAACTCAGGGACTGCAGCCATCAAAAATATAGACTACCGATTGTGCATGCAGTGCTGTACTTGTGTTGAACACAGCATGTGAATAAAGTCCTATTCAGACATTCTGTTTGTACAGATGTCTGTATGTGTGTACAGGTGTGTAAATGACTGTACGTACATCCATTTAAAATATTGACCTAGGTACAGGCTCCCTGAGCTGGTTTGGACAAGATGGCCACTAGCACATATAATAAGGATGTGGTCATTATGAGATGTTGGTGGAGGGCTTTCCAATGTGCTCTCATCACATCCCTTTATTTATTTATTTTACATATTTTTATACCACCCAAAACTTACATCTCTGGGCAGTTTACAACAAAATAAAAACATTAAAACATTAGTTAAAAACAAAAACAAGAAATTTAAAATATGACAATTTAATTTTTTTTAAACAATATTCTAAAATAACATTAAAAACAATCAAAACACTATCAGTTAAAAGCCTGGGTGAACAGGTGTGTCTTTAAAGACTTTTAAAAAATTGCCAAAGATGGGGAGGCTCTTATTTCACTAGGGAGCACATTCCAAAGCCTTGGGGCAGCAATGGAGAAGGCCCGTCCCTGAGTAGCCACCAGACGAGCCGGTGGCAAATGCAGATGGACCTCTCCTGTTGATCTCAATGGGCAGTGGGGTTCATAACAAAGAAGATGTTCTCTTAAATAGCCAGGGCCCAAGCTGTTTAGGGCTTTATAGGTTATGACTAACACCTTGTATTTTGCCTGGAAACATATCAGCAGCCAGTGTAACTCCTTCAATATAGGAGTAATATGGTCTCTCCTAGATGCCCCAGAGACCAGCCTGGCTGCTGCATTCTGAACCAACTGTAGTTTCCGGATTACATACAAGGGCAGCCCCACATAGAGCGCATTGCAGTAATCCAGTCTTGAGGTTACCAGCAGATGTACCACTGTTTTGAGGTTGTCTATCTCAAGAAATGGGCGCAGCTGGCATATCAGCCAAAGCTGATAGAAGGCACCTCTGGCCGCCTCCTCAACCTGGGACACCAGGGAGAGACTTGGATCCAGAAGCACCCCCAAACTGCGTACTTGTTCCTTCTGGGGAAGTGTGACCCCATCCAGAACAGGCAGATCAAAATTGTCTCCCATGATTGCATGAGGGGGCTGTTCATCCTTATCACCCCTTGACATGTGCTCCCAAGAAATAGGTGTTCATTTGAATTGCCCCCTCATGTGCAATATCATAGCAGGTGTGTTCTTAGTGTAACTCTGTCCTTATCATGTGTGCCAGTGGCCATCTTGTCTGAAGCAACTTCCTCAAATGCAAGGTACAGATAGGAAATGTACTAGTACATGTGTTTAAACATAATCTGTAAATAGTTGTACATGCATACAGATCTGCCCGTTGCTACAAACAGGAAGATGCTGGATGAGATGGAACGTTTCTTGTTTTTAGTGAGTAGTGGTGCTTGGGAAAGTGCATATTGTTTCCAAAAGAACATGTTGAATATTAACTTTCTTTTCTTTTTCTTTTTCTTTTTCTTTTTCTTTTTCTTTTTCTTTTTCTTTTTCTTTTTCTTTTTCTTTTTCTTTTCTTTTCTTTTCTTTTCTTTCTTTCTTAATTGCTTTCTTGCCTTACATTAAAATATAACTTTTAGGAATCTCTTCCTATAAATATGTCAGCTTCAACCTAGGAAAATAAAGGCAAACACAGAAACTGCATTTCCCCAGAAGCAAATGATATTTTAACCAGCCAATCAGGGTTATTGCTAGGTACTTAAAAGTATAAATACGCAAAATGTTTTGACTTGAAATGATTCAACTCAAAACGGGCTGTTTTGAGTGTTCTGAGCTTGAAACAACACACCCTTTAAATAAAGGGCCTATTTCAAACTCAGAACAAATCTACCTTGTTTTGATCGAAATGCTTTGACGTTTTGAGCACCATTTTGAAGGCCTGTTTCCCCCTTGCTTTTTGGTTTTCTGGCACTGACTTCTGATTGGCTTGTGTTCTCCTTGCTTCTTGGTTGGTTTGTTATCATACAAATCAAATGTTCATGGGCAACTGTGCCCCCCATTGGCTGGGGGGAAGGAGAAGGGGAAGAACATGAAAGGAAAGAATTTCAAAATGTATTCAGAGGGACTGAGAGGTAGAGAGAGCCCTTACAGTGTGCCTCTCTTGAAGAGGATACCTCAGGAGGAGAGGAGGAAGGAATCAAGGAAGGTTTGATTTTGTGGTTTTGTTAGCACTGAGTATAATATGCTGTGCTATTGCTGCTATAACTCTCTGGTTTTGCTGGATTTCAGATTGACAAAGACAGAACTTGGGTTCCTGCCTTCCTTGAGTTGTGGTTTGGATTGTTTGTGGGATAATGTTGTGGTGAGAAATGGACAGTGGCAGCTCTCTCTGTGTGTAATATTTCATGGGGAGCTCCATGTTTGGCCTTGAGTCTAACTTGTGCTTCACTCACTGCTCGGGTCTGCTCACCTATCTGCACTGCAAGGTTTACTCAGTCAAAATGTGGATGAAGTTGCTTTATTTGAATGTATGGCTGAGGATACTGCTAAGGGTGCTGCTGTGGCAGCTGCTGATTATTACTTGCAAAGTCCTCAACAGCTTGGGTCCAGGGTACACCGTCTTTGCCATGAACCCTGCCACCTATTAAGATTATCTGGAGAGGTCCAGTTACAGTTGCTACTGATAGTTATTTTTGACCTTTCCCCAACACCCCTGTAGGAGCCTATGGGGTGGGGTTTTGGGGAAAAAGTTAAACTTTTATTTAAAATCTGCTTGCCCATTTATTTTGTGGGTTGGGTGGTAGGTAGCACCCATCATGCCCTACCACACAAACCACTTTGGTGCCCCTCGAAGCTACCTAGGGGGAACAATGGGGTGTTTCAGGTTTCTCCATTGGCCGAAACACACGAAATGTTTTGAGTTTGTTTTGTAGAAACAACTTCTTGTTTCGTTGTTTTGACAAAACGTTTCATCCATCTGCATTTTGAGCATGAAACAAAATACAAAACCTGTTTCATGCACATCCCTACTTAAAAGATCTGAAGCCTGGGCCCACAGCCCCCCTTTTGATAATTAAACACAATCATACCCCCCTGCAAGAATAATCATTTTAAAAAATAATTATAATACAGCACCTATTAAGCTGGAAGCAGCAGAGAGCTAGGTGGGACTCTGTGCAGGCACTGCTGCACTTCCTTTCTGGAAGAGGTCATGGAGGTAGGGCTGCTAAGAGTGGGTTTGGGCCCCAGGTGAAAAGGTTTTCCAGGCCCCTGCTATGAGGCTCACTCTCCCGCCGCTACCGTGAGGCCCCCTCCACCCTGAACTACCCGCCACTCCCACCACCGCCACAAGGCTGAACCGCCAATCTTTAAAATAATTCTAGCTGCCATGTGTGCAGTTGGGGTGGGGAGGGGGGGGTGAGCCGAGTACCCCTCTATGGCGGCAGCAGCAGGTGGAGTGGGAGCAGCTGTTGAGCCTGACTTTCTGGCCCTGCAGCCCTTGAGAACTGCAAGGCACTCCAGCGTGCTTTCACAGATGGAATAGAGCATCAGTGCTCTATTCAAACTGTGCAGGCGTGCTGGAGCGCCTCATAGTTCTCAAGGACTGCTGGGTGGGACGGTCAGGCTCAGCAGCTTCTGCCACTCTGCCCACCACTGCTGCCATGGGTGGCAGGGGCTCGGCTCAGCACCCCTCCCCCCGGCTGTACACATGGCGACTAGAATTATTATTCTAGTTGCCATGTGTAGATCGGTGGTTTGGCCCTGCGGCAGCAGGCCAGGCACGGGGTGGTGGCAGGAGACAAGACAAAAACATATGCAACATAGCCGGGCCCCAGGCCCCCTTCCGGACCACTATGCCCTGGTAATTGTACCGGCTCCCCCACCCCCGGTCTCATTGGCCCTGCATGGAAGATGGAGGTGGCTGATGAGATTCAAGGCTCTGAGCAATTCATTGGAGACCCCATGGGCTACTTACTAATGATACTCCTGCAAGCAATCCACTGTTTTTCTGTTGCTTTATTAGTTGTAGACAGGACCCTTCCTGATGCTGCTCTATTCCCTTCTCGCTCAAAGAATAAAGATGCTATAGCAGCAGAGATGTAGTTTAGTTTAGTTTAGTTTAGTTTAGTTTAGTTTAGTACTATCAAGGATCAAGGATCAGCAATACAATTTAAAACTTTACAGAAAAGTACAGATAAAAAAAAATACATAAAATAACAATAGTAATAATCAGAAGGAGAACAAATCCCACTTGCATTTAAAGATAGCTGTGATCCAACATCCTAACCAAGCCAAGAATCTAGAAGACAGGACAGGAAGGCAGCAGAGATGTAAAGCATGTAACTCTGAAAAGGCAGAGAACAGCCTGTAGTTATCTCATGTAGCTTTCTCTCCAAAGTTAAACTGCAGTAGCTGGGTGCCTGCACTGGGAATCCCAGAGAATTCTGTTACCTATCACTTTGGGGAAAGAATGGGACATAAATGAATAATACCATTGTAGCATGCCGCTCTTAGGCTTAAGATTTGGTGCATTCTCTGAAAAAACATACAAGGCAAATAATTTATAAGCAAGCTGCATTACTTCAGAGATATATGGCCTTGTCCTGCTTCTATTCCTCAAAATGTGGATGCAATCATTCTGTTATTTAATCCTTGGGTTTTATTTAAGGTATTCAGTATTATATATTGGCAGAAAGAAATTTGCTTCAATCCCATAAAAATGTAATCGGTTTCCTCTAGGATTATGCTATTTATGAAGAACAGATTTGGTAACTGGTAATAGGGGAGAAAAGAAGCTCATTTAAATGTTTTGCCAGTGAAATCGTGACCAGTGTTGTTAGGGGTTTTCTTGGGATTCTCTCTCATGGCTATGTTGGAACATATTTTGGCCAACCTTCCCCTTTCTGTAACAGCACTTTTCCTCGTAGAAAGTGTGCACTGTATATTTTCTCTTTTATAAAGAATTGTTTATTGGGGGCTGCTATGTCATAACAGGCAGAGGCCAGGCCTCCAGTGTATCTGCTGTTTCTGTGACCTGCCAAACCACTCCTTCTCTTGCTGTTTTTTTTTAGTCCAAATGGCTAATTAAAAATTGAAAACCCAGGCTGGGATCCATGGATACACAATCCACAAGCACCAGAATCCTTCCACCCATCTATCTTGCCCTTAAGAAATGCCCCAGGCCAATCCAGAAACTACTGTACTTTTCAAGCCAGGAGGAATTTGAAAGTAGTACGGGAGAGATGCTGAAGAGGTAATGGGCAGCAAGCAATGTTGTGTGTACAGTATTGGTTGTACTAGTGGTGTGCACGGAACTGTCTGGCCCAGTTCGGTTCGAGGCTGAATCTGCCTCGAACAGAACCAGGCCAGTTTGGTCCAGCCCCCATCGAACCCCCCTCCCGGTCTGGTCCAGTCCCGGACCGGTCCATGAACTTTTTTTAAAAAAAATTACTTCTTTGATTTAAAGATTTTTTTTGAAAAAAGTTTGCGGACCTGTCGGATCAGACCCAGTGATCCGATTCCAGTCTGGACAGAACTGGGCGGGGGGGGGGGGTGTTGGTTGGTTTGATCACGAACCCACGAACCCACGAACCCCCAAACCCCTGGACCGAACCATCGGACCGTGGACGGCTGGACCGGTTCTGCACATCCCTAGCTTGTACATGCAGTCCGAATTCACAGATAACATGGAATTGCGGGTCCATTGGACCTGCGGTTGCATGCCCCTCCCCCCACTCTCCTATCCGATTTGCACTGTCTCTCTGCAGTCAGTGAGACTGCAGAGAGGTGGGGGAGCTGGCTGTGTGGCCTTCCTTATTGACAGAAAGACAGCCCGCACATCCAATTGGGCCAGAATGAGGGAGGAGCTTCTTTCCTCAACCATGCGGAAGTTTCCATGGGGCCAAAACTGTGGTGCCAGCGTTCGGATGTAATGCTGGTGCTGCAGAACTGGAGTAAAGGGCGCTGATACTGCACTCTGAATGAAGGTTCAGAGTGGAGTTTTGGGAGGGAAACCGCGGGTCTCTTTTCACCCTTTACTCAGATTTCCTCAATTTGGATGTGCGGTTTGGGATAGCATAGGTGAAGGGACCTGCAGTTTCCTATTATGTCCGAATTCAGCCTCAGTCTTTAGCTTGAAGTGCTGCCGCAGTCTATATGATTCATTTGTTCAACTTTGGTTCTATTAAGGCTATTAAGATTGTTTCAGAGGAAGAGATAGGACTCTAGAACTGAAAGGAAACCTGAGGACTTGAATTTGCCTTGGGTTAAAATCCGGGTTGAAGAATTATATTGTTATAATGACCACCTTGTACTTGAGACTCTTATTTCTGAGCCAGGAAATATGAATTTTGGTTATATCACTAGTCCAGTTACCTCCTTTGGGTTTTTGGCTAGCCTTACTATTAAGATTAGAACTGCCCCATTGGATCAGACACAAAGTGCATCTTGTCTAGTACTATATTTCCAACAGGTGCCAGTAAGATGCTTCTAGAAACTTAGCCTGCAATTTCTTACCAGCACCTGATAGTTGGAAGTATAGTGTTCCAGATCATGGAGGTTCTATTTAGTTATTATTATTATTATTTTATTTTTACATGTATATCCCGCTCTTCCTCCAAAGAGCCCCGAGCGGTGTACTACATACTTGAGTTTCTCTTTCACAACAACCCTGTGAAGTAGGTTAGGCTGAGAGAGAAGTGACTGGCCCAGAGTCACCCAGATAGTTTTATGGCTGAATGGGGATTTGAACTCGGGTCTCCCCGGTCCTAGTCCAGCATTCTAACCACTACACCGTGCTATTAGTTATGACTAATAGCTACTGATAACGAAAGACTACTCTGATCTCAGAAAGCTTACATGGGGAAAACTAGCCTGAATTGCCTCCCAAATGTTTAGCTGTTTTTATTTTTCAGGCCCCCTCTCTGAAAACGTTTGAGGGGAGGCTCAAAAGGAGACAAAGGTGTTTGCAGTGTGATTGCACAACCACACCTCCCATGCACATTCAGACTGCTCTCCCCAGCACCTGCCATTCAGGTGGCAGCACACAACAGTGGCAGCATTCAGATGAGCATAATTGCAGCCCTGATTGGCTGCTGCTGCTGCTTTGGCTATGTTATGGCATCATGAAAAGGCAAATAAACCTGAGGGCAATGCCTCCTGAATATCTGAATTAGCCTGATTTGCCTTCATTAATGTTGTCACACATCCAGATCTGATTATTTACATGATGACTTATTCCTTGGAGGGGAACTACCTGAGAAAAATTGCACTAAAGTAATGGCTGGTACAAAGATGCTTTGAATTGGAGCAAAAGAGGCAGGCATTTGGGGGACTTTGGGGGGAACATATCAGGCTTCTCTAATGCCTCCCACTTGCGATGGGCATGTTTAGCAGTAGTCTTCAGCTAAGCCCTAAAAAAAAACACCTTACCGTTGTTTGCCTGGATCCTCTATCTCCACATAAAGTACACAACCCAGGCTACTCAGACCATAGAAAGATCAGGAGAGAGATCTGTCTGTACGCAAGTCTCTTTACAGTCTGAGATACTTGATCCATATGGCCTAGTGCAAACTGAAACATCTCCTGGAGTCCAGTACATGCTACCCATCACAAATATATTCATTTCAACCACGGCTGAATTTACTGACAGCAAACTCAATAGATTCAGCTGTTGGGTCACACACCTGGGGAGAAGAGAGTCTGGACTATGAAATTAACATGTCAGTCACCCTGCGGCAGGCACCCGCAGCCCCCCCTTCTTCCCTACTTCTCAATATAGTTTTATATCCCAATTTCCACGGAATGCAAATGCAACCTGAGCTCTGCTTCCCCCCATCTTTACATCTGCTGTGGGTGCTCTCAGAGTGTGTCAGCCACATCGAAGCCTGAAAAGTCATTATCTTCTGCTCCCACGTGATAAATTAAGGCCCCCATGAGTTTTCGTGCTTAATGGGGCAGAGCAACCTGAAGCTAGTCTCATCGGGAAGCAGCAGTCAGGACAACCTCCGTCCCCTTGAGAATCTCATTTACCTGGGATGACAGCTCATTAATCAGCATGGCCCGGCTTAGGGAGGCCAAAGGTTGAAAAGAGGGGAGAGAAATCTGTAAAACCCCAGCAGAGCCATGAATGGCTTCCAGCCCTTGGGATGCTTTGCACTTTTAATAAGGAAGAAACTTGCAGGGGAGGTCTCTGTGGTTGCAGGGGACACACTAAACACCTTTCCTTCTAAAAAGTTGATGGTTTTTGTGAAGCCGTGTCTCTGCACCTGTTAATGTACTAATTTGAGGCATATCCACATAGCCTCTAATATTTAATGGGGGGGTGGGGGGACATAAGTACTTTTATTTTAAGGTAATAAAAGACAGGTTCAGTGGCATGCCTCATCTAAGAATATTTGAAATATTAGGTTCAGAAGATTCACTTCCTACACCCAGGGAGCATATTTTCACATTGAAATCTCACAAGCATTTGTGCATTGCTTTTGCCCCTACAAATTTCCCTGCAAGCCAGAGTACACATTTGCATACATTTGTACATTTTTGGACACAGAATGTACTCCCCAGCTGATGAGTTATGCAGAACCTCTCATTCCCACACCAGTTGGATAGTGTTCTGCCAGCCAAAGTAAATATACATCAGAAAGCTATGCACACATAAGAATGAGGTATTATACCTGTGGAAATGTATCTTTATGGGCTTCAGTGGGAGGTGTGGTAGCTCAGTGATTGTATGACATACATAAGCCACAGGTCCCATTCCTGTGATTTCCACTTAAAATATCGGAGATCTGTGATACCGAGGCCTGTTTCTGAGACTCTGCAGAGCTCTTGCCAGTCAGAGTAGACAAGACTGCAACATGTTTCGGCTGCCACAAAGGGTTTTGGGGAAACAGGAGGAGAGTGCTCCAAGAGAAGTGCCCGCTGGCTCCATTGCACAAAAATGCACACGGAAGGGAACTGATGGAGCCATGGGGGCAGTCCCACTGCGTGCTTGGTGCTGTTTATGTGCACACTTTGGTAGTCAGGATGTCAGCCCTTGTTTTCTGGTGGCTATAGTGTTCAGTGTGGTGACCTCAGGCAAAATACTATCTTGTAGCCATCCCTAAAACAGCAAACAGTACTAGCAACCTGTCCCTCAGGACTGTTGCAAGGATCAGTGAGATCAATATTTTGTCCAGAGCTATACAAATGGTTGGAAAGGGACAAAGGGCGATTTCTATATCACCATACAACGATGTTTGCTGAACGCTTGTGCTGGCAGGGGATCGATCCAGATGTCTCTCCCAGCTCTTTGTTGAGAAGACCAGTGCCAGCTGAGGAGAGAGAGACAGCCAAAGACAAGAGCCGGCTGGGTTTTTTGTGAAGGCCAGAAAGTATCTTGAATGAAGGGGACCTGCTTAGTGTGGCAAATGCAGCATGGAGACTACTTAGCTTCGCAAAAGCAGAGTGATGAAGAGCAGCTGCTTAGATGCCTCAGGATGGGAATGTTGCACGCTCTCAGAAAAGCAGCATCTCCTGCCATAGCAAACAGCAGCTCAAGGGCAGAATCTAGCATGCAATTGGAGGGAATATCACTTGTCCAATGGAGATAATTCTGTTGTTTTTTTAAAAAATCCAGTTGAGAATCTGAGCTGGGTGTGGGCTGAGAGCCAAATATCTGGGGTGGCCAAGCTTAAAATCTGATTTAAGAATAAATTACACACCATACTAGAGGCTGCTCATATACAGTATGGATGGAAATAATGCTGATCTTTGTTTATATGTCATCTCTCAACCCTCGATACACCGCAAGTTTCCCATAAATAAATGCCCCATTATGCAATTGAAGAAGGCAGACATTGCTATAGCCATGCAATATTGCTGCTTGTCTAGTATCCAGTGACATCAGTGTTTAGAAAAGAATTGTTGGGAGTGTTCTAGTTTCCAATGGAAAAATTTCTCTGGGGGAGACTGGCTCCACAGATGTTCTTTGTTTTCATGCTGAGAAGTTAAATGACTGTCCCATGTGGTGGGTATGTGGGGAATGAATTTTCTCCAAAGTCGATTGACTGGTGCACTTTGGTCAGAAGAGATTCATTCTTCCTTACATTGTGGTTCTTCACTTGCTTGAACCAACTGATTGTATATTTTATAGAACATACCCTTTGTCATACAAGAATCTCTTAAAACTTTGAAATCTCAGTTTAACACATCACATATAATTCAGCCCCCCAAATATAAAGAGCATGAGTTAGCCAGTGGCACTTTCACATCTTGTTGAGTTCCACGCGGAAGTTAAGTTCGTGCTCTCATCTCTCTTCTACTGAAATGAATTGTATTTTAAAATGCTTAACTATGGCTGAATCATGGTACCCAGAGGTCTTTCCATTATTCTGAAAGATTCTCAGGTTTTCATTCTATTACATTGTTTTAAGTGGGGCTATTTTTTTTTCTTCTAAATTGTGCTAAGTCTTAAAACACCTAGTGGCAGCTGGCATAATGTGCAGTGTCATGCTGCTCTAATACTCAGCCTTGGGGCTGCTATGTTCTGAATGAGCAGTTGTGCAAGCAGTGCCGCCCCAGTTTCCCCCATTGTGGTGAATGGGGGAAACAGCTTGTTCAACCATCAGTTCTGAACAGCATTGGGGCTGCTTCTGAATCTGGAGCAGGCCCCCAGGCCGAGTGTTATGTTGTGAGGTAATTAGTTCCCAGGGCATGTTCTGAGGCCACATGACACAGCCATCATATGACACAGAGCCAGCGTGGTGTAGTGGTTAGAGTGCTGGACTAGGACCAGGGAGACCCAAGTTCAAATCCCCATTCAGCCATGAGACTAGCTGGATGACTCTGGGCCAGTCACTTCTCTCTCAGCCTAACCTACTTCACAAGGTTGTTGTGAAAGAGAAACTCAGGTATGTAGTACACCGCTCTGGGCTCCTTGGAGGAAGAGCGGGATATAAATGTAATCATCATCATCATCATCATCATCATCATCATCATCTTGCTGAAGCTAAGCTAGCCTTGGTCTTGTCAGTGCTGGAAATGAGGGACTGCCTGGGAACTGGGCTGAAGCGGCGAGGTAGATGACTAGAGTGCAAGTGGAGAAAGACTCAACTCGAATCCGACAGATTACTGCATGGAATGCATTTGAAGATCTATGCTCAGGCGATCGTGCGGCAAAGAAGCGATTCTTTTCCTCCTGTATTGCATCCACAAGATCACGTCCAGTGGAGTTGTTCAGGGTTGTGAAGGGGCTAATGTGGACCCCTTCCCCCTTGAATCGGTACTTAGAACCAACGATTACTTGCTGTGAGGTTTTTAAGGACAAAATCTCTCATATTCAGGCTGACTTTGATTCAAACTCCACAATTGCTACAGAGTCTGGTTTATTTATTTTTACATTTTATATCCCGAGGTGCCGAGGTGTCCAGCAGCTCCACTTATATGATGACTCTGGATCAATTTTAGTTTGTGACTCCTGAGGATGTGGACAAGTTGCTCGGAATGGTTCGGCCTACCACCCACCACCTCTTGATCCTTGCCCAATATGGCTTATTCTAACGGTCAGGGAGGCTGTTGCAGAGAGCCTGGTAGAGATTATAAATGCTTCTCTGAGGGAAGGCAGGATGCCTCCTTGTCTGACAGACACAATCATTAGACCACTTCTGAAGAAGCCTGCCCTGGATTCCTCAGAGTTAAGCAACTACAAGCCTGTTTCCAACCTTCCATGTCTGGGCAAAATGATTGAGAAGGTGATAGCCTCCCAGTTCCAGTCTTGGAGGAAACTGATCATCTAGACCCATTCCAAACTGGCTTCGGGTGGGCTATGGAGTGGAGACTGCCTTGGTCAGCCTGATGGATGATCTCCAGTTGGGAATTGACAGAGGGAGTGTGACTCTGTTGGTCCTTTTGGCTCTCTCGGTGGCTTTCGATACTATTGATCATAGTATCCTTCTGGAACATTTGAGGGAATTGGGGGTGGGAGGCACTGCTTTGCAGTGGTTCTGCTCCCACCTCACTGGCAGATTCTAGATGGTGTTCTCTGGAGACTGTTCTTCAAAATCTGAACTTTCCTATGGTGTCCCTCAGGGCTCAATATTGTCTCCGATGCTGTTTAACATCTACATGAAACCGCTGGGAGAGATCATCAGGAGACTTGGTGCAGGGTGTTATCAATATGCTCATAACACCCAAATCTATTTCTCCATGCCAACCTCATTGGCAGAAGGGATAACCTTCTCTCAATGAGAAGCCCATTACTGCCCGGAGGCAGTAATGGGCTGGATGAGGGATAACAAACTGAGGCTGAATCCAGATAAGACAGAAGTACTTATTGTGTGGGGTCAAAACCCGGGAGACAACATTGATCTGCTGGTTCTGGATGGGGGTCATGCTTCCCCAGAAGGAACAGGTACACAGTCTGGGGGTGCTTCTGGATCCGAAACTTTCCCTGGTGTCCTAGATTGAGGCGGTTGGCAGACATGCTTTTTATCAGCTTCGGCTTATATGCCAGCTGCGTCCGTTTCTTGAGATGAATTATCTCAAAACAGTGGTACATATGCTGGTAACCTTTAGGCTGGATTACTGCAATGTGCTCTATGTGGGGTTGCCTTTGTATGCAGTCCGAAAACTTCAGTGGGTCCAGAATGCGGTGGCCAGGTTGGTCTCAGGATCATCTAGAAGAGACCATATCACTCCTGTGTTGAAGGAATTACACTGGCTGCTGATCCGTTTCCGAGCAAAATACAAGGTGCTGGTTATTACCTATAAAGCCCTAAACAGCTTGGGCCCTGGGTATTTAAAAGAGCGTGTTCTTCACCATGAGCTCAACTTCCTGTTGAGATAATCTAGAGAGGTTCACCTGCAGTTGCTCCCAACTTGCTTGGTGGCTACTTGGGAATGGGCCTCCTCTGTTGCTGCCTCTGGACTTTGGAATGTGCTCCCTGTTGAAATAAGAGCCTCCCCATCTCTGGCAACTTTTTAAAAGTTGCTGAAGACATATCTATTCACCCAGGCTTTTAATTAGATGCATGGTTTAAATTTTTAATGCTGGTTTTAAGTTATTTTAATGTTAATGTTTTAAATGTTTAAATGTTTTTAATTATTTAATTGATTTAGTTTTGATTTTAACTTATAATTGATTTTAATTGTTTTTATTTGTGGTAAACTGCCCTGAGGCATTTTTGGAGGGGTGGTATATCAATCAATCAATCAATCAATCAATCAATCAAATAAATAAAATTAACTGTGTATATGTTACCTTGAGCTCCACGATGGAAGAAAAATAAAATAAGCAAATACCTACTTAAGAATGACGAAAACCTTCTCATCTCTGGCAACTTTTGAAAAGGTACTGAAGATATATTAGTTCACCCAGGCTTTTAATTAGATTTGTAGTTTTAATACTTTTAATGTTGGATTTTAAATGTTTTAACATTTTAATAATTTTTAATTTTGTTTAATTTGTATTGCTTTTGCTGTACACTGCCCAGAGATGCAGGTTTGGGGTGGTATATAAATCTTTCTTTCTTTCTTTCTTTCTTTCTTTCTTTCTTTCTTTCTTATTTTTTTTGACTGGATTTGGTACTTTAATTATCGGGCCCTTTCCAAGGGTCTAGGATAACTAAAGAAAAATTAAAGATAGCCTCATAGTATTCGTGCTGTCTGGAGTAGTGTGGACTACTGTAGCTGATGTGTTGTAATTTTATCGATGCCCAAGATGCCAAGATGGTGTTCAAGTTCTTTTGGTACTGCACCAAGGGCACTAACAACTATTAGCACCACTATTGTTTTCTTTTTCCAGAGCCTCCTCCTCCTCCTCCTCCTCCTCCTCATTATTATTATTGAATTTCTGATACAATAAATGAAATAACAAACTAAGAAATCAGCAAAGAAAACTTTTTCAGCAGCTGGACAGCCCAGGAAGATTGAAAAACAAGATTGAGAAACACTGAGATTGAGAAACAAACTAGATGCTAGGCCAGTTCAGATGAAAAAAGGCCATTATGTGCGATCATGTTGGGATTGCAGGGAGAATGTGTTCACACCTGCCCTGATATTACTAACAGACGTGATGCATGTAGGGGCCAACCCTGTATTTCCCTCATAATGCAAATACAGGAGCTGGAGGGAACACCTGCAGATGAGAGGAGGAGGAGGAGGAGGAGAAGAAGAAGAAGAAGAAGAAGAAGAAGAAGAAGAAGAAGAAGAAGAAGAAGAAGAAGAAGAAGAAGAAGAAGAAGAAGAAGAAGAAGAAGATTTATTTTGAACAGGGCCGTAATGAGGCTGGAGTGGGCCCAGAGACAAAATTTTAAAATGGGCCCCTCGCTGATACATTCACACTCACTTCACATGTGACTTGCCTCTGGGGGGCCCCTTGAGGCGTGGGGGCCCCCAGGCAGCCGCCTCCCCTTGCCTAATGGTAGTTACGCCCCTGATTTTGAACAAGTCCCGCCCCCCATCCACTGATCCTCCCTCCCACTGCAAATCTTCCATCTTGATGAAAATTTGCTTTGTGTTGAACTCAGCTATCTCAGGACAAGAAATGTATCTAGACAAAGTGGGGTGGGGTGAGGTGGGCTTGACCTTGGGAGGCATTTGCTGGTGTTGGGCATATGATGGGTAAAGCACCCCTCTCTCACTCCCACCAAGCCGCCTCTGAAATTGCTCCTCTGCCCCTGAACTCCCATTATCTCAGCAAACATGAAGTTAGGACAACACGTTTGTCACAAATGCCTATTCCCATCCCAGTTCCCCAAGACAGGGTTAGTTTAGTGTTTAGGAAGGAAGTTATCTACAGAGAGAGGAGGAGATAAATGGGTACATCTCTAACATTTGGGACACAATCAAAAACCTTTTACATGTTATTGAGTAATATGAACTAAATTAAATCTTTATTAATTCAATTTTAATATTTATTGATTGGTTTTTTAAAAAACAACACACTAGCTATATACCATATCTGGATAATACAACTTTCAGCAGACAACAGTCTACAGGTATTCATTTATTTTTTTAAGCCTTAGTGTTACATTGTAGCTCAGAACATAAGAACAGCCCTGCTGGATCAGGCCCAAGGCCCATCTAGTCCAGCATCCTGTTTTGCACAGTGGCCCACAGTGCCACTGGAAGCCTACAGGGAGGAGTTGAGGGCATGCCCTCTCTCTTGCTGTTACTCTCCTGTAACTGGTACTCAGAGGCATCCTGCCTTTGAGGCTGGAGGTGGCCTTTAGCCCTCTAACTAGTCCTTGATCTAATGTATCTTTTAAAAACAGCCCTACAATGGCCTCTGATTTTGAACCTGAATTCAGAATCACTCTTGGAATTTTATCTCCAGGATATGGCATGAAAATAATCACATGTTCTCGGAGACTCAGCCGTAGTGGGCCAATCTGTATATGATTTGCTTGGATGTTGCTATAAAACAAAACACTGGAAATAAAAATTAGGTACGTACCAAAATGTGATTTGATTTCCAAATCATGGCACAGTCCCTTTAAAATTGAGGGCTTACCTAGGCCCTTTAACACTGAGGAAAACAGGTCCATCCCTGCTTCTTCTCTGCTCACCGCCACTTATGACTTATGACTTATTATCATTTATGACTTATGGCAGCATTTCCCCCAGCTATCAGCATGTGCCAGTGGCACTCACCCCCAGCTTCCTGCGCATGATGCTGGCATGCACATGGCCTCCTCTCTGTTAAAGGGGCTGGGTAAGCCCTTGATTTTAAAGGTATTGTGTCGTGATTTGGAAGCCGAATTGCATTTCGAGCACATCTTTAATAAAAATCTGAGGTCACATTGAATGCTGGTAAAATTCTGGTGGATACCAAGACCTTACAAGCAGGAAGATTTTGAGTTTGTTTAGGCAGCTATCAGGACTACAGAGAGCCTTTTGCTGGTCCCATGCAGCAGCAGCCTTTCCATGAGGCGAGATTAGGTAGTTGCCTCAGACAGCAGCTTTTTGGAGTACCAGCAAGTCAGAAAGATATTCTCCTTCCCCCATGCTTTAAAAAAAGAAAAAGAGGGGGAGGAGGTACATCCATGGGGGTGGCATTTGGTACCCTGCCTCAAGTGCACTGAAGTCTTGAGCTGCCATTGTGCCCAGAGCAAAACCTAGTCTTGAGCAGTGGTGACTGAAGAGCTTCTGCCGCTTGAGGCGATTCCAAGAAGCCACTGGACATACTCCCTGATGTTGGCCCTGCCCCCAGACACTGACACCAGCATCAGGGGGCCAGCTCAGCCTTCCTCACCTTCTGGGTGTGCCAAGATTTCAAAGTACAAATCAGTGGCAATGGCAAGGGAGGCGAGGATGAAGCTTCTAGGATGGAGCAATGGCTTCTGCTCCTTGCTGCCACTTGGCCATTTTCTCTCTTGCTCTCTTTCCCCCCTCATCTTTCACCAACAGGCTTGTGTGCTCCACTTTGCTACCAAGTCTGTTAGCTGAAGGCAGAAGGGGAAGCGAGCAAAAGAAAAAGTGGCCCAGCGAATGAAGCGGTGGGAATGAGCAGAAGCCACCACTCCCTGCTGGAAGCTTTGCCCTTGCCTCCCTCATGGTTGCTTCTGCTATTGACTTGGTGTTTAAAACCCTGGCAAAATCTAGAAGGTAAGGCAGCCGAGGAAGGGTAGTGTTAGTACCAGGGGGCTGAACCAGGACACAAGGTGGGGAGGACAAAAAGGAAGGGTGGCAAAGAGCCAGGGAGCAGCAATGGCTGTGGCAGGCAGGCGAGGCGACACCCACGGGGGTGGGTGCAGGATGCTCACCCCATGGTGCAGGTGCTGCCGGAGGCCATTGCCTCACCTTGCCTCATGGATGAGCCACCTCTGGTCTTGGAGCCCCTCCTCCTGCACTCCTCCCAATGCTGTCAGTAGAGAACAATATTAGTCATGTGTATGAGGTCTTCAGTCCTAGGAAGCCTCTTTGCCCTCTGCTCTCTACACCCCTGGCAGCTATTCCAGAATGCACTGGGGGAAACCCCCCTCTGTCCCATGCTACTAACATTTACAGAGAGCCAGTTTCCTCTCTTTCTGCTGTTCCATTTCCATCAGCTTGGATCTGCTCCAAGTGTCTAAGCAAGAGAGAGGGAGGAAAACGCATTAGTAGTAGCTCAAGAAATCAACGAGACTCATTCTAGCTCCCCGCCCCCCACTGCACTGTGATCCATAGATTTTTGTTTAGCTTATTCCTTTCTCCTTTGACAGCTGACAAACCCCACAGGCTCAGGAGGCGATCCATCTTTCATCTGCCCGTCAAGTACTTGAAGCAGAGAATGACACTGCCTATCTCTGCCTTTTCTCCCCAGCCAACCCCCACCCCACCCCCAGTCATATGCTGTTTGGAACTTGGGAAAATTCAATTTCCTTCCTGCCTTCGGCTTCATCCTAGGCTCTTGTCTGCCCTGCACCTGCTCCTTGCAGCTGCAACTCGAGATTCTGGTGAAATACTTTCTGTCCTGCCAAGCAGAGGGCTAAGCGAACCCTCTTGACTCTAATGTTTCATTTCATATTTGCTTTGCTGCTTTCTTCATTAACACCCTTGTTCCTTGCTTCCCTTTCTCCTGGGCATTTGCCTCTTAGCCCTCCTCTGTGCTCAGGATTGCTGTGATCTTCCAGCCTGGGGCCTTTGCAGCTTGTTCTCTCTCAGTTCCTTCCCTTTTGCCTCCAAGGTGAGATTATGTTTCCTGCTGAGCATTTCCTAGGAGGTTCCCGAGAGTCAGAATTTCCAAAGAAAAGCTCTGGTTCCATTTCACCCCATAAGCTCAGCTCTCAGCAATGGGGCGAATGCTTGCTTGCCCTGAACCACAAGTCTCTAAGGGGCTTAACTGGGACTTACTTCCAAGGAGAGAAACAATTGGCCCTCATACAGACCAGAGACAACAGAGTTAAGCACTGATATACATTTAAATTCTGCTTTTTCACACTATTTCACAGTCTTCCTTTGAAGTTCTTGGGAACTTCCTTTGATGTTCCACTTGGGGACTATAAATTTTAATTCAGCTGTTGTGTGTTCTAGTCTTCTTCTGTTGAAGAATCATTACTTTCAAACCTGCAGCAGAGACTCCTGGAAAATTAAAATGTCCTCCCACTGGTTTCTGCATGAGACTGGCCAGTTTGTCCTATGCAGACAGCAGAAGGCCAGTGCCAGCTGACAATTCCATATATTTCCTTATATTGTGTTGGGGAATATGCAAGTAAATGAATCCCTGAGGAGGACCCAGGACCCAATACTGTTAGCTATAGTCTCAGGGGCTCATTTACTCACTCAACTTCCAAGCTAATATATGGAATTCTCTACTGACACTTTCCTTCTGCTGTCTGCATAGAACAAATAGATCCGTTTTCACATAAAAGAATAAATGGACGCAAGTCTGACATTAAGAATGTCTGCATTCAGGAACGAGTGACAGAACATTTTAATTTCCCAGGAGTCTGTTACAGGCCTGAAAGTGATGATTCTTCAACTGAGCAGAGATTCATGCTACTTCGTCTTCTTGTAGACCACTTGAAAATTGCTTGGGATGTTGGCAGACCACTTGACTACCTTTTTTGTTCTACAAATCAGAGCATCTAATTCATATTTTAAAAAAATCAGATGCAGGGTGAATTAAAGATACTCTCAACCTTTCTGTGGACCATCTGGATGGAGCTGGTGGGCCACTGGTGCTCCACACATAGGTTGAGACCATCTAGACTACAACATGCAACAGCTGGATTAAAAATTATAGTTTCCAAGTGAAAACTACCACCCACCCAGGTACTAACCAGACTGCGTAGCTTCAGCAAGGTGGATGTATCATGTGGCCTCAAACCATACCGTGGGATCCTGAAAGAGATGCTTCGTTTTCCCTGTCTTTGATCTCCCAGAGAAATACACAGAAAGTCATACAGAAAGAGGAACACAGTCAAGCACACTTCCTTTATCTCGACAAAGGCAAATAAGTGCAGAGGGTCATTTAGAGTGGTGGAGAAAGGGTGAAGCATCTCCACGACTGCTCCTCTCTAAATCCCCTCTCCCTGAAATCACTTTCCTTTCCCTTTCCTTTTTTTCTTTTCAAAAAGGCTTTGGAGTACTCTTGCTTATCTTTGTCATAACATATAGTTTAGCCACTCATCAGCCTCCACAAAAAGACTGTTGGACTACTGTTACTCATGTATGTTTGCATGTAAGTGCAGTTTTGCTCTTAGCTTTTAATTCAAGCCAGAGCTCCTTGCAAAAATCCTCAACCGAAGTTAAGATTCGTATGCAGATAGCTGCAAATCCATCAAGGGAGCAGAGCAGGACAAATACTTCTTAGATCTAGTTTTCAGTCTTTATACATGGCAATATAGAATGCCAGCACCGCCCCCTCCCCTCATTGGACAATAGTTAGAAGATGTGTTGGTTGCCCTTCAGAATAACATTTCCAAGGTGGAATAGAGTCAAAATATAACAATTCAATAAAAGTAACACAATCAATAAAACATCATAAAATTACAGCAGCAGCAACGAACACCAGATGATACAAACCCAACAAGAAAATAAAATACCATAAAACACCATCTAAAACCAACTGTTCCACATGCTGGAAGCATATACATATGTGAAAGCAGACATCGCCTAGGAAACTTTCTGCAGGGAATGTGTTTCTTCCTCTTGCACAGAATGCAGATTCCCTTCCTGTAACATGTAACCTGGCAAGCATCTTGTATCCTATAAATGTATGGAACTGTGTGTGTGTGTATCTTTTATGTTTTCCAGGATGTGAACGTGCCTCAAGCATTCACTTAGCAAGTGTGCATTTTGCTATAGTAGCATTCTCAAAAACATGCTTTATTATTTACCCTTTAATATGCTCATTCATTTAATGTCCTCCCGTATCCCACACTGAAACCTCAAGAGCTTCAGAACCTTGCAATTATACTTTGTCTGGCTACCAGCTGGTCCCAGACTGAATCTGTTTTACATCTTATAGTTGTACTGTTCTCCAAATTAGCACGCCCCTGTAGCTTAGGGAGATTCACTCAAGAGATAATGCTGGACCTCTCTGGAGTCTGTTTCTGTCACCAGCACTGAGATATTTATGTTCAGTCCATAGAGTCACAATTTAGCTGCTCTTGGCTCAGCCTAAGCATCTGTAATTGCTTCACAGGGTGTTCCTTCCCTGGACCTTCCAACACTTCTCTGGACATCTTGAGAAACAGCTCCATATGGATAATTTCTGCTAGACCATTAGACCATCAGGGTTAGAGACGAGGAGGAGGAGAGGAAAAAAAATCTGGGGGTGAGATTGGGAGGTCAACAGGAATATTATTTTCGGAGGACTGCTAATACTTCACAGGCTATGTATTTTGTACATTGAAAACATTTCAGCATAAGAAAAAACTTATGTAAAAACTGTTTATATATTGTTACATATGGAAATCTGATGTGCATGTAACCTGCCAGATTAACATTGCATTGGGAAACACTAGGTTGGATTCTGACTAACAACTGCACAATGGAATGAGAATCTTCCTTGTGATTTCCTCTCCATTGCAGCTTCCCTGGCCTCCTGAAAAGCTAATCCTGAGGATTGGGGGACCCTTGGGAATGATAGCATTCTTAGGGAGGGAGTCAGAAGAACTGAATCAAATTGAGATGACAAGAGTAAATTGAAGTAAAACATAATTAAAGATTAAATTAGTACACATATAGAGGCATGAACCAGGGGCGGAGCTACAATTGGACAGACAGGTTCAAGGAAAGCGGGCCGCCCAGCTCCTGGGAGCAGCCTAATTGGTGCCCCCCTTCCTGTTAGAGTCTCAGAAATGTCACGCAAGCCCTCCAGAGCTTATTCCCAGCCGGTGTTTGCTGGCTGGGTGCATTTATTTCCCTTTCTCTCTCTTGCAGGAGAGGCGAGAATGAGAAATACATACACCCAGCTAGCAAACACTGGCAGGGAATGAGTTCCGAAGGGCTTTCATGGCCCCTCCGGGGCACTAGCCATGCCCCCTTGTACGTGATGTCACTCACAAGAGAGCATGGCCCAGGCTCTGGAGAGTCCATGTGAGCCCTCCAGGGCTCATTCTCTCCCAGAGAGGAGAGAAAGGGAAATAAATGCACCCAGTCAGCGTATGCACTCTGGAGGGTTTGCATGGGCCCTCTGGAGCCTGGGACATGCCCCCTTGTGAGTGACATCACATGCAAGGGACCTCACTGGCACACATGTGACATGCACCCAGCAAGGCCACCAGGGAAGGAGAAGAACCTGGGGCCCCCTGGCTCCACTACTGGAATGAGCCTTTGTAAAAGAGAATTAGCATGGCATCTGTAAAGCTACGTTTTGTTGGAGATGGAGTTCCAGTGCATCGACCTTTTGCACCAACTATCCTAATGGCCACTAGGGGCACTGGGTGCAGAGGTAGCTAGTGAGGGTTTCCTTATGGTCCTTGCTTGCCTCTGCTCTATGACTCTTGCTTTCCCTCCTCAGGTACTTCCTATAGTAAGTCAGTCCTCTTCCTTTCTTCCTAGAGAGAAGTTGGAAACATATCTCTCTCTCCCTACCTATTCATTATGTAGCTGATAGATAGGATAGGTCTTTCCTATCTCAAATGTATTTCACCAATAAACTAGTTAAGTAACTTAGACTCTACAGTGATCTCCATGTGTGTTACTTAAATAGCTGCAACAACTAAACTCAGCGCTCTATAACTGGACTGGTATCTTCCTCGGTTCTTTTCTAAATAATCACATACTCCAATAGGGTTATGGGCCCAGCAGCCCAAAGGTCTGCAACAGAGTTTTTAGCCTAACTTCCAGTAGGCTTATGAGATCACCTGGCATTCTCTCTCTCTGTGTGTGTCCCCGTCCATGTGTCCCCACCCCCATCAACTTTGTAACACCTGGACCAATATGAACCAAATCGGGTACAGTTGTAGGGACACATAGGGACACCTTAATGGCATCGTTTGTGATGATGTCATCCACCCCAATCCAAGATGGCAGACATGTAAACTTTTGAGGCATAAGTGGGATAACTTGTGAACTGCCTAACCAGGAAAGGGAGGAATGATTTTATTATTGATTCAGGTGCTATCCAAAATATCCTGTATCCCCCTGAACTGTTTATTGATTTAGACAAAAATTACAAAGTTGCTGTTTGTGTTGCTATTGGGAACAATATTTATTCATTGGGTAGAGGAACCACTGAACTGTATTGCAGGCAATTTGATGGCAAAATTGAAAAGATTTTGATCCGAGATGCACTCCTAGTCCCTGATATGGAGAGTAACTTGATCTCTGTGGGACATGGAGTCAATAAAGGTTGAAAAGTGACTTTTGAGGACAAAGTTTGCTACATCACCAAAAATGATGATTTAATTATAACAGCCTATATGCATAAAGATGGTCTTTTTCAATTGGACTGTGTAACTGAACAGGCAAGGCTTGCAGCTTCATGGAAACACAAGAATTGCTCTACCATATGACAAAAAAGACTAGCGCATAGGCAAATAAATGTGATAAATGAGCTTGGGGGAAACGGACTAATTAAGGACTTTAAAGTGGAGTCATGCAAAGAAGCTGCCACAAGATGTCAGTGTTGCTTACTTAATAAAGGGGTGAAACCCAGCTTTTCTGGACAGACACAGATGGAGTCACAGCGTCTTTTGGAGCGAATACATTCTGATATATCTGTTCCACTTGAAAATCGTATGGGTAGCAATTGCTACATACTCACATTTATTGATGATTTTTTAAATGTATATCCTCTGAGAGAAAAGTCAAGTGTTTGAAAGATTTAAGGAATATATTGCACTGGCTAATAACAAATTTGGAAGAAAACCTCTGAGACTAAGGTCAGACAATGGAGGCATGTCGAATACATGTCAAATGACATGAAAAGATTCCTAAAGGAACATGGGATTTCACATGAACCTACTCCTGCATACATGCCTGAACTCAATGGTGTGGCAGAGAGGAAAAATTGCTCTCTACTAGTGACTGGATGCATGTTACATGATGCTGGCTTGGCAAATAAATTCTGGGGAGGAGCAGTGATGACTGCAAATTACTTGTAAAACAGATTGCCAACTGAAGCAATAGACAAGACACCATTTGAACTATGGCATGGGTGCAAACCCTCTCTAAAGCATGTCAGTGTGTTTGGATCAAAGGCTTATGCATACGTCCCAAAGGCCAAGAGAACCAAACTCAACTGCAGATGTGAACTGGGAGTGTTGGTTGGATATGCGCCTGCCCCAAAGAGATACAGTCCTTGAACCTGCAAGTGGAGAAGTCAGAATTTGCAATGTGGTGTATTTTAATGAGAGACAAGACCAACTAGAAGTGATGTACCAGAACTTGTGCCAGAGATCCAGGTGAAAGAGAAACCACGTGAGTGGACTCTTAGAAGACAAGAGCCAGACAGAGAACCCAAAGAATCTGTGCCAGAACCAGAAGCAGGTTCAAAAGGGGATAAAGATTCAGAAGGGGCTAGACAGCCTGGGCCAGAATTGAGGCACTCACAGAGGTCCAAAAAAGGGGTTCCACCCAAAAGACTCTCACTCATGACCAAAGGAGAGATACAAGAACCCACCACATGGCAAGATAAAAAAGGATACCAGGTGATGAAGCTGAGATATGGATAAGAGCAGCATTAGAAGAAATTGATTCCCTGGAGAAAAATGAGACTTGGAGACTTGTAGAACTAGCTGCAGGAAGAAAGACTGTGGGATGCAAGTG
This sequence comes from Hemicordylus capensis, assembly GCF_027244095.1. NCBI lineage: Eukaryota > Metazoa > Chordata > Lepidosauria > Squamata > Cordylidae > Hemicordylus > Hemicordylus capensis. The sequence goes on from NC_069657.1 coordinate 151,354,846, forward strand.
GGTCTTCAAAGTGTCCCAGGTTGAGACAGTGGCCAGAAGTGCCTTCTATCAGCTTTGGCTGATACGCCAGCTATGTCCGTTTCTTGAGTTAGACTACCTCAAAACAGTGGTACATCTGCTGGTAACCTCCAGACTGGATTACTGCAATGCGCTCAATGTGGGGCTGCCCTTGTACGTAGTCCTGAAACTCCAGTTAATCCAGAATGCGGCAGCCAGGCTGGTCTCTGGGTCATCCAGGAGCGACCATATTACTCCCGTATTGAAGGAATTACACTGGCTGCCGATATGTTTCCAGGCAAAATACAAGGTGTTGGTCATAACCGATAAAGCCCTAAACAGCTTGGACCCTGGGTTTTTAAGAGAACGTCTTCTTCGTTATGAACCCCACCGCCCACTGAGATCATCAGGAGAGGTCTGTCTGCATTTGCCACCAGCTCGTCTGGTGACTAGTCAGGGACGGGCCTTCTCTGTTGCTGCCATTGGGCTTTGGAATGCGCTCCCTAGTGAAATAAGAGCCTCCCCATCTCTGACATCTTTAAAAAAGTCTCTAAAGACGCATTTCTTCACCCAGACTTTTAACTGATATTGTTTTGATTGTTTTAATGTTGTTTTTGGAATATTGTTATAAAATTTTAAATTGTGTTTTAAATTTCTTGCTTTTAATTTTTTTGTTTTTGTTTTTAATTAATGTTTTACTTTTAATCTTGTTGTAAACTGCCCAGAGACGTAAGTTCTGGGAGATGTAAAAATATGATAAATAAATAAATAAATAAATAAATAAATAAATAAATAAATAATAAAGTCAAGCAGGATGCAGAAGGGGATGTACAGTGCTACAAGGCAAGGTAAGTAGCCAAAGGATACTCCCAAATCTATGGTGAGGACTACGATGAGACCTTTGCACCAGTTATGAAACACACTTCAATTAGGACACTGCTCAGTGTGGCAGCAGTCAGAAAGATGCAAGTTGACCACTTGGATGTAAAGACTGCCTTCCTTCATGGGGAAATAGAGGAAGACATCTACATGCAACAGCCACTAGGTTTTGAGGTACCTGGAAAGAAGGGGCTTGTGTGCAAAGAGCATCTATGGCTTAAAGCAAGCAGCCAAAGCATGGAATGAGAAACTGAATCAACCACTAAATAAAGAGGGGTTCACTCAAGGAAAAGCTGTCCCCTGCCTATATTCAAGATTCAGAGACAATAGATGGGCTTACATCAAGTACAAGTTCTTTATTTGCGACCCAAGGTCAGCATAACATAACATAAACAAAACATATCATAACATAGAAAAATACAATTGGAAAAAAGAAATATGTAAATATATAGATAAATATCCATGAATAAATAATCAGTAAAAATTTAAAATTAATCAAAGACCAGCTCGCTGTCGTAACAATACTGCAATAGAACAGAATTTAAAAACTTAAAGATGACATCTAAAGTTCTATCCACAAGAAGATAGGAAATATAAAAATCTCCTGAGCAACCTGGGAAGGGTGTCAGAAAGGAGTTAATAAGGAACATCTTAAATCTCTATATAATGGACAGAGCAACAAAACATGTTGGATGGATTCAACTTCCCCCATACCACATGGGCATAATCTATCCTCCCTAGGAATCCCCAGAAACCTCCCCGAGAGCACAGCTGAAGGTAACATATCATGTCTTGCTCTGAAAAAGGCCCTCTGGTAACACATCATGCTCAAGGCATTCAAATAAGCAGCAGGGCCTCAACTAGAACTGCTCAAACCCAGCCTCCTTTTAGTACAATCAGGGATTCGGGAGAATTCTTGTTGGATTTCAAAGTCCAAGAGTCTTTGTTTCAGGATCTGCCTAGCCTGGTTGTGACTTAACAGGACCAGGTAGTGATGGACTTACATCCTGACTTATGTTAATGACTTGATTATTACATATGAGGAAAAACAAGACAGTCATGAGATTGTCTAGCACCTGAACAAGGAAATAGAGGTGAAGGAACTCGGAAGCACCTCCTATTACCTTGGCATCCAAACAGAAAGAGAAGGGGAAGGGACCTTCCTCCTCAACCAGAAGCAGAAGTTAAAGGATCTTCTAGAATGCCTGGGACCGACAGATGCTAATGAAGTTGGATGCAAATTTCTGGAAGCAAATTTCTGGAAGCAAGATGGAGACAGCGAGACTTTACCAGCCAATAAACAATATAGAAAGGCAATTGGAAAGCTTCTCTATATAGCCACAGTTACAAGGCCAGATATTGCCTCAGCAGTGGGAATCCTGAGCAGAAAAGTAAGTGCACCAACCAATAATGACTGGATTGCAGTCAAAAGACTGGGAAGATACCTAAAGGGTACTGCATACTATGTGTTGGAGATTCCAGCAAGCAGCAATCCCAGACTAGTGGGATACATGGATTCAGACTAGGCCAAAGACAGAACAGACCACAAGTCCACAAGTGGACACCTGTTCTTGTATGGAGATAGAGCCGTATGTTGGGCTAGCCGCAAGCAGTCACTTGTTGCGCTCTCATTGACAGAAGCAGAATATATTTCCGCAGCTGAAGCGTGCAAGGAAGCAGTGTAGTTACACCAGCTGCTATAACTAACCTTTTAGAGTTATTTGAGAATGTCAACAGGCATGATCCAGTTGACAATGTATATTTGGGCTTTCAAAATGCTTTTGACATAGTCCCGCATCAAATGCTCTTCCGTAAACTCAGCATTCATGGGATAAGAGGGCAGATTAATTACGGATTGGTAAATCGTTAAAGGGCAGGAAACAAAGGGTAGAATTAAATGGACAATTTTCACAATGGAGGGAGCAAGAAGTGGGGTCCCATAGTGATTTGTATTGGAACCAGTGCTTTGTAATTTCATGCTTTAATCTCTTGGTTATGAGAATACTGGTTGGCCACTGTGGGACACAGGATGCTGGCCTAGATAGGCCTTGGGTCTGATCCAGCAAGGCTCTTGTTATGGTCTTCATGGCATAACAGGGACTGTAGAGAGTGGAGGTAATATCAGGAACATAGAAGGGAAATACAAAACTACTTTATACCAAGTCAGACTGATTGGTGCATCCAGTTCAGTATTGTCTAAACTGATGAGCAGTGGCTCTCCAAGGCTTCAAGAAGGAATCTTTCTCAACCCTACCAGGTATGAGATGCCAGGGGCTGAACCTGGGACCTTCTGTATGCAAAGCAGATACTCTACCACTGAGCTATGGTCCCATCACCTGAAACTGGACACACGAACTTTCTGTAAGCACTTTCCCACTTGCTGATGGTTGATATCAACCATTTGATGTTATGTGGATGACTTTGCCTCCCATGGATGGGACTTGTAGGCAGGCAATTGCTTCTTTGATGCATGCAAACTATCAGTGATATTTTCAGTTTGTGTGAATGGGATAGTAGTTTATAGTTATCTATCTATCTATCTATCTATCTATCTATCTATCTATCTATCTAACTATCTATCTATCTATCTAATTTGTACACTGCCCCAAACTTTCTTCTCTGGGCGGTTTACAATAGCATGAAACCAGTTAAAAACATATACAAAAAACTTAAAACAATTTAACGATTTAAAAATAAACCAGAGATTAAAACCCCCCAAATTTAGGAAGCTGAGAAAACTTGGGCGAAAAGATGGGTTTTCAAGTGTTTTTTGAAAATTGCCAGAGATGGGGAGGATAGTTTGTTTATTTGTAACTCTGTTGTACACTCTGTTGTTACTCAGCTGGAAGATATTCAGGGTGTTTGGTTAAATTCACATAAATAAGGCATTGGTATGGGAATATCCTGGAAGAAATGCAGCATTGGAATCATTTAGTTAGTTTTAGTATGGCTGAGTTCTGTCCAAATTGGGCAAATGTCACCCCTGAACACAGGCTCCCACTCCAAATCAACAAGCATCGGGCTCCCTATTCAGTGGCACTCTTACCCCTGGACTCCGGGGTAAGACTGAACTCCACAAACCTTACTCCTGGACTCCACACCCCTTGGGGGGTCCCCAAATCCTCTTTAGTCTGTCTTGGGTGGTGTGGTTGCTGCTGGCCTGCTCTGCGCCGGGCAGCCGAGTGTGATTGTGACCTGTGCCGGGTGCTTTAGAGACAGAGCAGAAGTAGGGAAAGAAATGTGCGGGATAGAATATGTTAAGTTGCGTGTTGAAATGTTTCTGCTACTGCATATTTGCATAAGTATATCTGTTTTATATGCTTACATGCTTGTGAGTTCAGTTGCTGTTTGTGCCCTCAAGAACCCGCGTGTTAAAAATACTGTGTGTGTCACGGTGTCTACATAGGGGGATGATGCTTAACGTGGAGGGGGGAGGGGCCTCCAAAGGTCCTTAAGACCAGGCCCCAAAATGACCTAAGTGCACCTCTGCCTCTATTTGTTGCCGGCAAAGTCGGGGGTTCTGTTTCTGCTCAGTCCTAGTCATAAATATGTTGATATACCCTGCAAAAATCTGCCTTGGCAGTGGATCTTACTCGTTTGCAGCTTTTGACGGTTCTGAGCCAATTCTTAACGATAACAACCAGAGCAGCAACAACATGGTGGCTGGAGTTCTCCTGCTGCAATTCATATCAGCCCTGCTCAAGACAAGTGCTGTCTACAGGTTCTTTCATTCCACCACCATTTTCCAGTGGGTAATTGCTTTCCATGCAGTACACTGGGGTTTGATGTGGCTCCAGCTTCAGTAAACGCATGCTATTGTGAGAGAGGCTGTTCCAGTGAATGTGAGCTATTTGACTGTCTCTTCACTTGCACTATGACTAAATGGAAGCAGCTGTGGCTGGAGGGAGGGCTGTTGATGGTTCGTATCACACAATCTGGCATTTCATGGAAAGCTTCTCATGTTTTCTTTTGGGAAATCTTCTTGCTTCCATGGTTGGAAATTTTGAACAAATTTAATTTTGCATCATGGGAAAAGATGCCCCGAGGAAAAATTGCCCCTCCCTGGGAAGACTCAAGCTTCTCCAATAAGCTCAGATTTTCACATAGTCAACTGCTTTACATACTGGGGAAAAGGAATCAGTGTCACAGAGAAGAGACAGTTTTTCAGGGGATAGTGCAGAATAATACATATTTTTTTAAAAGGGAGAAACCTCTTATCCTACAATTTAATACAACACTTTGATTGTGCAAAGCGATTGGGGTGGGTGGGCTGCACTGAATGTTTTCCTATTTCATTTTTGAGACCAAAAGTAGAGCTTTCAGGGGAACTGGTATGGTTTCTTTAAAAGCCTTAAATTATATGAAATATTCATTAGACTAGTTTACACAATCAAAATCCAGAGAGGGGGAGCATCTTGCCAGGGCAGAAGAGCCAGGTACACTCCCAATCAGCAGTCATGTGAACTCCACGATCAAGGCAGGAAGACACAAGATTGATTGTGTGGAAGGGGAGACCTGGATTACACACTCTACCAAGATCCTCTCCCCAGCATCTTACTGACTCAGCTCCTGCCTCTCACACAATCACTCTTCCATCCTTGTACTTTGATCTTGGAGGTCACACGACTGCTGATTGGGAGTGCACCTGGCTCTTCTACCCTGGCTAGGTGCTTCTCCCACCAGGATTTCAATCATGTGAACAAGCCTACACTATTATGATCCTGTTCATTTCCATTGGTTCCCTTCTCTGTTTCATCATATCTTTTTTCCCCCTGGATCTTCCTGGGAATAGTATCAAGGGTGATCACAGTTAATTAGGGATTATATAATGAATGTGATGTCACAATGTCAGTTAGCCAATTGGGTTTGGCTACATGACATTTCTGAGGGAAAATAAAGTCAACTGGGAGTGAATGCAAAGCTTCTGAATTAGCATTGCCCTAACTCTGGAAGGGTGGACATTTTTGATCTCTTTTAGAGCAATTCCCAAAAGGATTTTTGTGGGTTTTTGGTTGTTGGTTTTTTTTGCTGCTGCTGCCGCCGCAAATTCAGCAATTGAATTTTATATTTCCAAATTACTGTCTGGTGTCTTGTTGGAAGAGACAATTTGTGCATCTTTTTCATGCATCAACATGCATCTTGCTGAAGAAGGCATGCCCAAGTTTATTTTTGGATGAAACAATATACTTCCAGAACAGTGGTTCATCTCGCTCTTAATATTCTAATTGGTGGTGGTTGCTTAGCTATGCAGCTGGAGGTTTCAGTTGTGAATGAAAGCTTATAAAAATCAGTTCAGGTATATAAGAGGAGGATCCTTCTTTACTATCACTATCATGATGCTAAGGATCATAGACCAAAGATGGAGAAAGTATGATATCCCACTCCTATAGAAAATCTGGTGGATGCCCAACAATCTATACAGAAATCTTGAACTGAGATCTGCTTACAGACTCAACGTGCTTTCAAAATGCAAATTCTACTTTTAATGCTGAATTGTAATGTACAGATATTTGGAAATATGTTAGTTTGATTGTTTCATCATGCTAATGGATGGTACAGTATGATAGGAATGTAAGGACTGACTTGCTGGACGAGAACTTGCTTTTTCTTGCTGGACAAGCTATAGGCCATCTCCAGCCTCAGAGGCAAGATGCCTCTAAATGCCAGTTACAGGGGAGCAGCAGCAAGAAAAAGGCCATGCCCTCACCTCTTGCCTGTGGGCTTCTCAGGGGCATCTGGTAGGCCGCTGTGTGAAACAGGATGCTGGACTGGATGGGCCTAGGGCCTGATCCAGCAGGTCTGCTCTTATGGTCTCTTATGGTCTATCAAGCTGTTTCTCTCAATGGGCAGCTAGGAAACAAGAAGCAAGGCACCATGTAAAGAGCCATTGCCAGATATTTGTCCCCAGGATGAAACCAAAGCAAACCAGCCTCTGAATAAGGCTGTTCTAGTTTTTAACTACTAGCTGACCCCACACAAAGCATCTGTGTGTTCTTTGGGGCCGGCGGTTACATCTCCCCCCACCACCTTCTGCCCCAGTCTCTGCTTCCTGGCCCAGCTGCCTCTCCTCCCCACCACCACTTCTGCCCCACCTTTCTTTCCTCCCTCCTGGGCCTTGCCTCCACAGCTGGGCAGGCCTGCTGCCGCCTCTGTCCTCCGCGGCCAGGCCCGCCACCGCCTCTGTCCTCCGCTGCCACCACTGCTGGCCTCCACACAGCTGGGCTGGTCACATCGCCACCACTGGCCTCCATGGCCAGGCTGGGCCCACCGCCACTGCTGGCCTCCACCATGGCCAGGCTGGGCACGCCATCGCCATTGTACTGCGCCTCAGCCAATCAGGTGCATCCGCCACCCAGCCAAGCAGCTGGGTTGCTGGGACGCATCCTCACAGAGGCTGAGGCACATCTACAAGGATTTAATATATAGATAACTAACTAATAGCTCCATCTTCCTTGAATAATGTCACTAACCTTCCAAATATGAATGGAGTTGTGGTGTGATGATTTATAGTCTCAATGCATAGTGAACCAATCAGATGGTGGCCTCACCCAGTAATGTACATGTCTCCACAATAAAGCAGCCATAGTGTGAATCATGCCTTAAAGTGTGGCTGTGTGATATAGCTCCACCGCTGATTGTCTTCTGTTCAACCCCAGTTGTTTGGCAAGAAAATAAATTGTAACAGTTCAATACTGCAGTTACTAACTTCAGTATCTAAGGAATAATAATCTATTGACTCAAGAGGTATCCATTTGCGTGTGAAACCTGGTTTCTGTCTAAGACCATCCTGCATTTCCCCAATCACAGGTAACAAGTCAGAATGAGGTCATATGGGTTGCTTGAGGTTGCACACAGCATCACTGGGATTAGATTGCAATATTTTGCTTCCTGCTTTATTTCCCCACTGAAATCCTAGACCACACAGCCTTTTCGATGTATATTGGTGGGGTATGGCTGTGTGTACTAATCAAAGAACTTTTACAATAAAAGGTCTGCTTTGCTTTTGTTCAAGAAACTGGATAAGGAGGTTGTCAAGAGAACTAAAACCCACAGAGTACTTACATTCATAAACCAATATTTATTTCTAGTTACTCTTTTTGGAAACCTTGACTGAACTTTGAACAACACGCATGATTTATGACATGCCACCTATAATACACAATGTGAAATCTGAGTAACACATAACTTCATGATGTACTCCTGCAATTTTGATGCTACTGGTAGCATAGAAAACATGTAGGTATGGTGAACTCAGCTCTTAATGGATAGCTAATTGATAAAGCTAGGAAAATCAGATTTGGGCATAGAAATTGTCATCTTTGTTCTTATACTGAAGCTCACTATCAGGCCAGGCCTGGTCCATGAGTGGTTGTGTCTGGAATAAGTGGGTATTCAACCCAGAGTACTCGCAACCAATTGATGGGGCAGGACAGTGGCTGGTACTAGCCCAAGACCTTTGGGTTCCTGAGCTGGGGCACCAAATACCACTAAGGCACAACCCCTGTGCCTTAGGGATGTGCTGAAATGTGATTCAGTGTCTGAATTGCTGGCACAATCCCTTTAAAAACATGGGCTTCCACAGACCTTTTAACAAGGAGGAAAGCAGGTCCATACCTGCTCCTCTTCCCACTCGCCACCACTTCAGTAATCTTGGTGCTCCTCCCGGATATCTCCGTGCGCCAGCAGGGCATCTCCCAGCTGCCCCTGTGCACAACGCTGGCATACACATGGTCTCCCTACTGTGCCTCTGTCAGGTTTTTTTGCCTGCCATCCTCCATTTCAGCTGCTGCTGCCACTGCCTAACTCAGCAAAAGTGCATAGTGAACTGCTCCATCCTCCTCCTTTACTTGCTGCATTTGAAAAAGAAACGAATGGAGCAGGAAAGGAGAGGGCTAGAGTGTCTCTCTTGCCTCCTCCTTTCTTCTCCTCAATACTTCCTATCCTTTTCTGTTCCTTTTGAAGTGCAGCAAGTGTGGGAGGAGGATGGAGCAGCAACTCATGCATATGATGGTAAATAGAGAAGGATGCTGGCCAGTGAGGCAGCTGCAGCTGCAGGCGTGGGGTGAAAGCTACTCCCCCACCCGCAACAATCAGCCTCAGGCCACTGTTTTATATGTTTCCCTTGTAAACACAAAGTCATCTTATGCTGGTTTAACTAAGACTTTATTCAGAAGCAACTCCCCCTTTCTCCTCCTCCTTTCCCTCTTTTTTCTTTCTGACCCCCCCCCTCACACACACTTTACAGAATCCCCACTGGGACAAACCTCCAAACAACAAAACACAAAAGATTACTAGATAGAAAACAACACAACCCTCCCCTTTAAAACAGTCACCTCATGATAAGGCTGGCAATAATAATAATAATAATAATAATAATAATAATAATAATAATAATTTGATTTCTATACCGCCCTTCCAAAAATGGCTCAGGGCAGTTTACACATAGAAATAATAAATAAGATGGCTCCCTGTCCCCAAAGGGCTCACAATCTAAAAGAAACATAAGATAGACACCAGCAGCAGTCACTGGAGGTACTGTGCTGGGGGTGGATAGGGCCAGTTACTCTCCCCCTGCTAAATAAAGAGAATCACCATGTTAAAAAGTGCCTCTTTGCCAAGTTAGCAGGGTTAACGACTAAACAACCAACCAACCAACCAACCAAACAAACAATGTTTCAGGCAAAGAGCATTTAACCAGGCAAGGGCATATTGGCAGGTGAAATCAGATTGTTTCACTGCCAGTCTTATGTCCAATGTTGGAAGTCTTTACTCCCTTATGTGCCTGTAGAGGTCTTCTTTGTTAATGCATGTTCAGTCCTGTGTAGCTTAGTAGGCACGGACCATGAAGCTCATATTTCAAGCTCCAAATCCCAACTGCAGAAGTTGACTTATACTTACCAAAACATATGGTTGAATCCTTCATAGGTAATGTAAAAGATTTGTGCAGTGTTACAAGCTGTGGTGTGTATGTTGTATGTTCATAACAAACAAAACAAACAAACAGAGGTCTATAAAATCATGTATGGTGTGGAGAAAGTAGATAGAGAGAAATTCTTATCCCTCTCACATAACATTAGAACCAGGGGTCATCCCATGAAACTGATTGCCAGGAAATTTAGGACCAACAAACACAAGTACTTTTTCACCCAACGCATAATCAACTTGTGGAATTCTCTGCCACAAGATGTGGTGACAGCCAACAACCTGGATGGCTTTAAGAGGGCTTTGGATAACTTGATGGAGGAGAGGTCTATCAACAGCTGCTAGTCGGAGGGCTATAGGCCACTTCCAGCCTCAGAGGAGGCACAGTGCCTCTGAGTACGAATTTCAGGGGAGTAACAGCAGGAGAAAGGGCATGCCCTCAATTCCTGCCTATAGGCTCCCAGTGGCATCTGGTGGCCCACAATGTGAAACAGGATGCTGAACTAGATGGTCCTTGGGCCTGATCCATCAGGGCAGTTCTTATGTTCTTATATCATAAAGTCTTGCATTAACAACAACAAAGCCTCAAAATTCTTTTCTAAACTTCACTTACCTGTACATGTGATGACAATCTGAACTGATATGTGCTATGTGAATTTCTGAAAGTCATTAAATTCCTATCTCACTTGGAATATTATGCAAGCTGGCAATGCTGGCATAAAAAATTGAATGGGGAAATATATTGCCTAGAGTTGTGATTGATTTCCCCACTTGAAACTTGTATGGACATCTGATACATCAGACAGTGAAATAAAAATTTGGCTTGAGAGAGAGGGAGGGGAGAGAGGGTGGGGAGGGAGGGAGGGAGAGAGAGAGGGAGGGAGAGAGAATCTAGTATGTACAGCTTTTAGAATGCTGATTTCTGAGAATACAAACCAACTTTGTAGTAAAAGCCCAAACTGATGATTGACTAGGTTTTCAATTCATAAAGCAAAAATGGAAATTACAAGCCTGGATCCTGTCCCAATTTTATAACCAATTTTTACAGTCTTTAGTTGCACCTCAGGGATGAACTCTTCAAACCTGCCCAGGTCGGAGTCCTAAAATCTGCTGGATTTAAGATTTCCTTGAATCCTTGGTTGGTCTCTGCTATATTTCTGGAATTTTTTACTGTTTACGTTCAGGCTCAGCACCATCTCCCCATATATCCCCTCAGCCTATAGCCACGTCTCTGAGTGATGTCTTTCACACATTCATCACTGTGCCTGGATTTCCTTCTTAACACTTGGTTTCCTAAATATTAGATAATGAGGTCCATGTAAAACCACAAAGACAGATGACCCAGTGCCACTTCATTTAATTCTCTGCATAGTTGTTTTGCTTGAAATTCTGACCAATTATGTGGCCTCCAAATTATACATATTAAGAGAGACAAGAGAATTCATATTGCCCAAGGACTGGCTGGATTAAGAATGTAGACCTCTCAAATCAAGTCTGATATTTATACCACAATATATGATGGAAAAAGCTTAATTCTTAGGGGGTGCAGGCCAGTCTATAGTCCACATCGTGGCTCCAAATGATAATCCATCATGGCTTATCTTTGCATACTGTAAAAACTAGGTATACACAGTAATTCTCTTTAAAATTCATACAAACTCCTAGGGTTGAAATCCTACCACTTTATTTATGGAAACAACAAAAAGGCAGTTAGATCGATTATTCCTTATCCGAGAATCAAATAATTTATTGCATAATTAACTGTGTATTCAAAGCCACATTATTTAAATGCCTTTGGCTACAATCCTCAACCAATTTCTTTTGGAACAGTCTGAGAAAAAAATCCCACAGTCTGTAAAAGGCACTCCAAAGAGACCACTAAAGGGTATGTGTTTTGAGGATTGAAATCTTTGATCACATGTATCAGAAGCTGATCTATTGTCCCATGTTTGGCCATAATTTTGAATGTCCACATCTGACATTGAGCTTGGATGCTAACATCTGCTCCCCTCCCATGCATCTTTGTCAGACCTTACAAGCAAATGGACCCTTTTGAAGGAAACAAGTGAAGTCTTCTCATTCTTTGGCTAATGTGAAGTGCAATTGGAAGGTACGGCACTTTACAGTGCATGTAGAGATGAGATGACCCCCACCATGGGATTGCTGAAGGGTGCCTAGAAAGGAGTGGGGAAGGTTGTGCACTCTCAAGAGGCATACATGTTCTTATTGTGTGTGCTGGGGGCCCGCAGGTGACGTATAGTTCAGATTGGCCCTATGGCACGACAGCTACCAGTAGGCAGGACCAGTGCCAGTGGTCATTATTGGCAAGCACCTGTTTAGGCCGGCAGCGGTCTACTTGGAAACACTGTAGTTTTTCTTTTCCCCTAGCCAGCCACAGATCTTCTGCCCTTTAGAGAAGGGCATACCTACTTCCTTTCTTCTGATCCAAAACTTGTGTGGCTCCCAAGTCTTGCAGCAACCTGGAAGAAGCACATTCCAATTGCCAGGGCAACCAGGCTGACACCCTCCAACCTGCCAAGACTAAGTCAAGTGTGGGAATGGGAAAGAGGAAGGTGTAGCAGATTATAGCCTTTGTCTCAGAGCAAGCTCACGCGAGGGGAAGGAAAAATGCTGAATCATCCCTGCTGAGCTTTCTGGAAAAGTCTACTCCTAAAACTCTTCTGCATTTCTGGTAGGTTCAAAAATGGCTGCCATCCTCACTCACCTCTGTTACAGAGATTGAACCTCCCTGGGCTTGGGGTGGAATTCCCAGGGGAAACTCTCTTTATTTTGCTATTGCTATTGGAAAAGTACATAAATCTTCCATGTGCAAACCTACATGTGGTGAGAAAACTGGTAGTTGTTGAACATCTGAGGATGTGTCTGCACCAGAGCAACCCCCCCTTTCAGCCCCCCCTGCTTTCTCCTGAATCAAAAACCCCACTTGGAGAGGCTTGTAAAAGAAAAGAACGAAAAGAGAAACAGTTTTATTCAAATGCTGAAGACTGCTTCCGTTTGAGGCTGTCTCAGCTTTTAGTTACAGGTAAAAATACTCAGTAGGTTACAAGAACACTTAAAAAAGCACCCCAGATGATGTTGGGGTGGCACACTTTAAAAATCATGGTCACCCAGTTGCAAGGGACAGGTATGTAGGAAAATACAAATGCACCTTTAAAAGCTTACAGAATGTTTTGCAACGCCCTGGCTGGATGGGTGAAGGCTAGTGTTTCTTAGTTTAGTTACATTACAGGTAAGCAATAGTAGACCAGTATCAGGAATATGCAAAACACACACAAAAGGAATATAACTTTTAACTCAAAGTCTGACTAAACAAACTTTCCCCTAAACTAAACTTCCCAAAGTCAAAGTCCTGGCTCTCTTTGTCTTGAACTCACCAAACCCTGGATTGAGGAGTTGGGTGGCTGATCACTACACAGGGGCTGAGGAGAAATGGTAGCCGGTGATGAGAAGAGAAACAGTTGCACCATCGCCGTAGCAGCAGCAAAGTTCTTCCTGACCCCATATGCAGCAGTAGCCACCACCTCTTTCCATGTCAAATAATATTTATGTGCTTGGGCTTGCTTGCATTTTATGTGAACAAGAGACCCTTGAATATCATGGGGGTAACATTCTAGGAAACTACCACAAAAGGTAATCTGCAATATCTGAATACTGAATCTAACTCAAAAAATGTGGTTAGGTTCTGCATGGGATGTTCCTGGGAATTTAAAGTCCAAATATCCATCCCTGTGTGGCTTTTCAGTGGGTGCACATGGGGTGGATATTTAATTTTTAAACCCTTCCTCCTCAAAGTAGCTTCCATGCTTCTCAGTTGGTGTGTTGGAGGCTCTGGGAGATTTAAAGTGTATTCCCACGTGTCAGCTGTGAGGCCACGAGAGACTGGTTATTTAAACTTTAAACCTCTTGGAGCTTCCCTTGCACACACCAGCTAAGAAGCACAGAGGCTGCTTGGTGGGCTTTAAATACCCAGTCTCTTACTGCCTCTCATCTGGCATGTGGGGATGGATTTTTAAACTTTGAACTTCCCAGAGTCACCAACTGAGAAATGTGGAGGCTGCTTTAGGGATAGTTAAGGATAATTAATGGGTAGTAATAGGCCTTTCCCAAGTGGAAACCCCACATATAAGCAAAAACTACCCCTGCAATAAGAGATTTGGTTTGCAAGGGGGTTGCCTGCAAAGCTGGAAAATGAACCTGTACTTTAAAACAGTGTGCTGTGATGTGTGCGAGAGGGGAAGTTAGGGGGCGTACTGTGGGTCAGTTGTTCCCCCACCAAAAATTGGTATTGGCTCAGTTGACAGGTGACAAGAAGCTTCTGTAATATTTTGAAACTCAAGTGAATTAAGTGTAAAAGATTGGGAAAGACCGCATTTAGATCCCTCTCTCTCCCACCCCTCTAGGAATAATAGTGTGAAATAGTAAATGGGGAGGGATCCTCTCTTAAGTATATTATAGAATATACTGCTGGTTAAAACTCAAAGGACCCTTTGGTACAGGCCATTTTGGAGGCGAGGAAATGTCCACAGGTTCAGTGGTACCCTTTTCTGACAAACACTGAACTCAGGGACACTGGGTGTTATGGCTTTGGAGCATATCAGTGCTGGAGGCATGGCTAACTGCTGCACTCCTGTTCTCCCTGTAGCTGGAAGAAACACTTACCCACTAAGCTTCTCTGTAGTGGCATGGATGCACAGCTGGTTTTTATTGTCAAATTTGTACACTACCTTTCATTAAAATAATCTCAAGGTGGCTTACAAAACATTTAAAACAATATAAAACCATAAAAACTGAACAATAAGAATTAGAATGGAATATAAAAATACAAATCTAATTAAAAGTTTGAAAAACATGTACAATATAACCATGAGCTTCAAAGCAGCAGCAAACAACACACTCATTTAAAAGCCTGGATAAAAAGCCAAGATTTTACTTGCTGTCTAAAAACTGTGATGGGGATATGCACAGCAGGTTTTACCATGAGGTTTATGGGGAGGCTTTACTGCAAACACAAAGTTGTCCCCCAAAACTGACACAAATAGTGGATTTTTTTTACCCTGGATATAAATTGGGTTACACTCTAATGCAAAGTGAAAAACCTGAATTGTGTGTGAACTGTTCTCCCATAACTTGCAGGGACTTCAGGGTAAATCTAGCTGATATGTGAACACACCCCTTCCATTCCGGAGGAGCTACGAGTTAAAGGGCTTCAAAAGCCCTGTGTGAAAAGCTTCCAGGAGAGCATTCTATAGTCATATGTACATGACAGGCGAACCTCCCTCATTGTCAGCACACGGAGCAGGGCCCCCTCTGATGACCTTGTCGAGTGGGCAGAAACCCTTGGTTGCTCTACATCTATGGTATGAGCCAGGATTGATTCAGATTAATATTGATTTCTGTTTGGAAGCCTCCAAATACACATCTGACTTTGTCTTTGTTTTTTCAATGACGTTAGTTGCCTGGCAAATATTACGGGCTGTGATTCTAAAGCCACAGAATTCAGTGAAGAAGCTAGTATACTGGAAACTATGTTTAGATCCAAACTGCTAGCCCACATTGTTTTGCCAATGCTTTTCAAAATGTGCTTTGATGATCTGCAAACATTTCCAGTGTTCAAGCAATAAAGTTTCTTTGGCCTGCAAGGCTTCCTGGCTTTTATCAGGATCCTTCAGTGATGCTCCTTATACCATGTAACCTAGCAACATAGGAAACTGCCAGTCAGACCATTGGTCTATCTAGCTACGTACTGTCAAAACTGACTGGCAGCAGCTTGGTTCCAGGCAGGAATCTTTCCCAGCCCTACCTGGAGATGCCACAAGGGACTGAACCGGGGGCCTTCTGCATGCAAAGCAGATGCTCCACCACTGAGCGACGGCCCCATCTCCAAACCTCCCTTTCCCACTTCGTACACTTCCTATTGCTTCCATACTTCATGATGCCAACATGAAAATAACACAGTGTTTTCAAAACTCTGCAAAACACGCATGCAGATATATTCAAAACATATGTTGAATCAATAGGAGCAAAATGTGTAAAACAACAACCCTCACATACATTACTTTAAAGTGTGTGTGTGTGTGTGTGTGTGTGTGTGGGGAGGGGGGATCATTTAGACTGAGTTGCTTGAGCCAGGAAATGGTGCATGGAGGAACCTGATTGCAACAATGTCAAAGAATTTGCTCAGATGTTACTAGTTCAGCAAAAACCTCCCCACAGAGATGATGTTATCATCTCCACCAGCCCCAGCAGCTTGGCTGAAGAACGGCCCCCTGCCCCCTGTCGTGCATAAAATAAGAGTATACGCTAGTGGCCTCTGCATCATTTTGTGCCAGGAGAGGTCTTGTCAGGCTCACTGCACTTGCCCTGGGAAGCACTGCTCCCCTTTACCAAAAGGGGAGGTCATTTTGCCCCCAGAAATGCCCCCTGTCCCCAGAAATGCCCCTCCAAAACTGCAAAAAAACAGTCTTTAAAAAACAACAACCCCTCACCAAACCGCAAACACTCAAGTTGCGGTTGGCGGGGGAGGTCTCATTTTCCCAGTCACGGATACTCAAATCCGTGATTGGGCAAACCACAGCTGACGAGGGATGACTGTATTCCCCTTAGGGGATGGTTGGCTCAGTGGAAGAGCAACTGCATGCTTGCATGCAGAAGGTCCCAGGTTTATCCCCTGGCATCCCCAGGTAGCTCAGCGCTACTTGCGTAAAAAACGAGGTAGGAGGAAAAACCCCTTCTGTCTCACTTAGTGATCATTTGTGCCACTGCCGCTTCCAGCTCTGCTCTTGGTTGGGTGGTGGCCATGTTTGTTTGTTTGTTTGTTTATTTATTTATTTATTTATTTGATTTATATACCGCCCTTCCAAAATGGCTCAGGGCGGTTTACAATTAAAACAAACTTATAAAACAATGAAAAGCTAAAACAAATTAAAAACAATAACGCAACAACTAACAATTTAAAAACATTTTAAAACAAAAATTAAACATTGTCCCCAGACCCCAGCTCAAGAAGACACGTAGACTTAGTATGGAAGAAAAGGGCCACAACTTTGTTAACTATTACACAAGGCATGGCAGACTGGAACACCAGGTGATTAATCACCCTTAGAGAACAGTGCGGGCCAATAGAAGCAGGTCAGAACTCTGAAGTCCTACCCAGCACCCTACTGGGCGACACACCCTGGCTCAGGAATGGGCAGGTACACCCCACCCAATTCCTTCAAAGCCAACCCCCCCTTCTGTAAGAGAGGAGCTGGATACTTCTAGGCATTTGTCCACCCCGGACCGCACAGCCCAAAGGTTGGAGAAGTCCTGAAGCAGGGTTCATGGCAATCATTCTCCCCGTGCCGCACAGGCTACAAAGGAGCAATTAATCAATCACCCCTTTTACATATCCAAGGTTTGTCAGAGAATCGGGGAGAGAGAGGGGCCAGGCAGAGCAGTGCTGCTGCAATACTGAAGGCAGCAGCTCCGCTGCTTGTGCAGTGCATTGTGGGCTCCTGGAGGACCCAGCACAAGTTTCCTCCTCCATCTGAGCTCTAGAGCTTGCCACCATGCTTCTTGGAAGAGCCCAGAAGAGGATTGTGCCATCTGGGAAGAGACAGGTAGGAGCCTGCCTTCCCTTCTGCTCCAGCTCATTTGGTCATCAGAACAACCTTAATAAAAGGCCACTTCCTATGTTCCTATGTTCCATCCGTGTCTTCCTTTTTTCCTGGGTGTCTTGTGTCATAGAGCCTGTGGGCACACCTGCCCCATTTGCCTAATATACAGGCCAACCTGTGTCTAGCTCTGAGGATTAAATCTCTACTGCACAACATTCATAGAAGCCTTGGCCCTGCCGTTAAACTTCTCCAAAGTGATTTCAGTTTCCCGAAGCAACAACATTTAAGAGTGTTTCCAAAATATGTGCAGATGTTTAAAATGTGCATAATTTTAGATAAAAGCAAGTTGAGTCTAAAATAACTAAATTAGAAAAAAAATGTTTTCCTTGAAGATTTGGGAAGCAGCTGAGCAAAATGTCAAAGAGAAACAGGTTTTTAATTTTTATTGTGTTTTTGTTTTGTTTGGATTGAGCCAGCTTGTTTCTACCCACTCTCTCTGTTTTCACATCTGTTACACATATCATTTCTCTGTACAGGTCTTCTTTGAGGGCTTCATTTCCTACTAATAGGGAAAGTGACACATTCCTTCATTTCATTCTGCAGAGCTGGCTCCAAATATATGCTGGACTCAACAGCAATCTGAAGGTTGACTGTCGAACAGCTCAGATTTGAGTCCAAATGTTCCGATGTTCTAATTTGTTTTTACAATGGAGAAACAAAAGTTTCATTAACAAATAGAAATAGCTCCATCGTCATTCATCGTGATGAAGCTTTTCAACAGCATTCTGGTGAAGAACTAGGAAGCTAAGTCAGGGATGAAAATGTCATAAAATGTAAAACAAATGATCAAGATGTTATTGCAATGAGTGTCACTAGATATGGCTGTCACTCATGCTGTACAATGTGTGCAGCTGTTAAGCACCAAGGACTGCAAACTTTAGAGGGGGTTACTGTGCACGGACCATTTTTGTGCCATTCAGTCCAAATTTGAAATGAATTCAGATTGGACTGAGGTCTGTGAACTAGTTCGGTTGAACTGACCAGCTGGTCTGGTCCATTCGATCGAACTGGATCGAACCCTTCATTGGTTTGAGCAGCTATTATAAAATCAGGATAAAGGTATTTTCAAGTTAGGAATAGCATAAAGCTTTGGGCAGCTGGAGGGAGGCAGACAGGTGGCGCCGAGGGGCTGGCAAGAGGCATCTTTAGAAGTAGGTGCTGCTAGTGCTTACCAATGTGTACTGCAGTGGCGCTTCTCCCAGCAGCCCATGGAGCGTGGCATGGTAGTCGCCCAGAGTTCTGACTTTTGGCCGGGCCTTCACTCAACTGCCCTCTGCGCATGCAATGAGTGAGGGTCCAGCCAGAAGCTGGGACTCCCACTGCTGCTGAACCAGCACAATCTGTGGGCTGCTAGGGGGAGCAGCACTGCAATATGCACTGGTCAGCACTAGCAGAACCTTTCCCTTTACTTCTAAAGGTGCCTCTTGCCATCCACCACACCCCACCCAGCACTGCCTGCCTGCCCTCACCATGGATGCCCTAAGCTTTAAGAACATAAGAACAGCCCTGCTGGATCAGGCCCAAGGCCCATCTAGTCCAGCATCCTGTTTCACACAGTGGCCCACCAGATGCTGCTGGAAGCCACAGGCAGGAGTTGAGGGCATGCTCTCTCTCCTGCTGTTACTTCCCTGCAACTGGGACTCAGAGGCATCCTGCCTTGGAGGCTGGAGGTGGCCCAGTAGTAGTAGCTGTAGTAGCCGTCAACTAGTAGTAGCTGTCAACTAGTAGTAGCCGTAGTAGCCATCAACTAGTAGCCGCTGATAGACCTCTCCTCCATCAAGTTATCCAAACCCCTCTTAAAGCCATCCAGGTTGTTGGCTGTCACCACATCTTGTGGCAGAGAATTCCACAAGTGGATTATGCGTTGTGTGAAAAAGTACTTCCATTTGTTGGTCTTATATTTCCTGGCAAACAGTTTCATGGGTTGACCCCTGGTTCTAGTGTTATGTGAGATGGAGAAGAATTCCTCTCTCTCCACTTTCTCCACACCATGCATGATTTTATAGACCTCTATCATGTCTCCCCGCAGTCGTCTTTTTTCTAAATTAAATAGCCCCAGATGTTGTAGGCTTACCGCATAAGGAAGGTGCTCTAGGCCCCTGATCATCTTGGTTGCCCTCTTCTACACCTTTTCTAGTTCTACAATGTCCTTTTTTAGATGTGATGACCAGAATTGTAGGCAGTACTCCAGGTGTTGCTGCACCATAGTTTTGTGTAAGGGCATTATAATACTAGCTGTTTTATTTTCAATCCCCTTCCTAATGATCCCTAGCATGGAATTGGCCTTTTTCACAGCTGCTGCACATTGAGTGGCCACTTCTAACGAGCTCTCCACCATGAACCCAAGATCCCTCTTCTGCTCAGTCACTGACAGCTCAGATCCCATCAGTATATACTTGAAGTTGGGTTTTTTCATCCCAATGTGCATCACTTTATGCTTACCAACATTGAACAGCATTTGCCATTTTTTTGCCCACTCACCCAGTTTGGAGAGATCCTTTTGGAGCTCCTCACAATCTGTTTTGGATTTCACTACCCAAAAGAGTTTGGTATCATCTGCAAATTTGGCCACTTCGCTGCTTACTCCTACTTATTGATCATATATGAAAAAATTAAAAAGCACTGGTCCCAGTACAGATCCCTGGGGGACCCCACTTCTTACTTCCCTCCATTGTGAAAACTCTCCATTTATACCCACCCTCTGTTTCCTGTCTTTCAACCAGTTAGCAATCCACATGTCTTGTCACCTTATCCCATGACCGCTAAGTTTTCTTAGGAGTCTTTGATGAGGAACTTTGTTGAAAGCTTTTTGTAAGTCCAGGTATACTATGTCAACTGGATCACCTTGATCCACACAAAATCCACCTTGATCCACACTCTCAAAGAACTGCAAAAGGCTGGTGAGGCAAGATTTACCTTTGCAGAAGCTGTGCTGGTTCTCTCCAAACAGGGCCTGTTGTTCTATGTGCTTTACAATTTTATCCTTGAGGATGCTTTCCATAAATTTGCCTGGAATGGATGTTAAACTAACCGGCTTGTAATTTACGGAGCGCCCCTGGATCTCTTTTTGAAAATTGGTGTTACATTGGCTACTTTCCAGACCTCTGTACCAGATTGCGGGGTAATTGCAATCACCCTGATTGAGCATGATTGCAGGAATAAGTTATATATTTTAGCAAGGAGGTCAGCAATTTCACTTTTGAGTTCTTTGAGGACTCTTAGATGGATGCCATCTGGCCCTGGTGATTTGATAGTTTTCAGTTTTTTCAGACAGTTTAGACTATCATCTCTTGTCACTTCATTCTAAATCAGTTCTTTATCCCCTCATCCCAAAAAAGCCTGGTTCAGGAACAGGTATATGCTCAGTATCCTCTGACGCGAAGACGGACACAAAGAACTCATTTAGCTTCTCTGCAACCTCCATAGCCTCCTTAATAATCCCTTTCACTCCCTCATTATCTAATGATCCAACCGCCTCCCTGGTGGGTTTCCTGCATCTGATGTATTTAAAGGAGCTTTTGTTATTCCCCTTGATACTTTTAGCTAAATGTTCCTCAAACTCCCCTTTTGCCTCACTTATTGTCACCTTGCATTTATTTTGCCAGAGTTTGTGTTCATTTGGACAGGCCTTCCAATTTCGGAAGGAAGTCTTCTTCCCTTTTATGGCTTCCTTGACGTTACCTGTTAGCCATGCTGGCATCCTCCTGGACTTAGTGGTACCTTTCCTCCTTTGGGGTATACAGTCTAACTGGGCTTCTAGTATTGTGGTTTAGAGTAAACTCCATGCATTCTGGAGCAAAGTGACTCTCCTTATTTTCCCTTTCAGCTTTCCTTTCACCATACTCCTCATTCTGGAGAGGTTTCCTCTTCTGAAATTCAAAGTGTCTGTGTTAGACTTCCTTGGTGATTCTCTCCCTGCATGTATGCTGAATTTGATCATGCTATGGTCACTGTTCCCTAAAGGGTCGATGACACTGCCATCACGCACCAGGTACTGGGTGCCACTCAGGATTAAGTCCAAGGTTGCCTTCTCTCTGGTTGGTTCCAAGACCAACTGTTCTTGGGCACAGTTATGCTATTCCTAACTTTACAAAGGTTATATCCAACTTCACAATCGCCGCCCAAATCAGTGAACTGATTTGAGCTGAACTGGGCCAAATCTGGTTCGATCTCAGACTTGACCGTCTCTCCTGGAGGCTGGTCTGGTTTGAACTAGCCCAGATTATGGTGGACCGGTTCACCATTGAACGGTCCGTGCACACCTCTATCTTGTTGTTCCGCTCTGGAAGATGCAGGCTATCTTTAGATGCTTGCTTCTCAGATTCTAGCTATTCTCCCCGCTCCCTCTCAAGTGCTTCTTAACACCCACATGAAACTTCTGGGAGAGGCCATTAGGGGATTTGGGCTGCAATGTCACCTGGATGACACCCAGCTCTATCTCTTTTCTATTTGATTTCCAGGGGGCAGTGGGAATCCTTAACTTGTGCCTGGGAGCTGTTATGAGTTGGATGTGGGTTTACACACTTGAGACAAGACAGGTGTTGCTGGTAAGTAGGAAAGTGAATCTAGGAAATGGTACATGACCTGTTCTGGATGGGGTAGCATTCCTATTGAAGGATCAAGTATGCAGTCTTGGAGTGCTCTTGCTCCCAGATTATCAGGTGGCAGCCATGGCCCCGAGTGCTTTTGCAAACTGGAGCATCAGCTATGACCTTCCTGGTTTTCACCAGGAAGATCTGGCTACTGTGATGCATAGCTTGCTCACATCCTGGCCTGATTATACCAACATGTTCAGGTCCTGCACTAGGATAAATAGTGCCCTGAGTGAGGTGTACCTATGCCCCTTGCAACTTTCCCCATGGTAACTGATGGATATTCTTCTTTGTAGTTGATTCCCAAGCAAGTTCTAGAACACTGAATAAAATATTAAATACACTCCCTAGCACACTGCAGACAATATACTCAACTGTGAGTCACCAAGACCTCCTCCTCTGTGCTTCCTTCACTGTGACTGCCTCACCCACTGCTAAGACTGGCTCTGAAAACACTCTTCCTGGGACTGCCCTTGAAGCGAATGTGGAAGCTGAAGTGGATACAGCCTGCTGCTGCCAGGCTGCTATTGAGAACTTAGTTTATGGAACATTACTCTTAACTTGTTCTGTCTGTGCTGGCTCCCAATTTGCTTCTATATTCATGGTGCTGTTGTTGACGTCTAAAGCTCTAAATGGCCTGGGTCTGGGGTGCCTGAAGGAACTCCTTACTCCACGTCCACCAAGGCTATCTGGAGATGTTCTACTGTGGGTCTCTTTATTGGCTGAAGCAGTGGAGACTTGAGAAAGAGCTTTTTCCATAGTCACATCAAGTTGCGGAACCCTGAAAGACCCTCCGAGAACCTTCTACCACTACTTTCCAAAGTATTCTAAAAAGCACCCTTTTCCACTAGTATATCATGGCATAGGGGGTGTGTGTGTGCTCTGTTTTGATTTCTGCTATGATGTGTGCTTGTTAGTTGGTGACTTTGATATTGTGATGCAGTTTTCAGATTTTGGATTTAATATGCTAGAATGCCTTTTTAAAACTAGAATGGTGGTAAAGTGGTAATGTGTGCCATCAAGTCAATTTCGACTCCTGGTGCCCACAGAGCCCTGAGACTTTCTTTAGTAGAATACAGGAGGGGTTTACTATTGCCTCCTCCTGTGCAGTATGAGATAATGCCTTTCAGCATCTTCCTACATCGCTGCTGCCCAATATAGTAGCAGCGGTGATTCAAACTGGCAACCTTCTGCTTGTTGGTCAAGCATTTCCCTGCTGCTCCACTTAAGGTGGCTGTACAGAACTTTAAAATAAGTAAATAAACTGAGCAACAAAATACGCATTCCTATAGATATCCCACTTGATGCCAGCAAGCTTTGCATCATCAGACTAGGCCAGCTTGTGGTATGTCCATGTGTGTTTGTGAGTACAGATAGAGCTGGGACAGAAGGATGGAAATGTTTTGTTTCTTCCTATATTCAGATTCAATCAAGCTTTTGTTAGCTTTTGACCATTAGATAGGGGTTTGCACGAACCCCAAATCATAGTTTGGCTCAAATTCGAATAGATATGGACTGCGCCAGGGGTGTGAGTGCCGGCTGTGGCTCTGACAGCCACTCTGTTAGGTAAGAAGAGCCTTTAACTACCTGTTACAGACCCCCACCACCCATTTGGCACCAAAATGGTCCACTCGAACTGGGCTTGGTTTGGTTTGATCGACCGCACCTCCCCCAGTTCAGTCGGCGATCAAGTTGCCGAACTGTGCCAAACCATTCATGCACACCCCTATCAGTAGATTTGGGGTACGGTGAAAACAAAAGAATAAAGTTAACCTTCTACACCGCCATCCCATTTTCTAAGTACCCTTCATTCCGGATTGGGGACAGAAGAGAGAGGCTACTGTTGATAAATGTTATCTATTTTGCAGCAGCTTCACTGGTTACCAGTTATGTTTCCAGACCAAATTCAAAGTGTTGGTCTTAACTTTTAAAGCCCTACATGATCTGGGGCCAGTTGCTTGAAGGACTCCTTGCTCTCCCAGATGAGCCTGCCTGAACCCTAAAATCAGTATATCAAGCCCTGCTTTCTGGTCTGCCATTATCCCAAATTAATAGTGATGACCAGAGTGTTGGTGACTCACCTCTGGAACACTCTTTTTGGGAAGATCCATCTTCGACAACAGGCTCCATCTGTTGACAAGATTTAAAAGAGCCTGAAAAGCCAACTTTTCTGGGAAGCCTTTGGCTAAACCTGTTTTTGCTTGTACAGTTTTAGCACACAGCCTGCTTTTTAGTGAATGTGCTTTGTTTTTGAAATTTTTTTTACTGTAGTTGATTTTCATAATGGTTTTATATGTGACTGTCTAGAAGCCACTTTGTGAGGCATTGAGCCTGAAAGGAAGGGCAAGGAATTAATTTAATTAATTAATTAAGTACCATTTTGACACTTTCAGAGAGACACAGATATCTTGTCAACATATATCTGTAGAAGCATTTAGAGGTCTGTAGAACAACCTCAATACTCTCTCTTTCTCTCTCTCTCTCTTAGACCGTAAATAAAATTCAAACTTGAACTTAAAAAAATATTCATGGAATTTTTTTTTAATGTGTTCCATTTAGAATGCAAACCAAGATCATGTCTATGATGCATGCAAAATGCAGCACTAAATCTAAATGTGAGAACTATGTGAGAAAAGTCAGATGTTAAACAATCACTGTTCTATTCCCCAGCCAAAAAGAGAGAACACAACCAACTCTCTCTGCACCTGAAGCCATTATCCCCTCTACTGTGTAAAGTGAAAATTGATAGCACATTGTACAATGAAGGACTCTTATGGAATATAATTGCTCAACAGGAACTCTACTAAACCTATCAGCCGTAACTCATTTCTCAGTTCACTGGGTCTGGAGCACTCAGAAATGTCACACCCGTTCACATTTCTTCCCATTAAAATATTTCATCAGCTCGCTCTTACAAGGCTTTGATTATTTGCTCAGGAGTAATTTTCATTTCCAAAGTTGTGTAGCCCCTCTCATGTTTAGGAAGAACAATATTGTACTCTGTGTCAAAGGTATGGTGAAGCTTTCAAAACTTGCAGTTGTGCATCCTGATTTGATAAAAGAAATAGGTCTGTGCAATGTGGGTAAATACCCCTTCACTTAAAAATCCATAGTCTGATCCTATGAGTTGTGGTGCTTGAACCTAAGAAGGTCAGTCTGGTCAAAGGTAACCCAATATCCATGGTGTTGGCTCATGTACTACATAATAACAGTTCTTACAGCCCTCTGTTCTGCCTGCTTAACCCCCCAAATGACTTATTTTGTATCAACACTGAATACAATCTTTGGAGGCGGAAAGGAGATCGATGGAAAGAGAGACAGGCAGATATACAGGCAATACGTTTGACAGTACAAACATGGTCACTTTCTGTTTAGTACTTCTCCAGGATGCCTTCCCTTTCAAGCAGCTGCTGATACTCTTCTGAAATCAAACTTGTTCTAAGTAGCATTCATCACTGTACTCCATTACAATTTATTGGTGGTGATTTTCCACTTCCAGCTGCTGATCTCATGACCTGGAAGGTTAAGATGGATTTTATTCACGCTACTGAACTTGGCATCTCTGAACCTTCAATGTCATGCCTTAGTCTCTCATTTTCTTTTTCCAGGGAGATTTTGAGTTAGTGCAAGCTTTTCGAAGGAAGTGAAAAGGAATATCTCTGGTGGATTTTTGGTCCACAGATACTGATCAGGAACAGCAGACTGAGTAAGATTACCACCTTCATTGAAAACTTTGCAGTTTCTGAGTTTTAAAGCTTCTTCAAATGTAGTAGTTGATAAAGCAACTACAGAATGCAAGAGAAACCTGGCATTCAGCAACTACAGAATGCAAGGGAAAGCTGGCATTCAGACTGGAGGTTAGAATTCATCGATCCTGGAAACATATATTCATGGATCTGGAAAGACAACTGCTAGCACTTGAACGTGAGCAACAAGCAACATGTGTAGGATCCAGTTTTCCAGGCAATACTGGAAGAATATTGTTTTAGCTGAGAGAACTTGCTTGACTTGCTAACTACCAAGTCAAACGTACCCCCCCAGCCATACTGTATGTTGTGGCCTGCCAAATGCTTGACAACTTTGCCCTTATTTTCTATTCAAGCAAACGGAGGTGGTAGTAGGGGATGCCTCCTACCCCAGTTTGGGAGCTGTGCACATTCCCAATATTTGAACATTTGCAAGGGGAAAACAAGGTTGGGGGTTCCTTCCGTGATTGTGTGCTAAGAAAATAGATCTATGTATTTAGAAAGAGTTATTTGATTATGAGATGCAGAGGAGCTAACAGCAGGTCATAGATATCTCCATTATGCCCCACATATGAGTTTCCCAGGGACACTTGAGCCCTATTCAGGGCCCTATACATTTGTGTGTGGAAATCTATGTTAATATTCCTCTTCCTCCAAATCCTCTGAGTAAACCCAGCCCCAATGTGACACTTGTATGCTAAATGGAGCTGCAGCAGCAAGGTGAATCTGAGCATGTGCTCCTAAAATATGTCCAGTGGCCTTTAATGTTGCCTTTGCTGAAGCACTTCCTTCTTAATACCACTCAGGATAGTATACTGCAGGCAGCACTGCCCTATTCCTGACCAGCCTGGCCTGATAATATGTTGTTTAATAACTCTGTTTAATAACAACATATTATAAAAATGCCTGATAATATGTTGTTTAATAACTCTGTAGTCTAAGGTCACTACCATTCCACCACCTAATGGCACAGTGGGGAAATGACTTGATTATCAAGCCAGAGGTTGCTGGTTTGAATCCCCACTGGAATCCCCACTGGTATGGGAGAGGAGAGCTGGTCTTGTGGTAGCAAGCATGACTTGTCCCCATAGCTAAGCAGGGTCTGCCCTGGTTGCATGTGAATGGGAGACTTGATGTGTGAGCACTGCAAGATATTCCCCTCAGGGGATGAAGCCGCTCTGGGAAGAGCAGAAGGTTTCAAGTTCCCTCCCTGGCTTCTCCAAGATAGGGCTGAGAGAGACTCCTGCCTGCAACCTTGGAGAAGCCGCTGCCAGTCTGTGAAGACAACACTGAGCTAGATAGACCAATGGTCTGACTCAGTATGTGGCAGTTTCCTATGTTTCCCAGACTAGGGGAAACACCTATATCGTGCAGCAGCGATATAGGAAGATGCTGAAAGGCATTATCTCATACTCCTCATACTGAGGAGGCAATGGTAAACCCCTCCTGTATTCTACCAAAGAAAGTCACAGGGCTCTGTGGGCACCAGGAGTCGAAATTGACTTGATGGCACACTTTACCACTTTACCACCATTCTAGTTTTAAAAAGGCATTCCAGCATATTAAATCCAAAATCTGAAATCTGCATCACATTATTAAACCCACCTGCTGAATGAGGAAGGAGGAAAAGCCCTGCAGACCAGCTGCTGCTTACAAACATGATCAGAGAAGAAGCCTTTGAGGTTTTTCCCTTGGAGGCAATCAAATATCGGGAGTTCACACAGTTCCCAAAATAGGGTTGGAGGCATCTCCTCTCCTAGTAATCATTGTGTGAACTGGCCTAATGTCTGAATAGGGCTTGGATGTCTCTGGGAAACTCTTATGTGGTGTATAATGGAGATATCTATGACCTGCTGTTAGCCCTTCTGCATCTGATTATCAAAGAGCCTCTTTCTGAATACATAGATCTAATTGTTTTTCTCCCAGGACACCACCATGACATTGGAGAATGCTAACGATATAGAAGGCACCCTCCACAAAGGTTGTCCAATAGTCTCTTAGCACCTGCATGAATGTGTGGGGAACCGATGCATATTCTTTAGTAAGAGTCATTTTGACATATTTTCTTGATCAGTTGGGAATTATACAAGATGAATGGAAATACTGTCAGAGCAGAGGCACACCTAAGTAGATGTGGAGCCTGGACCTAAAGCCCCCCCCCCATGCAAATTAAGCATCATTATGCTTGGCCAGGCAACCACACCACCAGGGACAGACTAAAGACGATTTAGTGAGGGCCCAGGGGCTGTGGAGGCCCTGGCCTTCAACCCTGAAGTCCAGGGGTAAGAGCGCCTCTGTTTCAGAGGACTAGGTTCTAGAAAGGAATTTGTTGGGCATGACACAAGGTGGCGATGGAAGGATGCCAAGACAGGAGCTGGTTATCGCACACTCCTCACAGTTCCCTTGCAGCTCCTATGTTTCTAAGGAATGAAAGGGTGCACACATTGGTCACATGAGGGGCATACTTGTGGCAAATTGGGTCCTTTATGTAAGGCTACCAAATGAAGCCAAATAAAGTATTGTTCCTGATGCGGCTTGTTTCTGTCTGGGAGAAGAGAAGAGATGAGAAAGGAAATGTTCTGGGACGATGATCTAGCATTTTTTCCTCTTCTTCCTCTTGTCCTTCCAATTTCTCCCCCACACATGCATTCCAAAGAGCTATACACCAGATAGAAGCACTTGCTAGCTGGCTGAGCCCTATGCAGACCATCTGGGAACTTTAAAGCCTGCAGGATGTGAGTCGAGGCTGTGCTGGAACCTGAAGCTGAGCTGGTATCCTATGTCTAAATACCAACACAGCTGTTTGGGCCAGGAAAGGGGAAACCCCCAGAGGAGCTAATGCAGGGTCTCTTCTTTACGGAGGAGATTATTTCTGAATTATTGAACTGTTCATGACTTCTTGCTTTGGCCCATGAAATGAGATCCCCTGTAACAGAAGGTAGGGCTTGTAGCTGCTGCTGCTGCAGACTCAAAGGATTTGGTTTTAATAGCCACTGGAAATGTGTCTCTTTCTCTCTCTCTGTGTATGTGTGTGTGTGTTCGTGAGCACGCACGTAATAAGTGTTTAAATGACTCAAGATGCAATAACTGAGTATCTGAGGTTGACCTTGGATGGAAATCAGCGCACTTAAAAGGGAAAGACAGCCCTGAAGACGGCAGCTTCCCAGACCCTGGAACAGAAACAGCTTGCTGGCTTTCAGCAGTCTGCAGGCATTCCACAGAGCACAGTGGAGCCCTAATAGCCTCTCTAACAGGTGAACCTGACTGGTGGGAAAATTTATGTATGCACAGACTGCTCTTTCCAATATGTGCATGTGGTATACACACAAACACACATAGAGAGAAATTCCAGAATAATGTATAGGCCAGACAAAGTTCAGACTCACAGAGCAGGGTCTTCTTACATTTTGTGTG
Source organism: Hemicordylus capensis (assembly GCF_027244095.1). NCBI lineage: Eukaryota > Metazoa > Chordata > Lepidosauria > Squamata > Cordylidae > Hemicordylus > Hemicordylus capensis. The sequence goes on from NC_069657.1 coordinate 151,384,072, forward strand.
GAAATCTATGTCAATATTCCTCTTCCTCCAAATTCCTTTGAGCAAACCCAGCCCCAATGTGACACTTGTATGCTAAATGGAGCTGCAGCAGCAAGGTGAATCTGAGCATGTGCACTACCATCCTAAAATATGTTCAGTGTCCTTTAATGTTGCCTCCACTGAACCACTTCCTTTTTAATACCACTCAGGATTGTATACTGCAGGCAGCACTGCCCTATTCCTGACTAGCCTGGTCTCTTAATATGTTGTTTATTTACTCTGAAGCCTAAGGCCATGGGCATACTGGTTGCAGAGGTGCAGTTAGTTAATTTTGGAGCCTGGACCTATAGGCGTTTTGCTGTCCCTCCCCCTGCAAGTTAAGCATCATCATTTATAATTATGATTTCCTGATGCTCGACAGGAATGGTATTTGGATCTGTGATGTGAACACCCACAAGGAAGTCTTGTTGGGGGTTATTCAATTCATATGAGGTTAGGGGAGCTTCTGGGGCCCAGCTAGCCAATGGGGTGGCTTCCTTGGGAAGCGCCCCGGTGGGAATCTGTACCTTACTGACTAAAACGGAACAGAAATCACATTCATCTGTATGTTTATTTACTCCTTTCCACCTTTTCTGTGCAACCTGGTTCTGGCTCTCAGTCACCTTCTAGCAAAGTTCTTGCAAAACAATTCAATTTCGATCCCACTCGCTGCCAGCCAATTGTGATGAAACCGGGGTGACTCTATGCTTTCCTTGGATCTACCCTCAGTAGAGAGATTGCTCTGATCCCAAATCTAGGAGCACACTGCTCCTTCAAGGTAGGCTGCCACCAGTTGAAGACTGATCTAAGCCACTGACCAGGCTTAGACACTAGAGGTGTGCACTGAACCAGCTGGCCTGGTTCAGTTTGAGTCCAAACCAGACTCGAACCTGATCGGCCAAGTCCGGTCTGCCCCCCCCCGACACCCCCTCGGTCCGGTCCAGAAAAGTTTGTGTGTGTGTGTGTGTTTTTAAAAATTTAAATGTCTTAAAATTACCTATAGCCCCTTCGGGGGGCGGGTTTCCTGTATGCCATGAGGGGGTGTTCCGTGAAGATCCTCCCTCCCCCTGCCGGCCTCTTAAGTCACCACTGCGGCCCGAGTAATCCATTTATTTTGTCCCATTCGGGTCTCTGTAGTGCGATCATTTTGCATGCGTGGTGGCCATTTTGTTTTTCCAAAATGACTAGTGTGCATGTGCAAATTAGCTCTGTGAAGTCCTAGGTCATGCCAGGGCTCGCAGGGGTTATTTGTGCATGCGTGGCGGCTGCCAAAATGGCCACCACCATGCACTACAGAGACCTGAATGGGCCAAAATAAATTGATTACTAAGGCCACGGCATTGACATAAGAGGCTGGCAGGGGGAGGGGGGACCTTCACGGACCCCTCCATGGCATACAGGAAGCCCCCTGAAGGGGGTAAAGGTAATTTCAAGGCATTTAAATTTTTTAAAAAATTTGCGAACTTTGTCCGGCGGTTTGGTTCCGGTCCAGACGGAACCGGGGTGTGTGTGTTCGGTTCTATCCTACCCACCCCCGAACCTCTGGACGGAACCGCTGAACCCATGAACTACTGGACCATCTGCACATCCCTATTAGACACTGCTTCAGAAACCTAGAACTGTCCAACTTGCGACTTATATGCACTGTGCAGGCAGAGTCCACACAACCCAGCTCTAGACAAGATATTCTGAAAACAACTCAACAGTACCGAATGACCTTATGAGGCATATGGGGAAGAGTTTTGCAAGTAAGCCTCCAGAACTTGTTAATTCAGACTGAAGCCACTTCTAAGTTTCTGAACTTTATTAAGAAACAAGGGTTGCACATAGAATACAGAACTGGGTGAAAGTGGGTTGGCTGAGAGAGCATTAATCTTGAAAAAGGGTGAACACTGGCCTGGCCATTGTCCTCCAGTTTTAAAGCCATGAGGGAGGGGATGAGCTTTATTTTATTTTCAATCCCCTTCCTAATGATCCCTAGCATGGAATTGGCCTTTCTCACAACTGCCACACATTGAGTGGACACTTTCAATGAGCTCTCCACTATGACCCCAAGATCCCTCTCCTGGTCAGTCACCGACAGCTCAGATCCCATCAGCGTATACTTGAAGTTGGGGTTTTTCATCCCAACGTGCCTCACTGTACACTTGCTTGCATAGAACTGCATTTGCCATTTTGTTGCCCAGTCCCCCAGTTTGGATAGATCTTTTTGGAGTTCCTCACAATCCATTGTGGATTTCATTACCCTAAATAGTTTAGTGTCATCTGCAAATTAAAGTGTTGTTGTTTAAAAATGTATTTTAATTGGTTTTAAATAGTTTTTTAAATTCAATCATTTTTAAATTGTTTTTATATTGTTTTTAGCATTGTTTTGTGGGTTTTATGTCTTTTTAAAAGTTGTTGTACACTGCCCAGAGCCTCTGGATGGGGTGGTTTATAAATGTAATAAATAAATAAACAAACAAACAAATAAATAAATAAATAAATAAGCAAGCAAGCAAGCCATTTTGCTGGTCATCCCAACTTCTAGATCATTTATTAACAAGTTAAAGAGCACTTTAAAGAGCACTGTCACTAAAGAGACAGATGCAAAGAACTCATCCAGCTTCTTTGCAATCACCTTATCCTCCTTAATAATTACTTTCACACCCTCATCATCTAAGGGTCTAACCGCCTCCCTGGAAGGTTTTCTACTTCTGATATATTTAAAGAAGCTTTTGTTATTCCCCTTGACATTCCTAGCTATATGCTCCTCAAACTCTCTCTTTGTATCCCTTATTGTGTCCTTGCATTTCTTTTGCCAGAGTTTATGTTCCTTCTTGTTCTGTTCATTTGGGCAAGACTTCCATTTTCTGAAGGAAGTCTTCTTCCCTTTTATAGCTTCCCTGACTCTGCTTGTTAGCCATGCTGGCATCCTCCTGAACTTGGTGGTAACTCTCCTCCTTCTTGGTATACATTCCAATTGTGCTTCTAGTTCCAATAGGTCCCATGCTTTCTGGAGTGATTTGACCTTCCTGACTTTCCCTTTCAACTTCTTTCTTACCAGTCCCCTCATTTTTGAGAAGTTTCCTCTTCTGAAGTCCAATACATCTGTGTTGGACTTCCTTGACAATTCTCCAATCGCATATAAGCTGAATTGGATCACACTATGGTCACTGCTACCCAATGGTTCTGCAACTCTGACATCACGCACCAGGTCCTGGGCAGGGCACCACACAGGATTAAATCCAAAGTCGCCATCTCTCTGATTGGTTCAGCGACTAACTGTTCTAAGGCACAGTCATTTAGCACATCTAGATATTTGGACTCTCTGTCATAACCTGATTGTGAATTTACCCACTCTGTGTGTGGGTAGTCGAAGTCCCCCATTATTACTGCGCTGTCTTTCTTTGATGCTCCTCTTATTTGTTTCTCCAACTCCAAGTCACTCTCAGTGCTTTGCTCCAGAGGGCAATAGCACATCTCTAGTAATACATTTCCTTTCAGTCCTCGTAATGTTACCCATAATGATTCTGTGGAGGACTCTGGTCTACCTAGGTTTTCTAGCTTATTGGAATCTATCCCTTCTTTGGTATACAGCACCACTCTTCCCACAACCCTTCTCTCCCTGTCCCTTCTATAGAGTTTATATCCAGGAATTATCGTGTCCAACTGGTTCTCACCATTCTACCAGGTTTCTGTTATACCCACTACATCCATGTTTTCATTAGTAACCAAGTACTCCAGCTCACCCATCTTGGCTCAGAGGCTACTAGCATTGGTATACATACACCTATATACTGGGTGTTGGCGTGTGCTATCCCCCTTACCATCATTTGACCTATTTGGCAATCTGTTCTGTGTTTTCTTCTGCTCAAGTCCTGGCTCTACTCTGTCTCCTTCTGGTTTATCCGAAACATGTTCACCCTCACTGTTCAACCAGCACAGCATCTCTCCAATGGCTTTTTGTTGATATCATCCTTATATCTCATTTTTAGTTTGTGAGCCCCTTTGGGACAGGGAACCATCTTTTCATTCTATTTGCTGTGTAAATTGCTCTGAGAACTTTTTTGTTGTTGAAAAACTATATATAAATTTTCCAAATAGTAATAAATGACACCAGAGCACTGTAATATGTACACTTCTCAAATTATGCATATTTTTAACTCTATGAACCAAACAGTATAGACATCTACTGTTCATCCCATGGTGAAACCCAGTAACTAACATCCCTTACTTTTGGAAAGTTCAGATAGCCCAATATCATCCATGTTTTCTTGGAAGCATGTCCCATGTGGTTCAAATGGACTTTCTTCCAAATAAGTTCATAAAAGATTGCAGCCTTTACCTTAATGTAAAAGCTCTTGCTTAGCATCTTTGGATGTGTATGGCAAGAGCTAAACATAAATCTGTCTAGACTCTCATCTCTAAGGAGATGCAATTTTTGCAGAGCAAAAAGCAAGTGAGCTGCATGTCCAGTGGCTTTGGCTTACTGTATTTATTTATTTGTCAAATTTGTATAATGCCCCAAACTTTCATCTCTGTGTGGTTTACAACAACATAAAACAAGTTAAAACACAGATGATAAGGACCTTAAAATAATTTAAAACCACAGTCAAATTCAAAACCACAATCAAATTAAAAAGCTTGGGTGAAGAAATAAGTCTTTAGGTACTTTAAAAAAGTTGTCAGAGATGGGGAGGCTCTTATCTCAGCAGGGAGCACATTCTAGAGTCTTGGGACAGCAACAGAGAAGGCTCTTCCTGGTGTGACCACCAGATGAGCTGGAGGCAACTGCTGACGGACCTCTTCGGATGATCTCAATGGGTGATGAGGTTCATGGTGAAGAAGACGTTCTTTTATGCTCCTAGGTTGTACAAAGGCTCTACTTAGTTGGGATCTATCCCATTGGTTTGCAACTAATACTTCTGTAGATGCAAAAAGTTCCATTCAGATAAGGGAGGAGGTTATGCTTCTCCATGCACGCTCTGCTTTCCCAACCCTCAGACCCAATTGGGGGTCACAGGGGGCTATATAATGAAAGGGGGAATGTGGGAAATCACTTCTCACTCCTTCAGCAAATGGAACCTCTTGTTCACAGAACAGAAGTACTAGTTGGGATCCAATTCAAAATGCTTTACAGTATTTACCTGAATCCAAGACTTTCCCCAAGTCTTTTGATATTAGAAAACAGGAGGTCGTCTCAAATTCAGGGCCTGTTCCTTTCGAGTAAATGCAGGTATAAACTCTATTTAACCTCTACTTTTAAAGAGTCATCTTCGAATCGGGCAAATGCAGTAATTATTATAGCAACCAGTTAATATGCATGCTTCTTCAGGAAATACACGAATTTCAAAATGGGCCACAATTTAAATGAATGATTTAAACCAGCTTTTTTTTCTTGGTGATGTAAATCTATTATTTAAAATGCTCTTGATTGAAATCAATCCACCCTGCATACAACTGTAATAAATAAGAACAGTGATTTCATTTCATCTTGCCAGCCGTCCCACATGCTGGGACAGGTCTGATCCCATCGTGTTTTACATTCCAGAGTCTGCCTTTCCTGCAGCTTCCTTGTTTCCTGCAGAGGTAATCCTGGCGAAATCCCAGCTCCTTATTCAGTTGGTTATTTCTCTCCAAAATGTATTTGATTGCATAATTATTATTACAAGTAAACCAAATGTTATTAATTAATGTACGATTAAGTTTAATACATAATTAGACTGTCCTTTTTGGACCTGCAGCTCTGTATTCAACAAGAAGCCTATTTCCTCCTCCTCCTCCTGTAAACCATATTGAGACTTACTGTTGAAAAGCATTATATAAATATTCCTACATAAACATATCTGGGTGGGTGGATAGGAATCATAAAGCAATTCCGAGGGAAGGGGAAATTGGTGAAAATCACCCTTCCCCTGTAGCACTAGTGCTGCATTGGTTAGATGTCAGCCTCTGTGTCTTTTCATATTTTCATATCTATATATTTAATTCTCTTGGGACCATGCGTGCCCAGGATTTGGCGGTGGAACTCTCGTGACATGCTGCGAGAGTTCAGGACTGAGGGAAACGTCAGTTGGGGGTTGGAGGAGCCTGGAGGAGGCCGAGGGGTGCCGCTTCAGTGGCTGGGGGCGGCTAGCAAGGGGCGGCAAGAGGAGAGGAGGTGGTGGGCGACTGAGCCGTGCCGCCGAGAGGAACCCCGCTGGGCGGGCGGTGGTGGCGGGCTCCCAAAAATGGCCCGGCGGAGGCTAGTGCAGCAACTGGGCTGTTGTGGTGGGCATGGGGGCTGGGAGGGGGGAGAGCAGTGGAGGAGGTGGTGGGCCCTGGCAAAGAAGGCCGCCAGCGGGTGAAAATGACAGGGAATAGATTGGGGCGGAAAGCGGGGGGGGGGGGAAGCAACGAGGAGAGACTAGCAGCGCAGATGCTGTGTGCCGGTTCAGCTAGTATAATTATAATGCTTCTGGATCAAAGGCCTCCTCTATGGTTTTCCTCTGTGCGGGCTTGAAGATTTCTAGTAGGATAAAGGCATGTATAACTTGATACATCAAGAATTTAGGTATGAACATAACACAATGAACAACTATTTTCTGTCTTCAGTGCGTCAGTACAATGTACTCTCTGGGGATTCGTGTCCTGGTTCACATCCAAAGGAATCTCAACCACCAGACATAATATTTCCAGAGCATATATGTGATTTAAAAAAAAAAGACAATGCAAATGCTTCCCTTCAGGATTTATTTTCAAATACCTTTTGGGAGATATTAACCTATTTCAGACCAGGTAGGCAGGAATAGCAGCAGATGGAATTCCATCCTACATTTTTCTTTCCTTGCTGTTTTCACATGCTTGTTACATATTGTGGCTGGTGTACAATTCTGGAAAACAGTTCAAAGGTGTGTTGGTAGAAAACATGTAATTGCAATTCAGTAAGAGAATGAAATTTTATAGGATAATCACCTTTCCATAAATATACCTTGAACATGCCTCAGCTTACAATCCTCTGATGTTTTTATCCAGAGCACAAGAGAAAAAATAATAATTATAACACCTGAGATCAATAGGGATTTCAGATGTCCTGGGAATTAATTGTCTCTTAACTAAAAATAACTTAATGACTAACCTCTCCCTCCGGGGGGTGGGGGTGGGAATCTTGCACCAGCTGATCTATGCTAGCCTAGCATTTATTCTCACAGAGGATACAAGCATACAAACAATATCTTAGACAGATAAATATTGCCTTGTCTTCTGGGCATGAAAGGGATTGCAAAAGGGAACCATTGTGATTGTACACACAACAGTGATCAAAGCATAGCTAGCTACTGTTGCTCATTAAAAGTGCAGGGCCTAATCCAGCCCACACACTTGCAGGACAAAAGTTTTAGTTATGGCCCTGTGTGTAAGGGCTGACCTGTGGGCAGTGGGCACAGTAGAGTCCAAGGACAGTAAAGAGACAAAGTTGGTAGATGGTAGGTAAAATCCGAGGACAAACAGGAAGCTTTTTATAGTTCTTCCTGCCTGGAAGGGACCAATGACAAGCCTAGGTGAGTAGAGCCAATCCAGAGTCTAAGAATCCTTTGCTGTCTAGGAAGATGTTTAAGTTCACAATCCTGAGGGCTTGTATAAGCAGCCACATACACAGAGCCAAGAGATCCGGGTTCAAGCCCTGGTAGTGCCTGACAACAGTGCCTGTTGCGGACCCTGTAGGGGTGTGTCTAGCAGCCCTCGCCAGTCTTTCAGTGTTGGAAAAGCTTATGCACTCTTGGGCTGCATTCGCAGAGACATAGGTCCAGAGCATGAGAAATAATTGTTCACTCTATTCTACACTGGTCAGACCGCATTTGGAATCATGTGTCCAGTTCTGGGCACCATGGTTTGAGGCCACTGATGAACTGGTTCAGAGAAGGGCAACAAAGATGTTGAGGGGTCTGGAAATGTTATTTCAGGAATGGTTGAAGGAGCTGGATATGCTTAGTCTGAAGAACAGAAGACTAGAGGAAAATATTATAGCTGTCTTCAAATATCTGAAGGGCTGCCACACAGAAAATGCAGCAGACTTCTTCTCGGTTGCTGCTGAGGACAAGGCTAGGGCGAATGGGCTGAAATTACAAGGAAGCTGATTTAGACTAGACATTAGAGGAATCCCCCAATGTAAGAGCTGTTTAACAGTGGAACAGTCTGCCTTGCACAGGGGTGGGCTCTCCTTTGTTAGAGGTTTTCAAACAGGTGGATGCCCATCTATCAGGGATGCTGTGGCAGATTTCTGCAGTGAGCAGGGGGTCGACCTCCCAGGTCCCTTCCAGCTCTAAAATTCTATGAATCTGTGACACCAGGTTGTGTGCCTGGGGCTGGGAAGGGACTGACTAGTCCTGTTTATTAAGGGACTCCTAAGTCTTGCAGCTGCAGTGGGGGAGATGGCTTCAGAATCAAGAATGGTGCTGAATGGAATAGAAAAAGAAATGGTTGGTCAGAAGCAGGGGCCAAGGTTGGATAAAAGAGAGAAAAGCACAGGAGAAGTTTTATTAACAGTTCTATTTCCCCCCACACTCAAAGCAAAAGATTTCTGCAGAAAATCTATTGATGGATTCCAAATGCACTTAGTTACATTGGGCTCCTTTTGTTTATTGCAAGTGTTTCCTAATTGTTCATTTTATTTTAGGTCCTGGGTTTTACTTCACAAACATCTTCCTTTCAGGCATTGCATCGTGGGCTTTGTTGTCTTGAATTAGTGGAAATGCTTTGCTGTTCCTGAACATGCACCTTTTCTAGTTGATAAAGATGGAACAGAAGTGGATATGGCAGTAAATATTCAGAATTTTAAACAAATCTTGAACGAAGACTTCGCTGAGATTGCTGAATGTGATTTGTCATGAAAAGGTTAAATACCATGAGAATAAAGAAATTGCAAAAATGTGAACTTTTTTTTATGACTGTGCAGCAGATGTGACAAATGCACTGAAGTTTTTGTTTACATTGCCAGCATTTATTGAACAATATGCCAATTTTTATAGAACAGAAAATTTCAGCTTGAATTAGAGAAATTCAGAGGCAATCTAATTTAGAAATGGAACTCGTGAAAGTACCTTCAGCATATAGAAAGTAGAGTGGCAAATAAATGGCAAAAGGCCTTCCTCTTTTCTTCAACAGGAACCTGGAATGGGGTGAGGCGGGGGGGAAGGTCACCACCACTCCAATCAATAGTTTTAAGACAGAAGGCTGAAGCCTTTTTAACAGATATCTGAATGATGTAGTCATCTACAGGCACAGATAGGAGGAGCATTTAAAATATGCATTTGCCATTCTGCGGGGGTGGGGGGATTAAAAATGCAGGGTTAACCATGAGTCCAAGAATGTGGGTGTGGACTCAATAAATTGTTTGTTGTCTGAAATATGTTTTAGGTAGATATGTAATAAAATCTCAGTTTTATTACAAGAGAGAGGCGCTACAAAAGTGCCTGCAAGGATTACAAGGATTACATTTGTAAGGATTACAAATTTTTAACAGATGCTTTAAACGCCAATGGAATACATACCTGAAGGGGTCTCCTTTTTCTACAAGGGGAAGAGGAATAGATTCACAGAGCTCCTCAAAGTGCAAGAATTTTGGCGGAAATACAAAAAAACTTTAACTTCTGAGCACCCAGTGCCCTCAACACATAATTTTAACTAGCCAAGATGGATTATAAAATAGCTTCATGGAATGTGAATGGGTTAAATAGCAAAACCAAAAGGCTAAAAGTTTTTCATCTTCTTAAAAAACAAAGCTTGGATATTGTATGCTTGCAGGAGACACATATTAGAAAACAAGATAGAAAATATTTGGTTGATAAGGCCTTGGGACAAGAATTCATTTCCTCTGAAAAGAAAAAAAAAAGAGGTGTAGTGTTTTACGTGAAACAACAATTTGAACCCAAGTTGATTTTTAAAGATGAAGAAGGTAGGGTGCTAGCTTTAGAAATCTTAGTTTCCAGAATCAAAATGGTGATAATTGGAATTTATGCACCCAATGAAAAAAAAGTAGAATTTTATAAATATCTAGAACAGAAGATGGCTGAGGTATCGAATGCTAATTTAGTTTTACTGGGAGATTTTAATGAGGTTGTTTCTACATCCTTGGATAGAAAATCTGATACATCTGAAAGGAATCTGCAAGGCAGGCTACCTAAAGCTTTTTTTGATTTAGTAGAACATATGGATCTCTACGACTTGTGGAGAATCAAAAACTCAAATGCAAAGAAGTATACTTATTTCTCTGAAAGATACAAATCTCATTCAAGGATAGATATGGTCTGGACATCTAAATCTATTATACCAATATGAAAAGAATGGATATCTTGCCCAGAACCTTTTCAGATCATAATGCAATTTGCTTTACATGGAAGAAGAAGGGAACGGTTTCCTTTCGCTGGAGACTGAATGAATACTTGCTGAAAAAAGCGGAAGTTGTGGAGAAAGCCAAAAGGAAGTTAAAGGACTATTTTGAACTGAATTTAAACCAAGGAATGGACAATAAGATAGTTTGGGATGCAGGAAAAGCGGTTATGAGAGGGTTTTTTATACAACAAAATGCATACTTTAAAAAACAAAGGGGATTGAAAAAAGAGGGATTATTGACGGAGATTTCTAAAAAAGAAAGAGAACTTCTATGGGCTAAGGACAAAAAGAAGATTACTCAAGTCATTAAACTGCTTCAGCAGCAGCTCTCTATGTTACTATTAAATGAAGTTGAACGGAACTTAAAATATGCAAAGCAAAAGTCATTTGAATTTGCAAACAAACCAGGCAAGTTGCTGGCTTGGAAAATTAGAAGTGAGAAAAAGAATAAGTACATATCCAAGATATCAACAAAAATGGGCCTTCCTATGACAAAAGGGAAATAAAAAAGGAATTTTTTAGATATTATTCTGAATTATATAAAGGAAATAAAGTAGAAGATATAAAAAGTGACAAATTTCTCAAGACACAAAATATTCCAAAACTTTCTAAGGACCATATAGAAATTATGAATGCACCGATATCAATAATGGAAATAACAGAAGTAATAAATGAAAGCAAAGCTAATAAGGCGCCAGGGCCCGATGGGCTACCAGCTTCGTACTACAAATCTTTTAAAGATCAAATATTACAGCCTTTGCAATGGATGATGAATGACATTTTGCAAAGAGGAATTATGCCAGAGTCTTGGAAGTATGCTAATATTGCAGTAATTCCAAAACCAGATCAAGATTTAACACAAGTCAAGAACTATAGGCCAATCTCACTTTTAAATAATGATTATAAACTTTTTGCTGCCATTTTGGCAAGGAGAATGAAGGTTGTATTAAGATTTTTCATTCACGAAGATCAAGCAGGTTTTTTGCCAAAATGGAAATTAAGAGATAATGTGAGAACAGTTCTGAATGTATTGGAGTATTATGAAAAACACAATGATAAACAGATAGCTATGATCTTTCTGGATGCAGAGAAAGCATTTGACAATGTCTCCTGGCAGTTTATGTGGAGGCTATTGGATGTAATGGGAGCTGGTAATAATTTTATTAGGGCTACCAAGACAATATATTTGGAGCAATACGCTAAAATTATTATAAATGGGGAATTATCAGATAATTGTAAAATACAAAAAAGGAACTAGACAAGGCTGTCCACTTTCCCCATTACTTTTTATATTAGTACTGGAAGTGCTTTGCAGAAATATTAGAGAAGATGATCAAATACAAGGCCCAAAAGTTGGGAAACAAGAGTATAAACTTAGAGCCTTTGCAGATGATGTGGTGTTTTTTCTAGAAAATCCATTAGAGAAGATCGGAATACTTCTGCAAAAAATACAACAATTTGGCCAATTGACTGGGTTTTATATAAATAAGACTAAAACCAAGGTGTTGACAAAAAATATGGACTAGAAATCTAATGATAAGATTTTTTGAAATAAGTGAACTGAAAGTGGAGAAGAAAATTAAATATTTGGGCATCTGGTTGACAAACAAAAACTCTTTGTTGTTTTCAAATAATTATATCAAAATATGGAATACAGTAAAAACTGACTTGCAAAGATGGACTAGAATGAACTTATCTTTAATGGGAAGAATTTCAGTTGTGAAGATGAATGTTTTACCTAAAATGCTGTTTCTTTTTCAGACTATTCCTATAATTAACACCTTAACTTGTTTCAAGCAATGGCAAAAGGACATAACCAAATTTGTTTGGCAAGGGAAAAGACCAAGAATTAAATTTAAAAAATTAACAGATGCTAAAGAAAGAGGTGGTCTTACCCTGCCAAATTTAAGGTTGTATTTTGATGCTGTTTGTTTGACGTGGTTAAAAGAATGGATAACATTAAGAAATCCCAGAATACTTGATTTGGAAGGATTCGATAGAAGGTTTGGATGGCATTCATATCTATGGTATGAGAAAAGTAAAGTGCATAAAGATTTTCTTAATCATTACGTAAGAAGGTGTCAAGGTCTGGCCAGCTGCTAGGGAAGTTCACGAAGCAAGCGGAGCTGCTGTAATCAGATATGGCTTGGCTAAATGCTGTTGGCTAAATGCTGATGAACGTTGATTCTCAGCAATGAGTAGGAGGCTGGAGCTGTGATCTATGGAGCAAGCCGAGAGCTCCCAGCTGGTAGGAATTCACGGCTTGTCAGCCCGCAGCAAGAGGTGTTTGCTCCTCCTAACAGCCTCTAATTGCGTTTTACATCTCGTGATCCTGCGCTGTTGTGGAGTCATTGGTGTTTCATCTTCTTCGCATTGGTCCCCCACGCCTTCTGCTGACTCAGGTTGCCATGCCTGCTCTAAATCATTAGTTGGATCTACCACAGCCGTTTCATGAACGCTGACAGCCGGGCTCTGCCCCTCAGACACTCCTGAATCGGCTGGAAAGTTGACAGCTTCCCCTTCCTCCTCGCTGTCAGAGCTCGAGGGCATGACAGAAGGAGGGCGTGACAGAATGAGCGCGTGGGTAAAATATAAAAAATGGTTGGAATCTAAGACTCCATTATGGCTGTCCCTGATTGAAGCTTTAGCACGTAAAGAGGTAAATATGCAACCTGAATGGGGTACCTACAGGGATTTGTTATGTTTCCAAGAACAGGGCTGTAAATTAAAAAAAACCTAATTGAAGTACAAAATTTGGTTAGTAACTGGTTTCAGTACCATCAGATAAATGAAATCTACAAGAAGGATCTTAAAGTTGGATTTCAGGATCAAATGTCGAGATTTGAGAAGGAGCTGTGTGAAAATGACAAAAAATTAGTTTCTAAAATGTATAAGCTGTTGCTTTTGGAGGAGACAAGAGATGAAGTGGTTAAAATGACTATGATAAAATGGGCTCAAGATGTGGGTCATAATATATATATGGCAGCTTGGGAAAAATTATGGAAAATTGATTTAAAGTTCACTGCACGTTATACTTTAAAAGAAAATTATTACAAGATGATGTACAGGTGGTATTTGACACCCAAAAAATTAGCATTAATGTATAAAAATGTTCCAAACAAATGTTGGAAATGTGGACATTGTGAAGGAACTTTTTTTCATATGTGGTGGTCTTGTGGGAAGGCAAAGGCCTTTTGGGATATGATATATAATGAGTTGAAGAAAAATTTTAAAATGACATTTCCTAAGAGGCCAGAATCCTTCCTGCTGGGAATAACGCAAGGAGAGTTTTCCAGAAGAAACTTAACATTTTTTATGTATGCAACCACGGCGGCCAGAATAGTATATGCGCAGAAATGGAAGGACAATGAAATGCCCTCAAAAGAAGATTGGTTGATAAAAATTTTGGAATATGCTGAGATGGCAAAACGTACAGTATTGATAAGGGATGAAAACTTGGAATGTTTTAAAGAAGATTGGAAACCATTCTTACTATACTTAAAGAACTATTTTTCTAATATCGATTTTTCAGCAGGGTTTGAAATTTAGTAATAATAGCAGATCGGGTAGAGTAAAATCGAGTTTGCAATGTGTAGGATATATGTTTTGAATTACTATAGCAATGGTTGACTTGTATAGTTAATGAATTGTGCTGATTGGTGAGCGGGAATTCAATATTTACTTAATTAGATGTAATGGGATTGTTAAGATATTGTAAAAACCCATAAAATTTTAAAAAGCAAAAAAAAAAAAAAAAAATTGCCTGCAACCAACAACTAAAAAAGCAAAACAACTTATCCAAATGGTAAGTTGGAATCATAAACCCATCCCACATTATTCTAAAATGTACATTCTAAATGTAAAAATAAAAAAAAAATAATAATAACAGCTGGCAGTGGAGTAATTAAATTAGTTGTGCAGCAGATTGTGAACAAGCTTTCCAAAGAATAAAGTATGTGGGTGAAAGTACACAGTATTTTACAAAGATCAGATTTTACAAAATACTTTACAGGTATACTTCAGATGGTCTGACAGCAGTCTTGTTACATGAGGTGGAAGATAAATTTCCAGTATTGTAGATAGCTCAAAAACAGAACCCTCAAGAAACAGGTTTCTACTGAGTGTGAATATTTCACTATTAGGTATATAAACCTGCTTTTGTTTTATACAGATATAATTTTTCATGTGTATATTGCCCTATGGCCTTGCAGTGTACTATCTCAAATTTAGATAGT